>NC_049201.1:17876853-18213520 GCF_013347855.1 Anguilla anguilla | reverse complement strand
ATCAGGCAGCAGTGGGGGCCGGGGGGGAGGGGAGGTTGATGCAAGGCCGGCTAAACACATCGGACGTTTTAATCCCATGCGATACACAAAAAGAAGCACTTTTGCGTAAATGGGATGTGACAGTGCCTACACGTGACAGATGCCCTAAGTGACAAAGTGACTTTTTGGGGGGGCAGTGAAGAGGTGCCAAAGTCTGGAATCGCTGCATGTTACAAGTGACAGCCACGTCTCACGTGATCAATGTTTCGCCTTCAGAATCGCACGGGCCGGGCCCTCGCAATCTGTCACGGAGTGACAGGAGTGACATCCTGTGCCACGCCCCTGTTGTTTCCGCAGATGAATCTGTCTGCTGGGGTTTCGGGGGGGGCGCCACCACGGGACAGCGGCTCCAGGGGCAGCTGTCACACCCTGTACCCACCCCCAATCCCCAAGCACATGAGGGTGATTGACGCTTTTCTCAGCTCATGCTGCTTTTTTACCATCCAGGGAAAAGCGCTACCTTTACCAGCTGCGAATATTAGTAATAATGCCTGTTTGTATCTTGACTGTGTTTGTATCAAGCCCAGACTATACAGTATAGAGAGACACATTCATCATCTGAGCTGGAACAGGAGCAAAATCAAACTTCTCTGTAGCGTTGCAAAAAACTTAAATAAGGTACAGTATTTACCTATTGTGGTGAATAGATCTTTATTGAAAGCAACACTAATATTTCATTCTAATTGTGCTGCAGTTGCCATCAAAATGTCAAAATGGGAAAATAAGCCAGTGTCTGATGTTTCCTATTAAAGCCAGAGGAAAGTCTGTTTTTAAACAAACAAAGTGGGAACTTGCTCTTGACATTTCCCTCAGATACTTGTAATCTGTTTAATATGATCTGCCAGAATAGTCTTCATCAGCACACCTGGCCAATAATCAGAGACCAAGGAATGACTAGTGCGAGTTGCATTTGAATAGCCTCAAGCAGAGTTTTTCTTTCTGGGGGAGGGGATATGCAACAACACCATTTCCATTTCCTTGTAGAGGTTTGGTTCAGGCTAAATCAAGTTAATTCAGCTGTCATATTGGCATTGTTTTACCCCTTCAAAAAAAAAATGTGGTTCAGTGTATGATTAAACGCACATCCTCTTTAAAATTAACGCCATATCAGATCATCAGGTCAAACACTAAGGAGCCACAATTCAATGACTCCAGTTTGATTACATCTACAGCATTGCAGTACTCCTTCTTCAACGTGTAAAGGGGGCTGGGTTTTCATAACCTCAGAAGCCATAAAGGCATGGGACAGGCGTCTGTACAGCAAGCTGCACATGGGGAGGGGGGGGGGCAGGAAATGCCAAGGCCTTTTCTCACATGGCTCCGTGGATGTATTTCTCACTTGTTGAACTGGCTGTTGACCATCATCCTACAGATGGCTGAAAATCCAGTATATCTGTGAAACAGATTACCCAGACTAATTTTAGGCCTAGGTCCAGGAGCATGCTCCATAACCGCCGGATGGAGGGGCTGTGGACCAGAGGTGCCAAGCGACAAAGACATGTGGAAATGTATAGTGTCACGTGCCTTTTTTAAAGATCATAATGTACAAAATGCCTTTGACTACAAATAAAAGTTTAAAAGCAATGTAAAAGTTAAATTCACAAGAAAAAAAGGTGTAAATAATCTATGCATGTCCCCACAGTCAGTTCCTTTTGCTTGTCTGTCAAAAACGTAATCTAACATTGTTAATTACATAATACGTATCAATCAGACTCTCAGTTGCATAAAAACCTAAACAAAGTTTTAATTTAAACAAGTACAAGACAAAAAAGTGAGAGGACAAAGAAGTAGAAAAAGCTCATCCAGATTCATGACTAATTCCCGGCAGGGTCTTACAGCAGCTGAAAGATTGAAAAAATAAGGGAGTGTAGTTCTATTACATCGTCGGGCCAGTCCCTTCCAGGTCAACGTCACCTCAATCTGGAACAGAGCTTTAAACACGTTAAGCAGTTCATGTTGTCTGTGCTCTGCCATAAGGGTGGGAGGCTGCTGGTATGTCGCTGTTTTGTAAACATGCAAGAAGACGGCTGTAGGAAAGTTCCAGAAGCATTCTTTTATATTTGACATGAGCATTACAAAGCTAGGATGACACTTTTTAAAAAACCCTTTAAACTCTGAAATTGATCAAAGGCCTGCCCACACTCAGATGATGGCACAGATATCCCATTTTAAGTAGGACTTAATTTTCGCAACGTAATAAATTAGAAATGATAAACAATATTTAGAACAACTAAGCAGTGGGCTGAGGCATAGTTTAGGATATAGTCATTAGTCATTTCATATGGACTAATAACTTACATAAATATCACTTCAGCTTATATAAATCAGTATGGCCGCGGCCCAAGTTTGGCTTGGTACGCCTCCCAGGCAGACTACCATTCCAGATCCATCCCAGAACATCTGACAGCCACATCCTCATATCCCACTGTTGACTCTTATGCTATCAGATCCAAACTCTTACGGACCAGCTGTTTGTCAGTGCTAGAGATCTATATACACAAAAACAACTGCTTGATAAAATTACTTGAGGGGACAGTTTACAGTACTCACATTCACCTGAAAGTGACATAATGAGTCCACTGTAACAATGGTCAGTTAGCCCCTGAGCTATGGCAGTACTGTAACCTGGACTTGTTCCTTTCCTCTGGGAGACTAAGATGGAACCGTAGTGGCAGTAATGTACAGTACACAGTCTTGACTAGCACCATAAAGGCTGCAGATCCCTGGCACCAAGTGGAAAGATGGGAGAGATTAAAGTATTGAATTCCCCATCACTCACTTTCGATAGGACAAAAATATATTTTTCCAACTCTAAAATGCATGGCAGACTGGCATGCTATTTATTGCTTTAACCTGCTGTCCTTGAAAGAAGAAACGGGTGCAGAAATACTGAGAACTCTCACCTGCAGCAAGATTTACAACAATTTTACAACAGCGAGCAGCTGTACATCAAACAGTCGTGATTGGGGGGTAATAAAGTGCACAGGCGAATGCAAACAGAACACAGGCCTGTAACCCGTCTAACAGGTGATCCCTCTCAGGATGGAGCAATATGCTTCCCTAAGACCTGCTGGCAGCGCATATCAAAAGCTATTGATTCCCGGGGACAGATTGTGGCTCAGAGATCAAATACACCATTAAGAAGTGCTAAACTCATGTGGCTCTAAATGGGGGCGGGTTTTTTTTTTTTTTACAAAAAAAAGAGGCCATCTGCTACCACAGTAACCAATTTCCCATTGCACATGCCCAGTGCCCAGCACTCATGGTCCATCCCTTATCCTGGAGCTGGAGAAGCATACATGGAGCAGTTTTCCATTCCTGCAGAAAACTCTTGAGTAAGCTTCTGTTTCCTATGTCTATGAAGTGACCTGTCCAATTACAACAAACAAGTTGTTTGTTCTTGGTGGATCCATTTCAAATTACTCATGATATTTTGGTATGTTATTTAACTCCAGTGGTACAGTAGAAAATAAGACATATTATACTCCACGATCAAATTTAACTGATACAGTAATAATGCTTTGTCTCTCCTGTTGCCCAGATATAAGCGTGAGACTCACCGTGCCCTGGCTTAAATACTGGTAAAGCAATCATAGTTGTTGAATTAGCCAGTTAGTTAATATTGGGGATGGCAGGGAAGAAAATAACATGTTTGAACTGTAGCCCAGAAAATTGTACAAAATACCAGTTACAATGGATCCAGTAGCACAACTGTGAAACCAGGACACACTTACATCATCCCTGAGGCAATTCACAGCAACAGTTGATACAACAGAGAGCTCAAGTCATCAGAAAGAGATCAGTTCCAGTTAATATTTACATGAACAAAAACGGCGTTGAAGGTGCCCTGTCCTCAGAAATTCACGCTTTTGCTTCAATTTTAATACTTTCAATAAAAACATGAATGGTAGCACAGCAGTGTGTGGAACAGGCCATATAGAGAAGGTTATAGGTTCAAATCTCAACCAGGACACTGGTACTGAAATCTTAAGGAAGATATTTGATCTGAGAGAACTGAGGCTTCTGTAAATAGTCAGTGGTATATATGGAAGATATACAGTACATTCCAATATATAAGCGTTGAGAGTTGTTCTGGATAAAAATGTCTACTGAAAAAATACATTGTATCAAATACATTTCTTTTTTAACATATAAAAATGATAAACACAGGAATGCATTTTAAAAAGCCTACAGGATTCTTCTGTTCCATTTGGAGCTTCAGTACAAACATTATGACTCCAGGGCATATTTTACACAACACTCACAACAATAGATGCTTTGGTGTCCTAAAAGGGTGTTTACACTGTTCTCACTAAAGAATTATAGTTTTCCATGAGTACAAAGTCTTAGAGGGTGCTTAGTGAAACAAGGAATTCAACTGCAAACAACCGTAATGCCATGTAGCCCAACTGTGACCTGCTGCCCGTTGATCTGGGAGTACATTGCCATGTGGGACACAGGGAGCAATGGGAAACCTGTAGACACCAGAGGGGAAATGGCCACTGCCTGTGTCCTCACACTACACCAAAGACCCCAACCAGGGATACAGGAAATATAGTAAGCAGAATGGACTGATGCAGAAAAAAAGTCCCGACAGTCTAACAGGGTGTGCGTGACTCAAAGCGACATAGATCCAAACACGCCTGGTTACAGTTGTCAGTCTAATAGAAACCAAACTTTTAGTCGGAACAAAAAATTTTGGCTAATTATTGAGGGCTATCAATTCCCACTGATAAGGGATGACAAATATTTGTTGAATATAGACAAAACCAGGCTTTTGGACAGATACACATTTATCATATTATTAAATATCAGTGGTAGTATGGCAAGGGTGAAGGCTCCATATATACCATATTTTAAAAACTATGCTTTAAGTAAGATGTTTGCATTTGCCAAAATAAATTAAACTGAGCAGCCATAGAGCTGCTACAGCCCTGTATATGTCTACTGTACTTCAAACAACCTGTACTCAACACTAGCCACAACCGAAGGATCAGCCTTAACCTGTTCAAATAAAACTGCCCTAAATAAATGTTAATAATTTCTATAACTAAATTAACAGAAGATGTATATGATAATATAACGATGAAAAGATTCTCTTCAATGCCATAAAAATAATAGGATCAAATAACATGTTAAAAAAACAATACTCAGCGTAGGACTTCAACGGCTTAATTTACAGTAAATAAATCAGTAAATCTATTGCAACACAGCTGTGACGTCCGACCTATCCCAGGTTGTCATAATGATAGATTTTCTGATTCCATGACAACTAAATGACGGGGCACATGAACTTTCTGACAGGAGAGTTCTGAAACAAACGTAATTCTTAACAACAGTGAGCTTTGTTGACTATATTTGTTTTCATGGCACTTTGAGCTATTATTTTTGAGGCCATCACAGACCCCGAACGAGATTTTCCATGGTTTTGCCTGGTCTTTCCTACGAAACAAGAACAACTTTGAAGAAGGCCATGTGAAAGCACGTAGATGTGATAGGCAGATCAACACAGACTACGATAGATGGACAGGTAAACAAAGTCATGTCCAATGGGTGTATGTATTCATTACCAATGAGAATGTAGACAACTGTAACAAGGGAAGCCTAAGGGGTCAGGATAAGTGGGAGTGCAGCCTCATTGCAAACCAAGGCAATTAGTTTGGCTGAAACTACTCTCTTCCAAATGTGTCTTAGATGACAGGTAAATCTACAGTACCATGTGATTAGATTACCACTTTACTATGGTCCATGTTTCAGTTTTCCTAAAAGGCAATTGTGAGTTCGAACAGAAGGAAAATCTGCTGTCGGAAAAATGCATGGCACCCAAATCATCTCAAGGGCCAAAGAGGGTAATATTGCAAGGAAAAGCAATGTCAACAGCAAGGCAAAGATAATATTGTGCCACCGTAACCATTAGTGATAATAATACCGTGGGTCTGCTTGAAAGCCTCAGTGTTATATCCAACACGGATACGGACTACCCTGATACAAACACCGTCTCTGCAACAGTCCCTTCAGTCCTCATTTCCCAATCAAAATGTTATTTTTAAGGATTTCAGATCCAAGCCTAAAAAACAGGAGAACAATTATAAAGCTGCTTTACAAAACACTGCCACGAAGAGTAATGAAAAGCAATAAAGGGCTGCAGATGGAATAATGGAGGGGCAATGTCTAGTTTCCAAGGGCATGTTTACACAAGGCCTGTATATGAAAAGAAGCAGTTAGGCTATTGTTTGCGTTGGCCAAGGGTAAATAGTCCCCGGGGTGGTGGCTATTATGGCGTATTATTTCAGGCTTGATTCTGAATTTTAAAAGGCAAAAATTCATGAAAGAGAAAATATGTAAAAGACAGCTGCAAGTAAATATAAATATGTAAAGTTACAACGACAATGAGATATGCCAAATCAGGAATATATTACAGTATATATAAAACAATATAGTCAACGATGACAACTCAAGACAATATCGTAACTAAAACAATAGATCACATGAGAGGCTACCCACAAACTACTCTTTCAGATGTAAGATGGCCACAAAACTGGATCACTTGTCAGATATAACAAAGTTGTATTAACAATAAGAAAAATAAAGTTAATCTGACAAAATGCAATGATTCACAATATGTTTACCATATCCTCTATAATAATCAAATGGCCAGTTCTAGATCATATGAAAGTGTCCAAATAATTTGATCTGGAATTAAGCAAAACACTGCCCTAAATTACCTCTTGAGAGTTGAGACCAAACCATTGATCATTTTCATTGACTTCCTCCTGCTGGGGTGTCCAGTGGCAGATGTTGTAGCAAAATTTTGGCAGTGAGAATAAATATCAGTGCACTCTGCTTTATCCACAAAGACAAAGTGCAAGCAATCCCAAAGCCAAGTCAAGTCAAATGGTAAATTTTCTGCTTAATTCCCTTCCATATTAGACACTTTTTTCCTTTAGCATAAAGACACAAGGGCTCCTTCATGATATAGTAATTCAAAGCACAACAGCTTAGACATCACTAGCGTAAGCTCTGGCTACGTCATAAGCTGGAAATGATGGGGAGACTGCAGTGATAGGGCACAATGAGCTTAGTCTCACTGTTGGGGCAGGTGTGAGACTGATTTCCTTAAACACATCCAGATATGAAGTTGGAACAACAAATGCCAAACAGAAGAACATGCAGTCCTCTTTCTGAAAGATAGAGGAGAGGAGATTCAGAAAAAAAAATCCTGTGTAAGGAACACAGGCTCACAAAGACTCAATCCCTGTCTTCCATTCCTCATTTTCAATAAAACACAGGCCTTGGGCCTTGAAATCAGATCTTTATTGTAACAGAAGCATACCAAAAACAAATTATAATAAAATCATGAAAAATAATCACAAATGTAAATAGCTCAATGGTTGTTTTTCTTTTGTATCTATGCCATTATTTTTTTTAATTAATTATAATTTTAGCAGGTAGTGAGTTGTCTTCTGCACTAAAATCCAATGATATTCAATTACTATTTTGTAAATGTGGTGTATCATGGGAAAACAGGATATCTGTACCAATATTCTGCATGATGAAGAGCCAATGCTTTTTCATTTGGATGCTGTTCCAGCAATGGGTGGATGGCACACCACATTTTAAGGCTAATGGTGTCCGTGGGGGATTTAAAAGTTGTAGTGGGGCTAAGGTAACTACAGAGGAGCACCTTTGAAGCCAGTTGTGAAAGGAAGGTATTCATTTACATCCCCATAAATTATACATGTGTGTACAGGTTTGTGGGTGTGTGTGTGTGTGTGTGTGTATGCATGTTTGTGTTCGTGTGGCCATGAGTAAGTGGTTCATTTTTGTTTCTGTAATACAAATCTGCAAAACATTGCAACAAGGCAGGTAAAGGCTTTCATGAGTACTTAAGACAAATTGCAATGTGGAGTAATTGGATTACTCAGGTTACACAAAATATTGCCACAAACCAAAGAGTCTTTACTCTTGCAAGGAACACGCTCCTTATAGAATGATCCACAACAACACTGTCTTATCCAATGATTGAAAGAGGCTATAACTTTTCAGCATCTTTTACAGTAAAATAACAGAAATAATCTTACTCTTTAAAGATGTACCAGCAATGAATGCCTTATGTTGTAATTATATTTACTGCAACGAACAATGAGCATGGTGCAGATGCTAATCTTGTGCTAGGCTACCAAATTATATGAATATATCTTTATAATAAGATAGAAGACACCTGTGGTTCTTATCTGCATACACTGAAAATAATTTAGCAGCTGTTGTGAGGCCAGTTCTGCTAACAGTATGCAAAAAGTTATGGATGTACAGCTTAAAGATACTGAGACTGACCAACTGTCAGACAGTTGCTTGACACAGATGCCACCTGGTAAGGGCAATATGTAAGTATGTAAGATTTATGAATTTTAGTTGTATATGCCACCTACACTGCTATCTGATAGCTGCATGCAAAGGAAGCACACAGTCCTTTTCACAAAGATTTCACATAATTTTGACTGAAGCCCCTCCTCCCCCCCAAACCCCCATATTCCAGTCATTAACATAATTGTGACTATTTTTACTGTGATAATGATGATGATGGTGATGACTATAATGACTGTTATTGCTGCAGGATAGCGCACATGGCAGGGAAGTCAGCAGGAGCACCAATGCGACCTGCATGTTTCCATTCCCTCAGCTGATGTGTGCGAGTGCACGAGGCTGGGAGACGGTCATGGCGTTCCCTTCCCTCTGTGCCCCAGCACAGGGTCTCAGTTTAAGGGCTTTCACTGGCACTTCCCATTGGACGACCTGAGTGCCAGAGTGAATGGTGGGAAAGAGTCTAGATAAGAGCCTCTGGGAGGCCGGACCGCCATATTACTCACAACGACCATTTGAAGGAAATAGACCATTGTCTCAGTGCACAACTGAACCACCATCCAGCGACACTCTCAGACCCAACATTTAGAAGGGGGGGGGGGGGGGGGGGGGGGGGGGGGGGGGTGGGGGGGGGGGGGGGGGGGGGGGGGGGGGGGGGGGGGGGGGGGGGGGGGCTGGGAGCTACAGATGATGTCATCTGGGAGAGTTCTGTTTCCAAATACCTTGCGATCTGCTGGGGTGACGTGTCCTCAATGCCTTTCCCTCTTTTACATACGCTGTAAATCAGGCTGCCATGACAGTACCGGCTCATTGCTGCTTCCTCATTTTAGTTCCATTCTCACTGACACCACCTGCACTTTCATGTGAGCAAAGGGGCGATTGGTTTACCCTATAACTCACATAAATACAGTTTTTGAATATGTAATAGAACATTGAATCTTGCAGCAATGACATAGCAATAAAAACACATCAACATTCATTATTGGCAACCATGTACACAAAGAATGTTTATGAATAATCTCCCACCCCATAAGCATGAAGGTTTCATGTGCTATAAAGTGTAGTCAGCATCTGGTGAAAGTTATGGCTGTCATCTAGGATTCAATTCAATGCTTCTGTTGTCAATCTTAGTGCCCTGCATTTCTCATTTTATCTGCTATGCTGCTCCTTATCTGATTCTTCTAGATCAAGGTTCAGTGTTTCAGACTTTTGATAACATAAAGATATATTTTTAAACTTGTAATCTGATACTCAGTTGAAATATGAACAACCGCTGAAACGCATAACCTTATGGCAGACAGAGCACAAAATGACAAATATTTCCCCGAAATATTTCCCTTGTCAGTATACTGGATGATCTAAGAAAGGAGAGAGTCATTTGTTAAATAACATAGGATAAGCTTGGCAGTTCACTGTATTGTAATTCAAAATTGTTTTTAAATACGTTCGATTAATCCGTAAACGAATTGACCGTGCTGAGGATTCAAAACGATTCTGCGATTTCAGGCTTAATGTGTGATGAAAAGAAAAGGCCTGTCAATTTTATCGGAGTATCTATCCTTGGCTCCCCACGGCTCAGACGCGTGGCATCTCCATTCAGCATGTCAGCACGCGTCGGTCGCACATCGATAAGCACGGGCATGATGCACAGCTGCGCGCAAGCTAGCCTCTTCTTTTACCATCGCGGTCGTTAAAATGGTAAACATAGGCACTGAAGCGTCATGACATAATTGGTCAACATTATATGAATCGACGTAAATATTTTACCGTTAATATTCTATTCGTTCTTAATTGATTCCAGCACAAAATTGCTCATCATGTTGGTGTTACACTTACTATCGCATAAAATACGTTAAAATAATTTGCTGTATAGGCTCATGTCTGTGTATTTTAAAATTTGCACAAAGACATTATAACCCACACGGCAGCGCTTCGTATAGAAAAAGCTACTTTCATGACCTCTCATCCAGGTTTCGCCCCAATGAAATCAAAACAATTCGCAACTGAAGTCACCTCTACTACTGATTCACAAGCAGCTGACCTCAAAAACTTTGTGTAATTATTATATAGCAGTAGCACACTTTTGTGAGTTAGTAAAACATGGACTGCAACAGGTGAGGAACAATTCAGTAACATTTATTTTTATTCTATATTGAGTGTGTTGTAACCTGTCGTACGATTTTTCTGTCTTAAGAAAATATGAATAAAACATTTGCATAAAGAATATTTTTTACACAATTAATAAACAGCTGCACTTATTCATAAAATGAGATAACTATCATGACATTTAAGTAACACGTTAATGGCGTTTATGGGTTGCTTCTTAATTAAAGAAAGGCAGGAGAAAGCTCACTGAAGCCCAACCCTCCGCCAGGTGGTGGGTGGGGTAAATTCACGTGCGATGGAGGCAGACAAATAAAACGGCCAAAATAGGAAAAACACAGATTCAATGCAGAAACAATTTTATGCTAAAGTAACTATTTACCACGCGCCAATTTAACCTGGAAATGATGCTTTTGTTTTCAAATGATTCGGTCTTGAACGCTGGTAATAGGCTGCCAGGTAGTTTTTTATCAACAAGAAGTCAAATGCTACGAATCCCTGTGTTCTCATTGTTGAAACGAGACTAATTAGCCTACTCAACGCAATCTACTTGCCTTAAAGCAAACGGAATTATTTCAAAACATTTAATCCGTAAACCACATAATCGGTTAATGCAGATTGTTTTTTGACAGATGACCTTCAACAACAATCATTCATTCTGAATTATATGCAATGATATAGTTATACAATAACATATTTACACGTGTGTGGATTAAATAATTATATCTGGGAAATTTATATTAAAGAAAAACCCATCAGACCACAAAAATGAAACCTCAATGAAAAGGAATCAAAATTATAACATAGTTAATTTTGATATAAATACGACATAAAAAAATAGTTCAGTAAATAATAGTAGCCTACATTTCTTGAAAATGATCTAATTGTGAAGGCGATTAGTAATTTAATCATTCAAGTATTACCTAAGGTATTTTACTTAAATAGAGCAGTAAAAACTCCTTAATGTAACAACTGCTTTAACCTTGAACACATAAAATAAGCATAGAATCATTTTATGCTGTGTTATTAAGGAAATTGTGTGTATAATAGCTAAAGCAACTTCGCATTTCGGTTGCGTTTTTGCACACTGTCCTTAAAATTCCCGGTTAGCCACAGGCTAACACTAGGGTTTATAGTTTTACGGAAGCATATCATTCTGATTGGACCTCATTATCATACAGCTGAATAGTTATCCCCCATCGCTTTTACAATCTTAAGTAAAACGCCGCATGAAAGAGGCACTGTGCTTGGATTTAATGAGGGACACGCGACCCAACAATAAGAGGCACGCGGCAATCGCTTGGGTGAGCGTCAGGGGCGCACGGTGTAGCCAGTCAAACAAGAATTGGCTGTAAACCTAAGTTACAAATTGGAAAGATATCCACTCTGCATATGAAATACATTAGCATGGCCAGTAGCCTACACCGACACGCTGCCAAAACATGCATAATAGCAGTGTTAGTTTGCTTTTTAGTAAGTTAACCTTAGGTCTTGTACACATAGCCCACGTGCTTGATATGTGTGTGAAATATTGTGCTATTTTCATTTTAATTTAGTACATTAAAATAGGGGGGGGGGGGGGGGGGGGGGGGGGGACGTTTTAAAATTGTCCTGCTTTCAAAACGTATTCGCAATATTAGCTAAATTGAGCATTAGTTATCCATAGCAATTTCTAAATTATAATGTGTAAATGAATTATATAAGAAATGGCGCAATTTGCTCTAATATATATTGATATTCCTTCCCTGCCTCATCGGAAGAAATAAAAGCCAATACCTGAAAAAGACCTAGTGTTACTCATAAATTCAAGGACCAGAAATTTTCATATGATCCCGGTGCATGTGAGCTATCAATAATGCAATGCGATAAGACCAAACACAATAATGAGACGTAAAGTAAGACTGTGATTTTTATTAAAATTAATTAAATGAAATATCGAATTAATATGGCTAGCGAATATGTGTGTTCATACAGCTACACATACATTTATATATGCACTCATGTGTGCTGCAAATATATCAACAGATGCTCGGCTTGTTAATAATCAGTCTCTCTCCTTTGGTGGTCAGCATAGCGGTGGGGTATTAAATCTGGGTATGACTGTGTTGTCGGGGAGGCGGGGTGGAAAGTGGGCGGTGTTTACTGATGGACAGTTTATATAATGAGCAGCACGGACACGAAGCAAGTATATAAACTGCGGGAGGCGACAAACATTCTCCATTTAGGAATAGTAAGCCTGACAAGCAGCGTCTCCACTGCGCAGCTATTGCCACTACAAGGAAAGACGCGCGTTTTTGAATGAGCAAAAACACGAGTGGCATCGACACGACATCAAATGAAATAACATATTGGAGTGTATGCACAAGCACGAAACGAAGGGGGCAGCAAGCTCTGGATACAGATCCTGATATGTTTTCAACCTGCATTGCTGGATAACCCAGGATTTTCAAAACCTACGCGTGGTTTGGAGTTACTGAGAAGGGGCTCTGCAAACGAGCTCGAAGAAGGATATATTTTTACTTTTAGTTTTTCGTTTATTTTATCTTGACCACTTGGAATAGGAGCGCCTTGAACGGAACAGGTTATATTGAAGGCGACGCACAGCTGCCAAGGAGAAACGGGAAGGATGGCAGCTTGGTTCACCTTTAGCATTGCATTTAGCATAACGATATCAGCGCAGGTAAATTGCAATGCCCTCTGTATTCTGGATCCCGGGAAATGCTTGGGCAAAAAATACATTATGATTGTGTTTTCATTATATGTAAAATGATGTATTACTCGATGCTTTATTTTTTCTTAAGGTTTTGGGATCCGGTGTATTCGAGGTGGATCTTCATGATTTTAAGAATAATAAAGGATTACTGCAGAATGGCAATGCATGCAAACCTGACTGCAGGACTTTTTTCCGAGTTTGCCTGAAGAATTACCAGGCTGTGGTATCACCAGGTGATTGTCTCTTCGGCTCAGTCATTACTCCTGTACTGGGAACGAACTCGTTCAGTGTTGTGGAAGGTGACAGTTTCAGCAAACCTATTCGCCTGCCGATCAACTTTGGATGGCCGGTAAGACACCTGATGCTTGAGATTAAATTCACCGATAAGTAATTAAATATGAAGCCAAACTATAACTTTAAGTTTAAGAATAACTGGCATCTGTTCCGAAATACGTGTCTATTTATTGTTACATTGTTGCCTGCACTTTTAATTGGCTAACAACGGAAAGCTAGTCGGTTCACAGAAATTATATTGGTAGGTCTGAAAGTAAACAACGACAATATGTATATATTATATATATATATATATATTTTTTTTTTTTTACAAAACATCATATTTTACATATTCCGAGCTTCAATTTCTGTTTTACAGACTCGAATGTTTATTCGTTTGTTTATTTTGTGGGTTACTTTAAAAAAAAACAAAAAAAAAAAAACATTTTTTTAATTCATTTGTAATTTCTAACTTCTCTTCTTTTAGGGGTCTTTTTCTTTAATTATCGAAGCTTGGCATTCTCCCTCAGCAGACCAACCTGTAGGTAAGTACAGCAAACTTTTCGCCACCAGAGGGTGACATGTCTCCATAGTTCATATAAACATGGTTCGTGGGGAGTTATAAATTACTTATATTGCCTTAATACAACCATCAAAGTGTATTTACGTTTTGAGTAGTTTAGCTTAGTGTTAAATTAATTGGAATTTCATCAGTACCTATTCACGTTATTTGTTGTTATGTGCTGCATAACACTTTTTTCATTCTTATACTCCAACACAATTGCACTTCCTCTAGTTTATTTTTGGCGTGGGAAAGTGAGCTGGTCTTTGGTGAGAATATTTAAACCTTGCCAAAAACCTTCTGACTGCCTTTCCTGTATTTTACACCTTTTTCTGTTCCGCCCTTTGGAAAGGGAATAATGGTTTGAGAATGTTTTGCTGACATAAAGGAAGAGGAAATTTCAATCGCAGCACACTGTGCACTTGAAAGAAAGGCTTATGGGCTTTGATATGGAGCAAAATGAAACCCGGTATTCAACCAGCTCACCATCTGTTATTCGAATATCCTAGTGAAAATGTGTTTAAGAAGCTGTTCAACACTTTATGCCAATCATTCATGGACATCCACAAATATGTTAGCCATGTCCAGTGGAATAAAATCAGCACGCCATTGGAAAATGCACCTCTAATTTCGTTTGTATTTTGTCCCCTTCTTTACAGAAAGAAACAACACCGAATTATTGATTAGCTATTTTGCCATCAAAAGAAAGTTGGAAGTAGGGGATGAGTGGTCTCGGTATGTTCAGACCGGGAATCAGACAGAGCTAAGCTATTCATACCGGTTCATCTGCAATGAAAATTACTACGGCGAACGTTGTTCCAACATGTGCGCGCCCAGGGACGACCATTTTGGCCACTACACCTGCAACCCTGATGGGCACATATCCTGTCTTCCTGGCTGGAAGGGAGAATACTGCCAAGAACGTAAGCAACCGGAGAGAACAATCTATTGGCCTAATAGTACTTGGGTTTGCTTCAAAACATTACGTTTCTTTAAAAGTTTGATATATTTCAACATGATGGCAGTGCAGCATTTAGATTATTTACATATCTGCCGTGTTACAGTGTGGTGGACACCTCCAATGTCTGGAAACTGGACGTAAACCGTTACAACAGCTGTCCTGGTTTCGTGGGCATGGCAGCATTTAGTTGTGCTTTTCTCGCTTAATCCAAGAGGCAGAGTTGTAAAACGAAAGCCAGTGATAACGCGGCCACTATTCATTCACAAGAACGTAGGCTACAAAAGTAATCGTAGATATCACGCGGCATATCTGTTTATCACTGGTGAAGTGATGTGGTGAAATTGTTCCACCTGTCTCCTTCGGGCTACGGAGAGTCCAGTAATATATCTTAAAGCCTTAATTTTAGTACAATGTGAGTAGCTGGGTAGGTACATAGAATTTCATACATTTGCGTGGTCGAGAGATTCTTAATAGATTAGAGTAACACTAAAATCATATTTGGCACAAATTCTGGGACTGTAAATATATTGCTTATGTTGGCTGTGTTAAACTGTGTCGTACAGAAATTAAGTCGATGCTTGTTGTTACCTTAATGAAAACAACCGGAAACCGACGTACTGCCCTTGTCCTTGCAGCAGACATGTTCAATTTAAGGTTAATTTATAATTACCATGTGTTGTTTCTGAATGTGGCGCCAGGGCAAACCAAAAAAAGCTGTGCCGCTGCCGTCCCATTTTTGCTATTCAGTACCCGGACTATTTACCTATAAATTAGCAAATGAGTGCTTGAGAAACCTCCCCTCTCCTCCATCCATCTCTCAGGTTTCTCCCTCCCTTTTTGAACGCGTGCGGGGTTGCTTAATCCCAGGCTAGCGTTCTATTAGAAGAGCAGCACGCGCCGGGTTAATCGCAGCATTATTATCCGCCACGCGCCACTAAATTGCGGTCTCTATTGTTGAGTGGGAGCGCAGCAGCTGCAAATATGGTTCGCACAGCGTACAAACAACAATGGAGCAGCTGTCCGCTTTTGAGAGCAAGCATCTGCTCAGGGCTAACCAGCCGTTAAACACTAGCCTTGTAACCATGCAAAATCAATGTCACATACAACACAACACGGCAGTAGCAAATTAACAGACTTCCTTAGCATACTTGGATAACAGGTTCGATTCCGTTTCATTTAAATAGAAAAAGGATAACGATGTCATACAAATAAATAAATCGAAGACAGCAAAGCCAGAGCCTCTAAAAAATAAATGTTTAGTATGCTCAGTAGTGTAATGATAACCCAAACGTAAGCAAACCTTTTTTTGAGTGCATGTGTATGGATGACTTGTGGCTTGGAGGCGAAGCTAATGTCTGGTTGTCTTTTACATTATAGCAATCTGTCTTGAAGGATGCAGCAAAGGAAATGGAAATTGTTCCCAGCCAGGGGAGTGTGTGTAAGTATATAAAGTGAATGTTAATTCAGCACTGGATTAACAAATGTAGTTGAGTCCTGTCAATATGAACACATAAATTCATTTTTTATCATTGAATAATTTTTTGCTTGCTTTGGCAGTCTATTTGTTCAATAGTCTGCTTTTCCTTGGGTTTGAATTTTCTTTTTCAATATACCAGCATTATTCTTGTAATACCATTCCAGTCCACCACAAGGGCTGACCTAGTTAGAGGATAAACCCTTAAAATGCAACCTTGTTATATCTGCATTTGATTCTTTCTGTTTAATCTGTAAAATACAAGATACTGTCTGTAGCTGTGCACTTAAACACTCTTTGAAAGTCTCTTAAAAAGCACTTGGGGAATATATAGAAACTTCACTCAAAAGCATTTGAGGATTTATTGAAACAATGTTAAAAGACTGTGGGCTAATTTCACTGACACAGATCAATCTTAGTACTGGACTCAATTGTGTTTTGTATGGAGAATCTCCATTCAAGATAGAATTTAGTCTATGACTAGGCTTAATCTGCAACTGTGAAACTAGCCCTGGATGTTTTAGAGAACCATTCTGCATACTTTGGGAATGCAATGGTTTCAAGTGATAGTTTAATTTCAGGGTTTAAAAAAATATTGTTGAAGTTTTACTGCATATTTTTGATTGCCAGTTTTTATGCACAGTGAAGGATACTTTAGATATTTGCATAAATTTGTGAGGATGTGACAGCTTTATCAAGGTTGCTGTTGGGGAATTCAGGGATTGTGGCCTAGAGCAAGAAAATAAGTTTCAAGTAACTCCAAGAATCAGTTTGCACAGGAATGTTATATTTCCAAGGATTGTACCTATGAACTGATTCATTTTATTGCATTTATTAACAATTACAGACTTAAATGAATGTTTTCGATCGTACTGCCATTTATTTCCCTCTTAGGTTGCATGCACAATAGGATTAAATTCTACCTTTGTAGAATAATCTGCACGTGTACACCCTCTGGAGGCATAACGTCACTGTAAAAGCTACTTTGGAGCGAGTCAACGTGTGTTTAAGCTTTAGACCACAAACACCAAATGGCCAAATATCAGCAAGTGAAAGGCAGCAAGTTGTCAGAAACGTCTGTAAAGATCTTGAAATATATTATTCAACAGAAAGTGAACTATAATTAGCAGTTTAAGCACTGAACCCTTGTATCAGTGCATTGGAGGGACTGGGGATGCTATGGATGTGGGCAATAGAGTGTGCCTTTGATTGCCTGTAATGGGGTGGTGGTTTGTTCTGGCAGGTGCAGGAAGGGCTGGCAGGGAACCTTCTGTGATGAGTGCGAGAAACATTCGGCCTGTCAACATGGCACCTGCGAGCAGCCCGGGCAGTGCAACTGCAAAGAAGGCTGGGGAGGACTCCTCTGTGACCAGGGTAAGGTATCGGTCCCCTTTGCCTCTATGCCCCACCACACTGGAACACATGGGGAAAGCATGGACGTGTGCAGCACTGCACCCGCATGCTACTGTACACTTAGGAGGGATCTGTAATGCATGTGCGCAACTTCCAGTGAATGCTGATGTTACGATTAGTAGTGTATCATAGTTGTGTTTGAAAACCCACAGTAGAGTAGCACCACAGCTGTCTAGCTTCTCTTGTGTGAAACGCCCTCTGACGTGCCCTGCTGGTGTGTCCGAGCAGATCTGAACTACTGCACCCACCACAAGCCCTGTCGCAACGGAGCTACCTGCATGAACACGGGGCAGGGAAGCTACACCTGCGCCTGCCAGCCAGGGTTCACAGGGGTGGACTGCGAGCTGGAGGTCAGGGAGTGTGACAGCAAGCCCTGCCGGAATGGAGGGAGTTGCATGGTAAGCCCCGGAGGATTCCAGTTTCCCACGGCAACAGCACAAACAGAATTTCCTGTTTTTGTTTTTCGTTCATCTGCGCGAACCTTTTTCCGCCGATGTGAAAGAATGTAAGCGAGTGACCTCCTGCCACGGCATCGCCTCGCTGCACAGGCGCCCCTGTCAAGTGATGCGGCCCCTTCATTTAAACACGATTTCACGGGCATATCCCAAATAGGGCAATGACAGTTGATAAACTGTGAGCCTGCGTAGGATGTTTCACCGTGGGGAAGGGGTTATTCTTAATGGCCGCCTGATTGTTTTCCAGAACCTAGAGAATGGCTACGCGTGCGTGTGCCCTCCAAGGTTCGAGGGGCCGCACTGTGAGCACAGCCTGCTGACCTGTGCCGACTCACCCTGCTTCCACAATGGGAAGTGCCATGAGAAGGACAATGGGAGGAGATACGTCTGTGAGTGCCCCCCTGGATTCACTGGGCTCAACTGTGAGAAGAAAGTGGACAAGTGCACGTCTCTCCCGTGTGCCAATGGTACGCAACAAATTCCTCTCCCAGGACATTCTGACAATGGTATTAAATAGAAGCTCTGACCCATTGTCTACAGTTTAAACAATTGCTGGTTTCCAGGCTGTAAAATTGCTTCTGCTTGTAGTGAAGACAAGACTATTTCAGCTGTGCTCAGCCTTAAAAGCTGCAGCATTATTGAAATTTGCTACCTGTTTTTCCCCAAAAACAAGAAATGGGTCTGAACCAATTATTCCTGATGACTAACCCTAGAATTAAGATCCAAAAAATGCTAGTAGGTGGCATTGTTGTTTACTTGTTTAGTTTTTATTTACCATTCTTTATCTAATGGCAGCTTGTGTTACTTCTCTGTGTTACTGTTCATTATTCCTCCATATTTATGCACTACAATTTCTAATTAGGGTCTCTACGGAAACAAATGCATAAGCATTCTGTTCTGTTTTAAATGAGATCCCTTGGCATTTCTAATGCTGTTGGTTGTGTTGTGTTGGTCATGCAATGGACTGACTAACATATCTATGTGTGTGTGATATCTATGGTTTCCCCTGCTTAGGCGGCCGCTGCATTCTCCATGGAAACATGCGCATGTGCCACTGTCGGACCGGCTTCACGGGTCAGCACTGCGAGATCAACATCAACGAGTGCGCCCAGAACCCCTGCGCCAACGGCGCCACCTGCGTGGACCGCTTCAACGACTTCAGCTGCGTGTGCCCCCCGGCCTTCACCGGCCGCAAGTGCGACACGCCCCTGGACGTCTGCGCCACCCAGCCCTGCCTCCACGGGGGGACCTGCGCCGCCAGGGGCCGCGGGGATCGGTCCTTCACCTGCGCCTGCCCCGCCCACTACACCGGCCCTCACTGCCAGTTCTACAACGTGCCTTTGCCCGTCACCCCCAGCCCCACCTCCGGCGGCAAGCCCGGCGACACCTTCCACTGGGCGGCCGTGTCCCTGGGCGTGGGCCTGGTGGTCCTGATCATGCTCCTCTGCATGGTGGCCACCGTCCTCCGTTACATGCACCGGCAGAGGAGTCAGGAGGAGCAGGACTCAGAGACCATGAACAACCTGTCCGACTTCCAGAAGGACAACCTGATACCTGCCTCGCAGCTGAAGAACACCAACAAGAAGGTCGACTTGGAGGTGGATTGTGCGCTAGAAAAAACCAACTACAAACACAACAACTACCACTTGGACTACAAATCCTCCAAGGACTTCAAAGATGATCCATCTCAAGAGGACAAAAATCCCAACTGTGAAAAATGTTTAGAAGAGAAAATACCACTGAGTAGAATGTACAGGTAAGGGGGACAATTTTCTACAAGATTTTTCAATCAGGTTGCTTACTGGATGTAAAACTTATAGACTTCACAAGGGAAATATGTTTGGTGCATGCATTGTATTATATAGCTTACATTCCCGTGACTTATCATGATGACTGAATGAGCGGAATTACCTTGTAATATTATCTGTGCCGCGCTGGCTGTGACACACACTCACACGCACCTATGCATTTGACCTCAGTGACGCAGATTTAGAGAGCACTGGTGCTGGTAGGATCATCAGCCAACCAAATCTTCCACACGGCATTTAGCCCCTGAAACTCTAACCTGTGTTTATGCTTATATGCATAATGTTTTTTTCTCTAATTGTCTCACTTTCTTCAAAATACCGATTCGCCCGATCATTTGCCATTCCCGATTGGGCCTTTCTTTTAAATAGTCAGCTTTTCTAGGAAGCATATCATATTCCCCTGAGTTGTTTGAGTGGTGAATTTGACAACTGTTGAAGTGTGGATGAGCTTGTTTTGTTCGCATTGGTGGACTGCATGTGGTGTTCTTCTGTGTTTTAATGTTAAAAACCTTGTGATTTGTGTTTGCAGTGAAAAGCCAGAGTGTAGGATATCAACGATATGCTCCCCAAGAGATTCAATGTACCAGTCTGTGTTTGTAATAGCAGAGGAGAGGAATGAGTGTGTCATAGCAACTGAGGTAAACACTGATTTTCTTTACATTTTGCCTGTTGTCTGCATGCTTAAACCTGTGGTATTTAACACTGTCTCATTTACAGGAAACAGCAATCATGCATTCTGTCCTTGCAGAATTTTTGGTGGAACAATGAATATTCATGTATATAATGATAATTTATTTATGTAAATCTACAGGCAACTCAAAAATGAGACCAGACAATTTAATAAATTAAATGGAAATGCTACGAGTTTTTAAAAACTCCGAAGCAGTTGTATTCTTAAGGGCTTTTTTTCTTAGTTGTAATAATGTGTAACAATAGAAATAGAAATGAAAACATTTTAAAAAACAATGTTTTATGTAGGCTAGGTATTCATGGATGCACGTGTGCATGTCTGAATAACGTAAGCTTAGCAACCTTTGATTTCTCTTAATTTGTCTTTGTCCTGTGATTGAACTCAGTGGTACTGAAAGGAATTCATAAAGTCACGATTGTAATAATAAAAACAAGGATATGAAAGCATAGCCAGTATAGAGAAATAACATTTATAATAACCAGCTATAATAACCAGTATATTTTTTGTTATCATGGGATGCAAGGGTTTCCTTATTCTTATCAGTTATCTTGAATCTCACACATTTCCCTTTCCGCTTTTCTAGGTATAAACTGTGGAAGATATGAAAAAAAAAAAACACTACCAAGGAGGAATATCTTCTGGACTGTTTACAAATATAAAAAGAGACTGGGATTTATTTAAATGGAAATGCTGCTCTTTAAAACTTGATAACTGGAGGGAGCAGTTATCTGCTCTGCGAATGCAATAGGACTTGACCTTTGACCAGGAGTTAGAATGTTCACGAGTGACTAAATCGTGGGTCAGACGCAAGACGTCTTGGACATTTCGCCTCGGGTGGTCATGTGACGGACCCACGGCGATGGGAAGCGACAGGATAACTGCGCACCTACGACAGCGAGCAGATGCCCCGCAAAGCTAAACGAGTTTCCCTCAGAAGATGCCCCGCCTTGGCGTGACGACCAGCGAAACACCGAGCAAGCGACAGCTTACAATACTGTGGGAGGATCTGACCAAGTCTAGTCACCTCCCAGTGCTATGCAAGAATAAAAGGGAAATGAGTTGAATTCTCCAATTTGGGACAAAAAAAAAAACTAACTAAACATTTCTTGAAGAAAAAAAAACATACTGGAGACGGTTCATTTTTAGGAGAATGTCTAAGATGCATGTCGACTGTGTAAAATGACTTTTGTTTTTTCCAAACGTTGATAAAGATTGTATGCTGCCCAAATCACAGAGCCTTAAAAATGGGTTTAAGAGCTAAATTGGTGCCCCACTCGTCTTGGATCCTTTGCACAACCGAAATGAAAGGGATTCTTTTTATTCAAAAGGGATTTCGAGAGAAAACCACGGGACCACAATACACAGTGCAGTGCCAGTGGAATTCAAGACTAAGTACAATTACTTATTATGCAACACTGCCCATAAATAAAGACAAAGAAGAAGAGTTAAAAGTGACTATCATACCACGGACTGCCTATAATTAGTACTGAAATTACAGAACCAATAATGTTATTTTTTAAGATTAGCATTTCACTAGTTAATTTAAATATTATGAAGCACTGATCTTTCTATGTTTTATAAAATTATTTTGTATATAATGTATATTTATAAGGGAAAAATGTCTGAAGTGTACATGTTATTCCTTCAAACTGTTTTTAATTTGATGTCTGCAAAAAAATGAATTTATTTTTGTTTTTTGTTTTGATTTTTTTAAACAATGAAAACATTCCTGGTACACTGTTGTTTGTTGGTCTTATTAAATGTTGAGAATGATCAGATAACTGGAGACTGATCGCTTTATCTAGCTTTTGGAAATGGTAAAGGTTCCTTCAGTTAATCTTATTTTCTGGAGAAGTGGCTTACTGGATACATGGATACAATTTTTCACTTGTCACTTACAGTACAGTAATCACAACCTATGCTGTGGCTGTCCTATCAAAACCATGTGCTCACAATCATACAGAGGTCAGTTTTTTGTCTTTGTGGGAAGAGATAAGGGTTTGTAGAAATACATAATATTTCCTAAATATCTGTATCAATCAAAGTAATCTTACTAAATAATGCCCACAGAAAACAGCTATGATACACTGAAAGTGCATAACACATTCAACTGAAACTAGTATGAATTATAATCCATTTTTAATATTAATGGAAAAGGATTGGGATCACTGTTATTTGAGACTGTGCACCATACACAGAAATAACCTTCAGTGCATTCGATAATTGACCATTTAAAAACAAACTGCCAAAAATCTAGTCCTGCTAACCAGGTTGCATGGGGGATGCTGACATGAATCAATCAAAATGACAGAAATCATGGCTTCTTAAGCTATGCCAAGCTTTTAACACTGTCAACGAACACTTGTCCACGGCAGTCAATGTTAGTGCTCGGTTACTGAGAGGCAATATCCCACCCCTACATTGTCAAGCCCCTCCCACCTCCCCTCCTGTCCATGTACTTTTAAATTAGCTTGAAATTTTAATCCGTTTCCTTGGATACCGGCCCCTTAAGCTGGAATTCTGAAACAAAAACAACCGAGGAGCAAATGATGGAAAAAAGCGTCTACTTAACAAAGCCAAGCAGATGCTGTGGGGTGTGACCCCACAGTACGATGAAAACCAGCATATGCCTCCCCTCCAAGTGAGCATGAACTGGGGAACAAGGCCCCAATAAAACACTCCGAGAGACCAGCACCAAGCCCCCAGACACCATTCAGGGTTAGAGTCAACATCACAGCCAAGCGCTCTCTCCCTCTGCATACGACAAAGACACTAGGAGCTCTCCAATGACAGACACAGATGGGGTTTTGAGGTTAATTCAAGGCATCTGCTTACTGTAAGAATCTATCCCACAATCCAGATTTTTATTCTTGAAATTGACTTTTTTTTTTATTTCCCACTATCGTTATGATCCAGACTTCTTCAATGCTCTTGTTATGTTTCTTTAGTTAAGAAAAAAAAAACTAATAACTGACTTCATACAAAAAGTAATGTGGTGGTTACCGGATTGTTTACCTCACACATGCTTGAAATTGGGCGTTACCTATAACAGGCTCACAAATATCGCAGGGGTCTTTGTTTAAAAACTTCACAACAACACGATCCAAGGAGCTCGGGTTAGCATCGCCTACCCAGCTTGCCAAAAATACCACCTCAGTGTGTACAGTGCTACAAAGAGACATCTCTGGTACTTTTGGAACACATTCTAGAGAAATCAAGGCCTGATTGCACCATTGACTACCCTCATATATACAACCATTTTCATTTTGAAAGTCAGTGAATGCTCATCACAAAACAACTGGCACACACACAAAAAATCGACCAGCACAATACCCCTGAGCATATAATAGACTGCCAGAAAGACCTGCACCCATGCACGTGCTGTGGTTTAAAATGAACACCCTTTAGAATTGATATACCCTTCATGTTGTGCTGTGCAGGCTTTCCACAGATTGGAATGCGAAGTCATTGTCTATCTAGTCAGGGACCATGAATTGTGTGCTTAATTGTGCATAATTTTTTACTTGTTCTTGTATTTAATTTATTGTTGCATAATGGTCGTGTCCATGTCCATATCCTTTACATCCCAGACAGAGGATACATACGTGCACCAAATATATACACGCAACCAAAAGGAAGATAAAAGATAAGATATGTAAAGATGTTTTCTACTTACATGCAAATTAACTCAAAATGACTTTTGAATTTAGAGTCTGTAACAATATATGGAACACTGCACTTCTCCAATGTGCAGTAAGAACAAGCCTAATGAGGTCCTGGTCATTAAGCAGTTAACTGACAGCAGGGTGGAACCTCAGAAATTATGTTGCGCATATAAACATGCTATTTTAAAAATTAAAACTCAAATTAATTAATGAGCGAATCTAACACTTGGAGCTGATCACCATCAAATGTGCTAACCAAGGGAATTCAAGTTTTTTTTTTACCAGTCACAGTTGGAGAGAAAAAAAGACACACCACAGTATAAATTTTGTGTTTCATCCAGCACCAGGCTAAAACACTCGTTATGTTACAATCAGTCATCTGGTAAAAACCTTTGAGTTGCAACCTGCACTGCTACCACAGCAGTGGGTCATCTGCATTCTGGCCCATTCTCTGGCCTTTGGGTTTCAATCATACAGCCAAGCATTTCATTGTATTATAATCACAGCATCCTGTTTGTTACCAAGTGACATCATTTCCTACTTCCTGTCTGATTAAAATGCACAGGGCACTGGCCAACTGTTTCTCACGCATCTCTGTTACAAACTGTGTTCTTGTAGATGCTTCACATAAAGGAAATTCACACACAACAAATAAGGAGTAAATTTTCTTAATATGAATCCTTCTCTTCTTTTTTAAAACCTGCAAATTATGGTATATCCTCCCTTGGGAAAGATAAAATGTACAAGTACATGAATATAAACACTGCTAATCTCAATATTTTCAGGACAAATTACAAACAGATGGGAGAACGTTAATCATCAAACTCCAATGAAACATACTCAGCAAAAATTGGAAATTACATTAATCTATGGGGATTCAACAAATGCCTGTGATTTATGTTTACACATTTTAAAACCCTTCTCATTTTCACATTTTTCTGAGGAAATTAAACAGCACTTTGTGAATGGAATAGTAATTTATGAGGGCTGACAGACAATACAGAATACAAAACAACATCATAGATGCCAGCAGAATATTCAGTGACAGTCCAGGATTTCGAAAATTCTTTCCCTTTGTAGTAATACAATTAATTAACACCAGGTGGCAGTAAATAACATTGTTTACCACAGAATATGCTAATATACATTTGTAAATTACTTTCATATGTTATGATCGATCTGTAATAAAAGGGACAGATATATTTACTGTCATTTCCCTCATTCATTTTAGAAAACTCCAATTTCTTATTTTCTATATAAAATTTATATAAATCTTCATTTCACGAAAGTACTAAACTATTAAGTAATTTAGTATTTCATGCAAAAACCTATTAAAATTATCAATTATAGCTGATGTCTTTCAGATAGAAGTGTCACAAAAGATATCAGAAATTTGTTTTAAAGCCAGAAATAGGTATGTTTGTTCATACGTTTCTTATAAGATCATATCAAATTTTGCAGAAATGAATAAATCAAGAATGACAGTGGGATAGGGTATGAAAAAGTCAAAGTTTGGAAAGGATAGCCGTAGTATCAATACACAAGGCATGAGGGTCACAGGAAATAGGCTCTGCTATAGTGGTGTGTGTATTTTACTGAGATCTAAACACGTTTCCAGGTATTTCCAGCCCCAGAACCTGTATAGCTTTTGTTCTGCATCGGTCACATTCCCCTACTTAAATGCACAGCAAAGGAGTCCCGTTTGACAGGTTGTTTTTGGATCAGGTGGCTGTGGCTTTCAAGTGGAGTGCCTTGCATGTTGTTGTTGCAGGTCAACCGTGCTGAGACAATACTGATAATGCTCCTCTCGTTGGTGCTGGTCAAACGTGTGCATCTAAACGGGAAAATCTGCCTGAGCATGAAGGACAGTGCCGAGTTTCAAAGCGAAAGCAATGTAAAATACAGTTTGTTTTTTCAAGGGAACGATTCATCAGCCTTGCTCCAGGGTGCATTCGTCAGATGCAGTGCATGCTTGGTCAAAACCATAACATGATTGCTCTTGCCGAAGGTCACAGAAGGAAGGAGGTAAATAGGCTTCTCAAACTGTCACTCCTTGATGACCAGGCATGATAGCAGCTTACAGAGCAGTGCTAAAGGTATACCTGTGCAAGGTACAGACATTTAAGGAGCTTACGAGTGCCTGTATCTCATGATTCCAGCTAATGCCTCTATTTATAGATAATCTAGTATTAACTGCAGGAGAAGCGCTGTTAAAACTCAAGGATATACTGACAGTGTTGATGCTCTTTTCAAAATGCGCTAGAAAACAATACTGTTATTGTTTTTTTTTTCCCCCATCTACAAAATCCCGAAATATTATGGTGGATGTGGAATGGCTTGACGTGCTGAACCAAACATGCTAGCACAGGTATATAAAATCAGACCGTTGAGGCTGATCACAAGGGTCTGTACATCAGGAATACACTCTAGGCTCCCTTGTGGAGTAAGTGGATTAACAGTCTGCTGCATGCCAGGACTACTACAAACACTCACATTGGACACTAGAGCAGCATCTCTTGACGTCATGGCCAATCTATATGGGACGACACAGCGTGTTTCAACAGCACATGAGTGGGCATGTTTTTCCCTTGTTCTTGCAGCATACACGGGCAAAATAGAAACAGTTGTCTTCAGCTGATGTGACAAACATTCTTCTGGCAGATAATATCAGGAAGTTGATTCTGTTAAAAATTAAAAACAAATCCAAATATGTTACTACATCAATCTTCAATAAATTTGGGAATTTGATATAGACGATAATCAGGACTGAATACGGTCCATAATTTGCGCATTTTATTAATCAGCGGTCATGAGGAAAAGTTCAGGGATCAACCCGACTGCAGGTCTTAGTGAAGAAAGTTTACTTGATAATTACATTACATTACATTACAGGCATTTGGCAGACGCTCTTATCCAGAGCGACGATAATGCTGAAGCATTGCTGGAATCGAGTGCCTTGGAAGAAACATAAATAGGACTCCCTGATATGTAAACACAATTGTTGCTCTGGATACAGGCATGTATTTCTATCTATCCACTACCCATTATCTATACCCGCTTATCCTGGTCAGGGTCGCAGGGGGGGCTGGAGCCGATCCCTGCATGCATTGGGCGAGAGGCAGAAATACAACCTAGACAGGTCGCCCAACATGTATTTACATTCGTAGTTTAATATGTCACGTAATCGATGGACATAATACTCAGTAAAGAACCCGACGAAATAATAGGCTATATATTTCCAAGTGCCTGGCAAAATCCGTATTTTGTTGTTGTCACTTTCACATCGCTTAATTATGAATCGTATTCATTTTGGTCGGCCTATTCCAATGCTGAAAACACAGACCAATTAGCCTACCTCAGAACATAGCACAGTAGAAGACAGCTAACCGCGCCGTGAGGCAAATGGATGCACCTCCCTAAAAAGATGTATCGCCCTTATGGAGCTAATGATAGGATTCAAAGCCATTCAGAACTCGAATTCTTTTGATTTACATCTCTGTTTTCCAATCACTACGAAAAGAGGCGTATTTAGCTAGCTGTCTACACAAATAAGAACGTTATTATTTTTTTAATTTTTTTAAATAACGGTAACGGACAAGTCTCTCATTGGACATATTGCGTCTCAATCCTATTTTTGTCTGTGATGCCATTGGTCTACAACAAGCTGGCCTGATTTGCTTACCACAACAAAAACACGTGCCTCTGCATTTGGACTATAAATACGTTCACGGTCAGGTCGTTACAGCGTTCACGTTTTGCTTAATTTTGCTTATGGTTCGTGCGAAGTACGGCACCCATCCTTTGAGGTTAATCGAACATACTACTTCAAAGTCGACGTACTAATGTTTTTACAGTCAGATAATAGTTATTTAGGCTACCCAATTTTTTTTCAATAAGAAAAAACCAAAAGACAAACGAGAATACAAATGGTAAGATTGTTGTATTAAAGAAACTTGGATAGAAAATGTTTTAAAGACAGAAAATACGACAATACCACGTATCGGTATGCATGATACAGGACAAAAGAGAACGCGAAATTACAGCGGAAAAACTGCATTGCGGTTTCGCTTAAATACCATAGAATATAACTATTCTGGAAAAACCTGCTCCTTGACAGTAGGAATCAACCTATAGCACTTTAAATGACCGTAATCTTCGTTCATAATTATGAACAAAACAACAACTCAAGACATAATGGCTGAGAAAACCAGTTTATGGATATTTGGCTACGGTTCCTTGGTCTGGAAACCGGATTTCAAATTCAAAATGAGCGAAGTTGGGTACATCCAGGGTTACAAGAGACGGTTCTGGCACGGCGACAATTTCCACAGGGGAAATAAGGATATGGTAAGACTCATGGCGCTTGTCATTTGGTGCATCTTAGGTAGCAAGCCTGCGAAAATGTACGATGTATGCACTCATGTATTTCATAGCTAGTAAATGTTGACTTTCCTGCTGTTGACGACATGAGTATTATGAATTTTATTGCGTAGGCTATCAATGGGATTACAGACAAGGGAAGCAACAAATCAATCTCCTAGCTTGCCAACGTGTATTGTATTGACTGCATTGCCTAATAAACTTCACCGGTTTTCTTTCCTTTATTTAGCCTGGCAGAGTGGTGACTCTTGTGGAAGATAAAGACGTAAGTCCTATTTATGCTTCCTGTAAATATATAAATAACTGAGCTGACAGGTTTAGGCACCTCATTAAGTGGCTCTGCCTTTTTTCAGTGGCATGTTTTACATCTTGCTATATAACCTAGGAGTAAAATGGTAGCGAAAAGTACCCTTTATAGCCTAGCTTCATATTTCACTCGAGCCATTTAGAAATGTTTCGTAATAAAGCCATTTAAACACAGCAGCAACTGGAAGTGTTTATTTGGCCTTTTATGTCTGCATTTTTGTTGATAATGGCTTTTGTCATTTTTATTGCAAAAAATGCTATTTCTTGGGTTAAATTCACACAGACTGACTCCTCTGTACAATTTGTAGGCGTGTACTTGGGGTGTGGCTTACGAAGTTAATGGCTCCGAGATTGAAGAGTGCCTAAAGTACCTGAACATGAGGGAGGCCGTGTTGGGTGGGTACATCACCCGGGCTGTAGAGTTCTTCCCCCGGGAGGAGTGCCACCTGCCACACCTGGCCCTGGTCTACATCGCCACCTGTGACAACCCCATCTACCTGGGGCCCGCCAGTCCGGAGGAGATCGCGGCCCAGATCGCCATCTGCAGGGGCAAGACCGGCCATAACATTGAGTACCTGCTCCGCCTGGTCGAGTTCATGAGGTCATACTGTCCAGAAGTTGAGGATGAACACCTGTTTGCCATTGAGGCTGCCACCCTATCACTGATGCCTTACCTGTTGGGATCCAAGCAGGCCATGTCTGCTTTTGCATCAGCCTGAATGTACACTAAATTTAAATGACACATTACTCCAAAACGTAAACAGTCATATAAGTCACTGTATTATGTTTCTGTTATTAGCCACATTTTGTGTCCTTATGCATGTAATAGTAATACAGAACTAATTAGGTACACAACTGTAGACACAACAGTGTTCTATGTTTTCCAGAATTGTGCAATAGTAATTATATCCTTTCACATCAAATTAAACGTGTTCTATGCAGGTCCTGGAATTGACGTGGTGCCAACTGCAGGTTGCTATATGGATTTATGTTTACATGAATTATCAATACTGTGTGGTGAATGGTAATCTCTTCATTCCTTATCTTGGTGCAGAGTACACATGAATGAATGGGCAGTGGTAATACCTCTAGCATGTATGTTTGTATGTATGATGGTATACATAGTGATGCTGTTCGACAGCTGTCCTTTGTCCTATATTGTCTTTGTGGATATTTGTCCTTTGTTGGAAAAGAAAATATTTATTTCTTATTTAATCTCTATTTTTTCATGCACAACATGCTTCAATAAAGTATGCATTTTAATTAAGGCCTCTTTCATATCTCTGCACGTGTTGAAAGCTGCTTAAAAGACAAGGGGTTCTTTGTCTATGATTTTTTCAGGGTGGTATAGAGGCTCCTGCATTTACTTGGAAGTGAGGAGGAAATATTACCATAAAGATGACCAACTTGAAACTTGTAAAATATTCTTGAGATAATGTTGCTGATGATTCCCACCCGTTGATGTGATTAATTGAAAATAAAAAAAATAGAAAATTAAATTAGAAATAGGATATAAAAATTCCCAGTACATTCATTTACAAAAAGACTCATCATAGTACTAATTTGGTTGTATACAAAAATGCAAAGCTTTGTGGAACACTATGCATAAATCATTTGCATTAACTTATAGTTGTCATGTATTTGGTGTATTCTGTAAAGCAAATCCTACTCAACCACAGCTTCATTTTGCAGCCAATGCAATGCAAATTCTAAAACTGCCATTTAAATTTTTAATTTTTGAAGTAAGTAGCCTATATTGAAAGTCAATCATTTATTCGAACCACTAATGTTCATAGCAAACTAACCTAATCGTATTTGTGGGGAGAGGCAGCATGTCCCCTGTACCACTGTCAGGCCCAACTAAGTGCACTAGGTCAAAATATATAGTATAATGTTAGGACTGTCAAGATGCACAAAACATGAGTCTAGAATGGTTTAATTAGTGTGTTGTTGTAAACTGATACCATCTACTGAGCCATGTACTAATTTTGTCTCAAGCATTAAAAAGATACAATTTTTTCTCTTTGATGAGAACTCATAGCAGGAGAGCTTTCCATTTTTCTTTTGTCTGAATAATATCAATGTTTATGACTTTCACAACATTACCCTAAAAATGAGGGAATATAGGATAATTGGGCCTGTTGACACATGAGAACTGCCCTTGACATTTCTGTATTGATAAGAGAATGTTAAGGCACCAGTGCACAAACTTGCAGGAGACCTCAGCTGCTGAACGTACTGTCCTGAAGAGCACACTGCTTTTATGTCATGAGTGTTGTGCGTAACATGGATGGGCAGAGGCAGTCCCCCTCAGAGGGAACTTTGGTCACGTTGCTTGAGCACACGCATGGCCAGCCGTGGTGGTCTCCCATGTGATAACGTGCATACCTCACAGGGGCCATGCGCTTGAGAAAAACGCATTCAGGATTCCAAGAAAACCGTTCTGAACTGGGTGAAGGTTCACAGACGTTAAAAAAAGCATTTAGCAGAGGCACTGGGGAGAAAAAAAAAGAGACAGCATAAAGAACCTGTGGTGCCCTGTTAACTGAAGAAATTAAACAACTAAACAATCAACACAATCAATTTACTGGCACTGGAATGTATTATTCGTCTTCTCTAGAATATCTCTGTCATTTGAGACAAGTGAATTCTGTCATACTACCCGTATTTTAATTACCCATTAAAATAACTCTGTGTTCTGCATGTACAATGAGAAACAACTTTAAACAACCGCAAATATACTATTTCATAGATGATTCTTGTCATGTCAGAGGTCCCTTGTCTTTCTCACTACCCATGAAACAAGCGTTTCAGCTACTGTTAGAACCACTTCCTGAGCAATATGCATGATGTCAAGCCCACAGTCATCTCCTTGGGTTGCTCCACCTATTTCAGAAAAGGTTATTATTTGCATGGCTACCCACATTTTTTAGAGGTCCTTAATGTTTCTTCTCCTCAAAAACTCAGGGCACAGTATTTTCAAATGACCAATCAAGTAACAAAATACATCCATGTAAATCTACAATACAGCCCTACTCTATCTGAATATGACTAATCACACAGGATGACTATCTGTCAATTTCTGGATTGCTGGGACATATTGTACTGTACCAAATATTCTGTTTTGTTTTTACCTGTTACATTTAATGACTAGGACTAGGTATTCTTTTCTGTTGTTTAAATGTGGTTGTGATTCTGACATGTAATGTAGCCAAGATAATGTGTATGTTTGCATTGGCCAGCTCTCTCATGTTGGCCATACATTTGGCATGTATACATTTCCATGTAAATGACCTTGTAGGCTACAACTTTGAAAGGGTTGATATAGTGCATACAGGAGTTGGGAGAGGGGGACAGGGGGGACACAAGGCATACAGTTTCAGAACTGTGCTGTAGTAAATAAGGGTTGTGAAATAATCTGGTAGTACAGGGACTTCTTTGCTAAATATAGATTATTTGGAAGAGTAACATGTAGCTGGCTACAAACTGGTTAGGCAGGACTGAACTAGTGGAGAGCAGTTGTCCACGTACAAAAAATGTGAATGTCCCGAAAATTACAAGAGTATTTGGGTGAAATTACTTCTGGAAAATGAGTAGCTTTAATGAAAGAATTCATGAAATAACATCAGATGGAAAAATTCATGGTTCATGGTATTAAAAAGGTATACCAGGAACAAAACATTAATACTGGGTGACTTGGGAATAGTGTACTTCTAATTGTAAAAATTAGTACACATTCAATATGAAAATGCATTTCACTGTACTTAAAAATGTCACTAGAAGATAGGAATTTTTTTTCTCAGATTAAATGAAATGGACTAAACACAGATGTCAGAAATCACACTGCAAGGCACCCCAAAGATCAGCATTTTGTTTACATAATTACATATTTTCTTTCTTTAAATTTTGACATTTCAACAGTCATTTGCATGAGCAATTTATATTCAACAATTTGTTTTAAATAGTAGTAGCAATAGTGTAGCATTCATGGGCCAAGTTTATCTATCACGCCAAAGAACAACTGTCTCCACTCCACTGAATGAGTCATGTCTGAATGAATCGTTCACGAACAGTAAAGCCACCTCTGAACGAGAGATTTCAAGGGAGCTACTCTCAATTTTTGTTTTTCATGGGTTATATAAATGCATCAATTGAATTTCTGATTGTTTTTTGCATGTATGGTTGAATTCTGGTTTCAGTGTTACACAATTATCACTTCATGTCCCTGCTCTGCATTTGCAAAAACAATATAGTTGTCATCAGGTAGTGAATTGCGTCATCTTCTAAGATACCAGTCAGTGCCACAACATGTGTACAATCTTCAGACAAACAAATGGAGGCTGGGTGGAGCATTATGGCTTAGCGAGTTAGCCTCCAGCCTTGCCCGGAGTGTTGAGTTGGGTGTGGGTACTGCCAAGCATGAAACACACACAGTGAAGGAGTGGACTGCAGAGAGCTGCAAGGGGTGATCACTGGGATATCTTAAGCAGGGAGACAAGGGGAAACAGCAAGGTTATTGACTGGCTGTCACTGACTGGCTATAAGAGCCATGGTTACAGAACCGAGCTCAAGTATAGGATTAAAATTCAGCTGCTGTTAGAATCAGTTGCTGGGAAAAAAAAACATTGTCTTGAGTGAACATGTTGCTTCACAATGAGAGGGAGTAAAAGGAGGAGCAGGAGTTAGAGTCCTTTTAGACAGCTCTTTTGCTCCTAGAAAATGGTCTCTGTCCCAATTTCTCTATCCCCACACAGTCCCTGCTTGCCTCCCTTGCCTGCCTTTTGCTCATCATGTCTTCCTGTTCACTACTCTCCACCGTTTCTTCTTTACTGTCTCCTTTCCACCTGCCCTCTGCCTCTCCATACCTTACCCTCTCTCTGTCTCTCCTCCCTCCTCCTCTTGGTGGTCTGTTCATCCTTCCTCTCCTTACTGTCCCTTTTTCTCCTCCCTCAGCTGAATTTTCAGGAACATAAACAGCCTTGTAAGTATCAACAGTTGACTCCTTAGGCTGTCCAGTCCGCCCGCATCGGAAAGAGTCTGTCTCTCTCAGAGGAGAACATGGCTATAGCATAGCTATAGTTTCTGCCCCAGGGGTCAGCGCAGCCCACAGCAAAAACGACTGCTGGAATCACATTACTCAAGGCCTGGCTGTCACTTCGTAGCACGGGCCCTATCCTGTTTCCCTCTGCCTGATTGATGTTAGAAAGCCTTGCTCAGGGGCAGCTTCATTTATAAAAGTTGCCGATATCACATGACTGAAATTACAGTCAGTTTCCTTCCTTTTTTCTAGTTTTCATGGTACTCTCAGTCTCTCTCATGTCACTACTGTTTGATGAAGGGCTTCTAGGGACACGCATACACACTTACACACACACGTATACATGCACGAATGCACATGCAGACATTCATGCATGCACAGATATGGAAACAAACGCATATACTGTATGTAGCTTGCGCTATCGCCCAAGGTGAGGTTGATGTCCAGCCCTCCAGGCTTCATGCACAGAGGGAAAACAAAGATGTAGGCCCTGCATGTGAAAGAGAGCTCAGCTGTGCGTGGCAGGCTGGGTTTGAAATGGTACTCTTTCCAGCCAGGCTGTGGAAACTGGAGCTAATGAAAAACAGGAGACCTCACCTGCAAAATACAGCAGTGATATGAAGCAAACATTGTAGTTCAGGTGGATGCGGAGGGCTAAATAATTCACAATGTTAATGGAAAACCATAGGAGCAGATTTACAAATCCTCAATAGATTTGTGTATGCATCTGTTCAGTCCAGTTTACTGAGGACTCCAGAGGGTTCATAACCCAGTTCCTCCTGAAGTCCCACTCTGGTTCTGTCCACCCTGGCTTTGCTGCTCACCGGCTTTGGAAGTCTGCCGCCATGTCTCTTTGCTCCAAAATCTTGGATGACGCACCCAGTCTTATGTACCTGTGCTTCCAGTAAACTATGTATTGTTGGAGAGGTGGAGACAGAGAGATGAGGAAGAGAGCCGTAATCCAACAGGTATGACCTTTCATGCAGTTCCAGTGAGACACAGACGTCATTAGAGTGCTCATGTTCTTTCCATACTGCAAGTCATGTCAAGTAAAATTAAGACCATATACAGTATATGTATGTGTGTATCTGTGTTTGTATGTACATAATTGGGTCCTTGAATGCAATCACAGTTCGTCACACTTCAAACATTTAATTTTAAGGATGGTATATTTGCTTGTTATATCTGACCCTTTATTACAGCCTTTTCTGTCCTTCATGCCTTAACAAACTGTTCTCCCATCTCTCCCTTGATCCGGATAGCTGGACCCGCAACAGTTCCTGCTTCCCTGCAAGTGTCGTCGAAAGTGTTTATTTTTCTGGTTATTTGACTGCAAATTCAATTTAACATTTTCCCTAGTGCTTATCCTAGTGCTGTTTATCGTCTGCCATGTCATCATTCACAAAGTGGCATAACAGCCATTTCAAAAATGGCAGCACATGTATGATTTTGTCATCTATGTTGTAAGCAGGTTTTGCATGTGTGCGGACTGCATTGGTCTCTAGAATACAAACAACGGTTTGGTGCAGGATGGTGCCTTCCTATTGATCCTGTTGGCTCCTTTCTGTTTTTCTTTCCTGACTTCAGTTCAGCCACGATGATCAACAGATTAAATCACCTTATAAACTTTTTTTTTCTTCTTTCGGCTGTTCCCATTCGGGGTCGCCACAGCGGATCACCCTGATCCGCATATTTGATTTGGTATATGTTTTACGCCGAAGGCCCTTCCTGACTCAACCCTCCCATTTTATCCAGGCTTAGGACTGGCACTACGAATGCACTGACTTGTGCATCCCCAGTGGCTGGGTTTTGGGGCATTGGCCGGGATACGAACCCGGGAAATCATCTTATAAACACTCTCTGATAAATTAGTTTCAGGGACTTGAGTGTATCATAGTAAGTCAGAAAAGACTAAAAATGAATCAACCTGTGGCATGAATCAACCTGTGGTACAACATATTGTATAATTATTTCAATTGATTACATACATCCCAATTTCAAAAGTGCACATATAGTTATGGGTTTCTTTTTATGTTTAAAATATAAAGTCAATAAAAACATCTAAATCTAAAGGGGACGAAGACCTTTAATGACAGCATGTGTGTTTTGTATACACTACACCTCATTTTCCTCTGCTTCTGCTAAAAAAGTATGGCACAAGTCTTTCATCACGGTCTTTATCCCCATATGTTTCCAATCAGCTCCGCCAGCAAGTCAAACCGGTTTCTCTCCACACTGCTGGCAAGAGTATTCAGCACTGAGGGCAAGGTGTTCCCTTCTGATTCCGAGAAAACTCCATTATACCTTGGACTAGTAAAATGCACATATGCTCTGAATGAATGGAACTGTTAGGACTTTCACAAACAGTGAGAATAAAACAAACAGCTCTCATCTTGCAGCCAACGGGGCAACACTGTGTAGTCCCTACGCTTTGTCTGCAGGTCTACTAAGGTTAACTCCCAGGTCTGTAGCTTTCCCAAGGCCTGAAGCAGGAGGTGTTCCATTTGAAGTTTATGCTGATGTGTCTAAGTTTGCATGCTCGCTTGTTGCCAACTCTCATGCTTTGGCACGAGACACATGCTTTCAGGCTGTCTCATGCTTTCGTGCTACCCTAGGACATCTCACACCAAATACAAACACAACAGCTGAAAGCAAAGCCACTCCCTGACAAAACAAATTGTTTCCACACCACTGTGTCTTCATCAGAGATGATTCTGTGCCAAAAACACGTTAATTTTTATTTTGCACCATTAAACCGCTAATGTTTTATCTGTGTTCTCCAGATCTTTTCCTTCTGTAAACTATCGTATCATCATCCTTCATCTGAGAAACACGAGATTAGCCTTTTAGCTGGCCAATGCGTAGTGACCTCCTGGTTGATAGAAATTATAAATCAGCTCACTGGAGAAAATGGGAATGGCTCATGAATATTGTAGAAACTGTCAATTGGCTGTTTGCCTTCGACAGCACGCCTTCCGCTCCAGGTCCACAATCTTAATCAACACCCCAACCCAATCCAACCCAGTTAATTAAATAAATTCACTCTTGCCAGCTGACTAAAGTTGGCAACACTGGGTTCCTCCTCAGTCCTAATATCAGCCACCTAATAAACTACATTAGGTGTATATGTGGTGAAATAGTCAAACTACTACAGAGATCATACCAGTTGAAAGTTCCCTCACATTGAGCAGTATTAAGCTCTGGCCTTGACTTGGTCAGACGTTGGCAGAATATATTCACACTGCAAACCAAATACAAGAGCATTTTAATGAGCACACAAAGCCCAATCATTTTTGATGAACAAATCAAGAAAAAGGTCAAAAGGTTGGCAGTGTAGTATCATGGGTAAGGAACTGGTCTTGTAACCTGAAGGCCACAAATTCGATTTCCGGGTAGGACACTGCCATTGTACCCTTGGGCAAGGTACTTAACCTGCATTGCTTCAGTATGTATTCAGCTGTATAAATGGATGCAATGTAAATGCTGTGTAGAACGTTGTGTAAGTCGCTCTGGATAAAAGCGTCAGCTAATGCCGGTAATGTAATGTAGGTTCGTTATTTACATTTCACATACATAATAAATAATGGTAATGGATTGTTCTAGTCAAAAACAAGGAGGTATAGTTCCAAACAAACAGTATTGAATACATTACGAACAGCATTGATTAATTTTTTTCATTAATTTTAGGTCTTGTGGCAGTGTCAGGCGTATCTTCTTCTGCCGTGTAGAATCAAAACTTGTGGATATTTGTGGATATTCTTCAGCAAAAGCAAATGTTGCATTTTATAAATATATTACCAAATTTACATCTGATGTTGGTCCGGCTTACTCTCGTGACACCTAAAAACAGATTTGCAAATCTATTCAAGGCCTTAAATTAAAAAAATTATTTTCAGGCACTTACTGAACAGACTGTATTTATGAATTATGTGACAGAAAGCAATCTTCCCACGCCGACACTGTTTAGTCACAGACTAGGCCTACACCCCGTCTGTTTCCTGTGACTCTCAGGTCCAGTTGCAATTGCTTCGGTGACAGTGCCAAACTAACCTATGAGGTCTTTGTTGCCAGCACAATGAACAGGAAGTAGAGATTTGCATTCTCCTCCAATATGGTAAAGAAAGTCTAGAATGTAATCTGAGGGAACCATGGTTCTCACAAAAGAGCCAATAAACCGTTTGTATCTGCCATGGGTGGATGAGGCTCCAGTGATTCATGCTTTACCACATGGAGAAATCCTGAAATTGTGCAACATTGGAACATACAACAGAAGTGTCTTCAGATGAAGGGAGACATAATGAAGTAGTCTTGCTTCTATGCAATTGCTGTACTCCACAAACAGAAGTCCATAACCTGGGTAACATACTTCCTGCCCTCAAGGCAGTGGCAGCATTATGCTGTGTGTATGACAGGATAAAATTTGAAAAGGTCAAGGGTGGTTGATATTTACTGAGCACTATTCTGAGCACTGTACACACTCAGGCAAACACAAACATGCACATCCATGCAGGCCTACACTGACAAACCAGAATGCACACACACAGACAGGCATAGACAGCCATACGTGTTGCTACAAATAAACTAGAGCATGCAACAATGCTTCCTGTAATGCTACCCCAATGCACAGTGATTGGGTATTTACACTAGATAACCATAATGTTCAGAGTTTTAGATCATTTCTTTCCATAATTTATGTGGAATGGCAATCAACTTCAGGCAAATAAGGCTGCATTACTTAGTATACCCTTTTCTTAGAGGCAGGACACATTGCACAGCTAAAAGTCATATTGTAAACACCACAGAATTACCAGTATTTAATGTTTGGGATTACATGGATGAAAGATGTTTTGAATAATCTATCTCTTCCTCTTCCTCTCTCAAACAATTTTCCTTCCCCCTGCCGCTGAAATGTCTAATTACCCGCCATGAGCCCGACCCCCACTGCACCCTCTTTACAGTGTGGCAGTGCCAGTCCGGCTTTGGCCCCTTGCCAATCTGGAGCCAGCAAACACACACACGGCCACACAATACACTGCCCACAAAAGACAATGTAAAACCAAACCCCACTGGCACAAACATCGCACTGAGATGAATCCACAAAAGGCATCAGCATGCCAACTTACAGAAGATTTAAGAAAATGAATCGCAATAATGATACACAAAAAATAGACTCGGTTCAGTAATATTTCCTACTTAGATTCTCTTGTTACACCAGAAATACTACTATTGACACAGAAGTAGCAGGAGTAATAACAGAGAAACATATAAACATACAAAGCTTGATCATCAATGTGTGCCATGAATAGTGCTAAATGGGACAAAGAAATTGATTGTTTCACCTTTGAAGATGGCTGGATAGCTCACCTCCTGCACTCTGCCCAACACAGTATAATATCATCCTGGTCTGTTCAAACACCAGTCAAGACATCAACAATCAGGCCATTGTTTAAGGACATCCAATTATCAACAAACTAAACTTCTCTGACCAATCACCTCAAGATATTTACATTCAAATCTGCCCATGCTTGACACAGCTGAGTTGAAGCAACAAAGAGCTTTTGATCAAGGAAAGGTTTTAATTGAATCATTGACTCATTGAATGTTTTTTTTATTTTATTTTATTTTATATATTGTAGGACTGATTGGTGAGGAGTACAGTGAACGAATGGATTAGTTTGTGAGCAGTAAGATATTTGTGTTTGATTAAAACTGAGTTGCTTATAAATTCCAGGCTTTGCAGTCTGTCATCAGACAGTGTAAGCTGCAATCTGGCCCATTCTAATAAAATATAAAATAAATTATAATGATAGCAGTGATTACAGAACAAACATACACAATTACTCTAGTTGAGACTGCACACAATTCACCATTAAGTGGCAATGACCACTGCTTGTCTCCTGGGCAATGTGGATGATGCATAGGGCGATATTTTCCCATATGAAACAGAAATACAGAGTGACATCTAGTGGTGTGACCTAGTAGGAAACCATACGACAATCAAGTTCAGGTTTCATGCACTGTTCAACAAAACAGAACAGCACAGGGATCAGATAAAGAAAAAGAAAAGGTGGGTGATTTTATTTTTATTTTATTTTTTACTTAACCTTAAATTACCAGGAAGTCCCATTGAGATAAGGAATCTCTTCTCTCAGTCAGACTTGGCCAAGAGGGAGTGAAGTACAATTCCACTGTCAAAGAGGCCATATACTGGCATATATACTGGCTTATTTACAGGAATGGCCTGGTGATCCTTACTGGGTTGGACAGTAGAGGTGGTTCCATAATACTAGCTGTATACCACCAGTCTAACCAGCCGGTGCACATAGTGTTTGACATTAGGATGGGCATGTGCTTTTACCTCCAGCAGGTTAATCTTATGGGTCATCTGAGAGCAGATGAGGGTATAGTATCCCTGGGCCTTGATCCATGTCAGCAGCAGGTCCAGGTGCAATGTGTTGTTTTGTGTGATCAGCTTCTCCTTGCCTGAAACAGAACCATGAAAGAACATTTTTCTTACCACTGTCCAACCAGAGGATAGACTACATTGTTGCCATCCAACCACAGCTACCTATTACATTGTTACATGAGGGAGCAGGGCTTGCTCATCACTGTTCTACTTGAGAGTATCCAACTAGACAGTGGCCTTGACAGTTACTAGAGAGTTAGCGCTGTCATAAAAGCAAAAACTGTTCAATCAATGTTAATTAGCATTAAACATGATAATCGCAAACCACCACAGATTTGTGTCACTTTATACTACAGAACTGGATTACGTCAACAGTAGAAAAACAAGAATTTCAAGTCTTAGGAGGGGATGAGAGAATTAGAAGGGATAGCAGGTCATTGTGTGAATAATTTAGCTGACAACACATAGTCAGTAATGCCACTAATGAGGTATTACCCCCTCCTCCCCCCAAAAAATAACAGTACAATGTTAGGGGATCAACTGCTCTGTGGGATCAGTGTGGGGTGCAGGGGTGACACTATGGTGCCCTCACTCGGGGGTCAGGGTCACAAGGTCAGGGAGGAACTTCATCATTAGGAGAAGCCAGCTGGCCCTGGACAGGGGCGCTGGAAGAGTGGTCAGTGGTGATCAGCTGTGTAGGCCCCCTCAGGAAAGAGTAATCCCACCCACCCCAGGACCAAACCCCCAACTCTGTGTCCAATGAAAGCCCACAGACTGCAGTGTTCTTTAACCATGCTGCCCTGTTATAATGATACAGCAATTCAGGGCAGTCCTCTGAATAGAAGTGATGGGATTGATTATTTAATAAAAGGGGGATGGGGGTTGGTGGTGTGATCAGATATTGACCATTCCAGTTACTGCCCGGTTGAGGGGATCTTTGACATCCAATCAGGTCCCTCTGAGCTCTGGGGTGAGGTAACCATCATGGCTATTTTACGCTGATACACAATGGATGCCCTTGTTTGTGTTTTCCAGAACCCAGGCAGCCCAGGCTGTGCTTCATGCCAGTGCTGGCTCTGGTGCTGACAGCAGCTCTCCTGTGAGCGTAGGGCAGCTGCACTGTCAGAAGGGCTGGGATAGAGGATCACTCTGCCAGTCATTTCATTTATGGGTCAAAACGAATTTATGAGTCAAACGGCTTCAGCAGAGCTCCACAGAAACGCCATGGCTCCCGCTCTGTACCCCACATCCACCTGCATGCTAATGTGCACTCAGGCTGAACCCCAACATTTGACCCCGACAGGTCAGGCCAAAGAGTGGAGGTCACTCCCTCAGTGAGTTAAAAAGAAACTAATTTGGGCACTAATGAACACTAAGCACATAAGAACCCTGCTTCTCACTGCCAGGGTGGCTGCAAGGTCACTTGGAATGTCCACTGAGGAATGACTGACCCTGAATACCAGCGGCACACTCCACTCACGTGATGAGTGACCCACATTCACAAATAGTGGGAATATTCTCCCTTACTGCTAAGGTTTCTCTGCATACTACAGACACAGCAGAGTGAAGATATTGTTTCCAGACTGTGTTCTGTGTGTATACCCTTGAAACTGAATAGGGCTTAATGTGGAGGGAAAGAACTACTTATAGTGGGCCTGTATGACAAAGATCATGTTTTACCATCAAAGACGTATAACTGGCATCAGTGGAGGCTGCAGGATGCGCCAGTGGTTCCAGAGAGGATTTTGTTGGGTGTGTAGTGTGACTGTGTGGTTTGGGGCAGACGGAGTCTGTGTTTCACCACCACGCCACTATTTATGGCAAGCAGTGGGAGTTTAAGTCATCACTTTCATATGGCTTCCGCTTTGTCCAGGATTCAGCTGGGACTCAGCACTTAGATGTTGTACAAGCAGCTACTACACAAACATAAACCAGCTCCGATACTAACCAAGGATACCCACTTTTAAAACATCTCCACATGCATAGAGGAATATATGGAAGTCAGTTCACTGAATTAATTTTTTTTTTTTTTTCAGAAGCCACTTCATTGTATTGTCAATGATAAATTTTACGCACACGAGGCAGGCTAAAGTGCTGCCAGGGGCAGTTCATACTATTACAGACCGGATTGAGCAGGGGGGAGCGGCAGGCCCTGCCCATGGTGCACAGCGGTCCAAAAACCTGGACCACCTGCACCACTCCTGCACAACAAACAGCCACCCCCCCCCCCCCCCGCCCCGGATCACGTAATCCAATCTCTCACAGCCAGAGCTGGGGCCTGACCCGCGGCTGACCCAATTAAAGGGCCCGCTAGAGAGCCGTCGCCTGATAATTGCCCCGGCTGACCGCTGCGGAATGGCGCTTTCATTGCGCCTAATTCCATTAAAATAATCTCGTTTTGGGTTTAAAGCGCAGCGAGTCGGACGCGGTCTGGAGCGCGAGGCGAGGAACCGGGCCCTTCAGGGAAACGGCTCTTGAGATCATCTCTCTGAGGGCTTTGCTCACCCGGAGGGAAAAGGAGGGGGGGGGGGGGGTGTGTGCAGATATCAAACCGATTTGTAAAGATTGGGTGCCCCCCCACACCCCTACCGGGAGGATCATGGATCAAGGGTGCACGTAAAACCACAGGCATCGTTCGCGCTATCATTGTTTGCTATGTGTGGCGCGTGCCAGAGAGCGTTGCTGCTGTCAGAGGGGGAGAGTCGCTCTGTGGTACAATGGGCGTGATTCGATGGTGTCACGCTACGCAGATGCTGTACAAATTCACTGCCATTTACGGTCTGCTGACTGGGCACAGTGAAGCCAATGATGCAAAGACTGGTCAATTTCTGCTTAGTTTTGAGTAGCATGGCGCTCTCAAGCACAACCACTGCCATTCCTGTTTAATTGTCAGTCAAGCCATGTTCATCCAATATTACCAGTCAGAGAGCTTATTCCTGGACATTTATGACATGATGAGCATCTTAGCCTTGAGTAGTTGAGGTCTGGAATTCTTGAATATTCTGAGGTAAAATCCTACCGTGTACTCAATATCATTATAAGATTTATTATGAATTTTAAAGTGTTTGGAAGATTTGAAAAGAGACTTATCTGAAAGGGTTGACAGGTATGCCACCGTGTTGAGATTGTGAATGATCACTTTGGCTAGCCCATGTGCTGGGGCATGTCAGAGGACATTTGATGAAGCTCTGCTTGAAACACATTTCCGCACTGTTACTCTCCAACAGTGAGAGGGCTCTGCTGCCAGGTCCTGCTGGCAGGTCACCGTGGAAGCCCCCTTCTCCCAATGCCAGGGCAGCACAGGATGTGTGACTTCCTGTGACCGGGCTCACGGGATTTAACCCTTTATTCACACTTCAATCCTCCTCTTCACTACTGTATCCCATCTGCACATCAGAAACCCCAGGGAGGTTTGCAGTAATCACCACATTATGCCACGTTACTCCCACTCCCAAGTGCTCTGGGAAGAATATCCTCCTTGAAGGCAATTAAGAGACAGCCTTTAATCTCTCACCTATTTTGTATAACCCTTTTCTGCACACGATTTTGACAGCTTGGCAGTAACTGCCACAGCTGAGGTAAAACCCTGGGATTTGAACCTATAACCACTCAGGCTCAGAACCATATGCTCCATACCACTGCCCTCAACACCACTGCTGCACAGTGCAGTCTACCCAAATATGTGTTGAGTCTGCAGGACAGCATTTAATTTCTGGGAAGCAAAGAAGCCCCAGCACAACATATGCTCTAGGATTGGGTACGTTGTTATTTAGAGAGATTATGGTTGGTGTAGGGCCAGTCTGGGTTCTTTAACATATACAAAAGAATGCTGACATGGAAATGAGGAGAGAGGTGTACCCATATTTTTATTAGAAATCTCACACAGTGGATTGATCTCCAGCAAGACAACGGTGGAGAGGGTGGCCGGATTAGAGTGTCAACAGCTCCCCCCGTTGGCAAGACCTGGGAAAAGCAGCAGGCAGAGGAAGTCCAGCACACAATGGGGAGAGGGGCTTGAGAACAAGAACTGCAAGAAAGTTTTTCCCTGTTGGGTCAATGGTGCATTGTCTCTGCACAGTGTACGTGGAGTCCATGGCAGAAAGAGAGAGAGAGAGAGAGAGAGAGAGAGAGAGAAGGAGAGAGGAGAGGGAGGGGGAGATAAAGAGAGGTGAGGGAGATGCAGTGAGAGGGGATTACCTCCACAGACCTCTGGTCTGGTCCATTTTGAGTGGGCTGTCAGAGTGAAATCTTTTCCAACCTAACTCTGCATGCTGGGAAATGGAAAACATCGGCCAGTAGAACGTATTTTCTGCTCCCTGGAATGAGGAATGGAATACCCCCCCCCCCCCAAAAAAAAAGACAGAGCTAAAACTGCAAGTTGTACAAAAATAGTTATTATTTTTTGTTGGACGGACACACATCATGAAAGCACAAACACAACCAAACACCTGAACAAACCCCTGATATTATCATAATTCTAATTCTAATTATTATTATTCAGAGATTAAACTAGGTGAGTACAGTAGGTAACCCTTGTGTCAGAGTATTCTGTCTCAGACTAATTCTGTCTCAGGCTAGCATTTTTCCAAAGTATCCGTAACATGTGTTTTGGCGGTCTCTGTAATGGCTTGAAGTCAGTCGGTCAGAGCTTGGGCCTTTACAGAGCTGGAGTTAAATGACGGGCTGTGTTTTTCCATAAAGATGGTCACAACAGACGCAAACTGTAAACAATTATGTACCCAACTTGTTTGGCTAATATCAAAAGGCTGCGGATATTTCCTGCTATTTTGCTGGAGCACATTTTTCTTTCAAAGAACAGGAAGAGAAGCGAATGTTTCCCACAGACTTGTGGAGAGCAGATCTCAATGCCTTTCCAGGGAATTTCTATGTCTTATTTGGAGCGCACAATAAACTAAAAGCCTGATCCATTGTGAGGGGGCCTTTATGCCGGGTCACCCAGCCCCCTCATTACTGTTTGGGAAACAAAAGCCTAACTGTGCTTTTGTTTTATGCATACTGCAGTTTTTGCTTAATCAACAAGGCATTTTTCTTTTATCTAACATAAAGGTTTTCATCATGAGAAGTTTGGAGAAGTCAAACCACGCCAGCCAACCAGGGCAATTGATTTTGGCCAGAATTCTGTATCTGAGTCATCATGATCCGACTGATAAGACCGACTTACCACAAACACAATCCGTCTTATCATATGATCGCACTGAAATAAATGTTTACAGATACACCATGAGAAGGCTACCGAGAATGATTACGGGCCAGAACAATGTATTAGCAGTGTTTTAGCTGGCTTGTGAATTATTACATTGCTTGTGAATAAAGATGTGGTTTGATAACAAGCTCAAGTAGTATTGCATCATACGTTTTCCTTCCCAAGCACACCAGTTCTGGGAGAGGCGGAAAAGGACACCCCAGTTCATGTGATTTCAGCCTAGTGTGTGACTCAGGGTGTATGGTCTCAGCTAATGCTGCTTTTAAAACAATCACCAATGGTAGAGCCAACGTCCGTGCTTTTTCCTGCCTTACTTCACTAGCCTTGCAAACAATTCTATGCAAAAACATCAGCAGAAATCCTCTAAAAGCATTACAGAATTTCCTGGGCTGGGTTGGACAGGGGACAGGGATTCAGTCAGATAAGCCTGGCATGATGACCTCAGGCTAGGAGGGCTTTGTTTTTGTTCAGCCTCCACTGGCACTTGTGAATGATTCCATTTTTTTTATACAAGAGCATATCCAGAGCAGCTAGCCAAGCTTTAATTTCTACAGACTCTCTTTATAAAGCTGGGTATAGCAAAGATGAATCTAAAAGATGTGCCACAGCCTGCCCTTGGACCAGGGTGGGAAAGAGGTGGGAAAAGATCAGGATATAAGAAGGTACAAGTTAAATACGGTTACCTTTCCCAATCAATATCAACATAAGATTCAAGGTGATTCCAAATACACACAGTTTACATTAAACATAGCAAAACGTAGCACTGATAAACCGTTCCATCCCCTTGATTGATGTAAAGAGGCACTTTATCTGCAACCAGTATATCCCAGTTAGAGATCTGTATACAAATGTTGAGCCTCCAGGCCTGAATTGCGGTGTGATGTATAACCCACAACATACACTACATGGCAAAAAGTATGTGGACACGTGATATATCTCATCCAATATTATGGCCATTAATATCGAGTTGGTCCACCCTTTGCTGCTATAACAACCTCCTTTCTTCAGAGAAGGCTTTATACTAGATGTTGGAGCACTGCTGCAGAGATTTGCTTCCATTCAGCCAGAAGAACATTAGTGAGGTCGGGCACTGATTTGGCGATTATGCCTGGCTCGCAGCTGGCTTTCCAATTGATCCCAAAGGTGTTGGATGTGGTTGAGGTCAGGTCTATGTGCAGGCAAGTCAAGTTCTTTTACACCGTTCTCGACAAAACCATTTCTCTATGAACCTTGCAGTGTTCCCAGGGGCTTTGTCATGCTGAAACAGAAACGAGCCATCACCAAACTGTTGCGGAAGCATAGAATCATCTAGATGGTGAAGATTTGCCTACACTGGAACTAAGGGGCCTAGCACAACCCATGAAAAACAGCCCCAGACCAAGGGGTGTCCAGATACTTTTGGTCCTATAGTGTATATTGACTCTTATTTTATATAATGACGTCAATATCCAGAATGCAAAAAAAATGCTCTCAACAGGTTTTTTGGCCAGACCCAGGTGGTTTTACAGAAGCATTCCAAATATCATCACATGCTAGCAGTAGGCATGGCCTCAACCTTGAAGCTGTGAAGCAGTCAAAGGTCATCAGTGCACTCAGATGAGACCTGGACTCAGTTACTAAAGTTGCATCACCGGACGTGAGCAGGTACGAAAGAAGGACTAGCCGTTTAGTGTCACAATTCCACTGGTTATCAGGTGAAGACCTGACAGCGGGCGGCCCATAAAGCTTGAGTTTTGCATAGAAGACAAATTTCTTGGCAAAACTGTCCCAAAACTCTATGCACACATACTCCACCTGTGGAACTTTCTAGTAAAGACCACTGTCACCTTGGGAAGGACAAGAACAATAAGGTGGGGGTTGTCAAACTGTGGCCCTCTCACAAGGACTACTGTGTTACACAGAACAGGAAATGGCCTTTATGTGTATGAGGATATTTTCAGAGACATAGCATACATAGTGTATACATAGTATACATCAAAATAAAACAACAAACCCAAATGTACATCTGTACTTCTCTGGAGGTGTCGGTTCTTGTTAGCTTAGTGTGTGTTTGCTGTGATTAATATGCTGATGCAGCCACATCATCATTTATTTTCCTTCTTTCTGTCCAGTAGTAAGCAGTTTGTTCCAGAAGCATCCATCACTCGCTGTGTATGCTCCTCGACTTCTGCATGACTCATGAGAGTTGGGCCCGAAACAGCGGCACGCTGCATTATCTCCACTTGAACACTTGAGCGGACCACGATGACGGATTGCCGACCGATGAGACGGGGCAGATGACCCTGGAGATTGCCTTTGGCACCAGATACCCCTCGCTCTGAAGCGTGCACGCCCAGGTACTCGCAGGGGCCTGTCGGGTGGCGGAGGATCAAGGGCTCGGAGGAAAACAACCGCGGCGGCTCAAGTGGGGGCCTTGCTCAGGAAGAAACCGCTCTGGGGATGGGTCTGGTCACCTGGAAAGCCTGCGTTTACCTCTCCCCCTTGCCTAGCATTCCCCTCCACCCGCTCTCTCCCCCTGCATCCCCCCCCCCCCCCCACCCGCCCTGGAGCGCAAACTTCCTGGAATTGAGCTCACTTGACAAGGAGCCGACCCTGGGGGTCAAGGGGACACCTATGCGCACAGACAGCACTGGAGGCATTGTCTTCCACATACAATAATGGGAACGGCAGCAGCGTTGTCTGCAGCAGCCTGACAGATAGTCGCCGGGGGCTGCAGTTGGCGGAAGTCTCGGGAGAGAGAGAAAGAGCTGCATCGTGGGATTGTGACTGTCTCGGCAAACAGCGTGAATTGGATTGCACGTTGCCATAAGTGAAACATGTCAACAAATAAAATTTGCAGTTTTTACACCTCATTTTAACTGACAAAACCCAGATAGCAAGAGGGCACATGATGCATTGTTTGTCAGCTTTGAGCGGCTTGTTTTTTGCCTTTATGAGTCTTCAGCCCTGGCAGGGCCTGTACAGTCTGTCCTGCCTGTGATAAGGGTGTTGGGGGAGGAGAGGTAAGGAGAGGACTGATGGCTTTGGTTTACTGCTATCTCGCTCTCGCACAGGTCACATGAGCTCTTCTAGATAACGCTGCTCAAACAAATCCCACTTCAAACAAACCACGGGGACCTGCTGGACACCAGGAGGACAGCGCTTTTCCCCTCGTGCTTTGAAATGAAAGCCCCCATGTCCGGAGTCAAGGTGCTAAAAGTCAAAGGGATAGTCCTCGCGTGTCTGCAGCTCTAGTCCATCCCATGTCATGCTGATAGTACCTGATTGGGGCCAAACCACTTCGCTGACCCGCTCCCTTTTCTCTCAGTGGTTCATCTACTGTCAGCCGCCCCATGCCCTCCTGAACTCATCCCTGTGCCTTCGGCCATCAATTAATACCAAGAAAATGATGCTACTGTGAGGACAATTTCTAATGGATCTTCACACTTTCACAGCAAACAAAATGAATAGGCTCATTGAATAAATGAGTGTGAAGCATGCAGGTGACCAAGGAGGCACTGTGGGGCAGTCGTGCTAGTGGTACAGCTTTTTTTCTGAGGAAGAATAAACAAAAATGTAGAAAACTGGAAATGGAAGGTTTTGAAGAAAGAAGGTTTCAGAGTCAGCCACTGCCCCCACTCCCCCACCCCTTCACTCAGCCCTCTACAGACCAGCGTTATTATCCCTAGATGGTTCCAGCTGACTTGCACTTGTTTTGGATGGGCAGAGCCAGCCTGATCTGTCAATGTCACGCTCCCCTCCACATTTCCTGCGTCCCAGGCCAGAAGTTTCGCCTCAAAATCCACTTTCCAACAGGGAGCTTGCCAAGAGAAATACAGCCTCCTCATAACTGACTCGTTCCCTGTGAATTACAGCTGGCTATTTCCCGCAATAATTAATAAACTCAGACACCACTTCACCGGAGGAATAAATTACACACCAGCCATTTTTGTTTTAACTTCTTTGTTCTCCTGTAAAAAAGAGGGGTTTTTATGATTTGGGAGCGATCAGCGATCTTGGGAGATTTCCTGTGCATTTTTATTGATTTCAACCACACTTCTAAAAGCAGTGCAAGTTTGTGCTTGGATGTTTCGCCTTGCACAGGCTGCTGTTAAACAAATTCACGTGGCTCTATCCCCGGAGTCAGAGCATTCTCTATTTTCTGGTCCTTCTTATCCAAATCCCAGTGCACTGATGCACATGAGATGTTGTGCCACTTTAGACAGAATACATTCTTAGCAGTGGAAAGCAGAAATTACAAACTTTAAAGCCGAGCTCAAAGGAAAGGAAAGCCAAACAATATAAAATGAAATATGATACAAGTATCATCACAATCTTTACGACAGATTGGCAAGGATTCTCCTGACTTTCTAATAACCAAACTCATCATGTAGTTGAAATAATTAGCTTAATCATAAAAAGGACTAGAGATTTGATAACCATGAAGGCAGTAATCCCTTTTGAAATATGGCCTCACAGGCCAGTTACATTTGTCTATGGAAGAACGGCAATCAGTAAAATCAGGAAAATGGTAGTGGGGGGGGAAGGAAACTAAATAAACAGGGTGTACATGGGACCAAAGATAAGGAGGGCTTTTTTCAGCTTTGCGCACAAGTTTTTGTTTCGGTGCAGTGGGGACTCGCTGCAGCGGTGCCCCACATAGCTCCGCGCAGATCCAGCAGCCCGTTCAACAAACAAACACCACATGCTCACCCGATAAGAACGCCACAGTCCTGCATCTCGGGGAGCGGGACCCAGCCAGAGTGACTGGGTTGATGGTGTCCTCCTGCACGCAACAATCAAATCAGGGCTATTGGGAGGCTATAAAACTCACCTGCGGCCACCATCAGCTCGTAGCAACCCAGCAAACGACAAACAATGGAAACCTGCAATCTTCTCTTTTATGGCCCGAGCCGCCACACGCCGCCCGTGATTATAGGGTATCATTTCCCCCACTGGCAAACAGCATGCGGCGCTAAGCAAACCTGATCTGGGCTTGACTGCTTCATAACGCCCCCGTCTATGGAGTCTCATCTAGCACCTGATTACAGCAATTGAAGGGAGAACAGATGGGCCGGGCGCTAACCTTCACCGCAGCCGCAGAGCTTCGAGGCACATTATGCTGTTTTCTTCTTAACATGTAATCAGTGCAGCGGGGATGATAAGGTCCCGGTCTAGATAGACGAGCCGTCTGTGGAGATCGTACGAGATGCCCGTTCCTTCTGCCAGGTGTGGGCTTGAAACATACATAGGTGAATAACACCATCTGCGTCTGCTGCAGACCCGCAATGTGGCATATATTAAACAGGGATTACCTTCACAATAACACCAAATCCTCAGGCAGGACATGCAAACAGAGACAGCATTACCCACAGGACTGTTGAGTACTTCACCGTTTTTGCATTAGGGACACGGGAGGTGGCCAGGGAATCTAATGAGAGACCCTCAGCACAGATGAGCGTGGCCCAAAGATGTCTATGGCAAAGGAGGTCCATGTGTACGCAGGTTTTTGTTTTCACCAATTGCCCTGGCCTAATTAGCTGCATGCACCGATGCTAATTCGCTCTTAAATTAGACTAGAGTAAGATGTTTTGTGCAGGGACACAGGGGCAGCATAATTAAAGAGGAGAAGGTATCTTTTGTGATTGCTGATAGAGTGAGTCTTACCCTGGGGTCAGAGATGCAGGAGGAACTTTGGTGGGGGAGGGTGTTGGCAGTGACCAGGCAGGCTGAGGTGGCTGACCTTCTGCAGTGCACAAGGACATCAGTGTGGTGAACGTCTTATAAAACTGCAATCACAGGACTCCAATGTGTGTGTCTGTGTCTGTGCATATAGGTATGTGAATGTGCATATGTGTGCATGTATGGTTGTATGTGTATTAGGGTAGTTCTGGTACCAATTGTTAGGGCCAAATGAGGAGCCTAAATACAGCCAATCTCAGTTTATTCAGGGCTTACCAATTTTTTTCAGAATACATAAGCCATAACCTCTACCACTATTTTCTCAGTACAAGATGGCGAACACGCACATGCGGTTAAAATGTGCTTGGCAGGCTATAGAACACAAAGAATTGATCAGAGTCAATACAACGTGGAGCCTAAGCCCCCAAAGCCTGTTGGCACTAAGCTCATTGGAAGAATTCACAGTGTTTCTAGGCTATTTGATTCTTGACTTTACAATCATTAAATAACAATAAATCACAGTTTCAAAATCTCTTTTATTGAAATTTGAAAAATGGGTGAAAAATTATTCTTGGTTAAAAAAAAAAACACTGTGCAGCAATGGAGAAACTGCTGCCATTCATTGCAAGAAAAAGCAGTCTCAACTAAAAAAAACATAAATATAAGAGCCAATGAATTACAAAAATACTGACATAGCATACTAGCTCTATTCGATACTCATGTGCAATTCACTTATGACCACAGAAGAGTCTGTGCTGCCAGTACTGGAGACTAGAGTACCTTTTCACCATACCGTTCAGCACTACTGAAAACCGACGCAACCCTAATGTGTTTGTTTTGAACGTGTGTGTATGTGTGCAGTTTCGCCTCACGACAGAACAGACTCAAACCTTTGAGTGAAATTCACAAGGGAGAAAAATACAGTCTGACATCCACATGGAGGTACACTTCCACCTAGTGGCAAATCGGTAGACAAACCCCTTTCCCAAAAGTATTGGAGGGACAGGATATGGTTTACAGGGAGGGGCCACAGTGCAGCGCCACTGACCCCCACAGGACCCAACCATTCCCACGCCATAGGGCTTTAGAGCTAAATCACTAACACTGAGCTGTAATAATCCTGCTCACTCCCAACAAGAGCTCATTGACTGTTTAAGGGAGGCTGAACTGGGATGAACTCCCCTCTCGGCTCATCCTGCTGGATCCTGCGGACGCCTCCTGCCATCGAGAGGGAGGCAGCGGCGAAGTGACGGATGAGCTGTGGGGAGATGGGATTGGGGGCTGAGGGATGCTGGAGACGCGAAGGATCTCAGCGAGAGCCCGACAGTCTGGAGCGCTCCGAGTTGGGTGGAAAACCACACCGCGCTGCCGCAGAGTTTGGGGCCAGGCCCGGGTCCACCTCTGGCCAACATTTTTTCCAAGGGGAGAAAACTAGCGGCGGTTGTTCATTTTCAGACGTGAACATGATGGGGATGGCTGAGGACTGAGATGGTTACTGGTGGACGCCGTTAGGGTGGGACCCTGGGATTTAAATTCCTTACAGAAAAAGCAAACAACACTTTCCATCATTTGCCTCCTTGTTTGTTTGTTTCTTTTTTCTTTCTTTCTCAACACTTTCTACCAAAAATAAAACCAGCAAAGGCCAAGGTCAAATGACCTTGCTGTTGGGTTATGGCCATAGCAGCACCATTTTGGATTCAATTTTTTGTCCACATCGATACATTAACATTTTTGTCCAGATAGGTAAATTTGTCATCACTATCCCGTTAACCTTCCTTCACCTTTGCTTCTGCAGCTGCTTGACGAATACTGGCACAGTTAGGGATCCTGGAATGGTTGGAAGCATGCAGCTCCACCTCCATTGTTTGTTTGGTTTTGGGGACGTGCGGGAAGCTTTGGCCGGGTCCGGTTTCAGCTTCGCTGTCCGAAACGTGTTTCTGCAGAACCAGTCGACCAGCGGGCTTTCCAACTGCCAAGGGAGTCGCATATGAGGGGTGTCGGGTTCCCCGCAGGACACGGCAGGCTGGAGCTCGGAGACGCTCCCTCCGGGGGCAGGGAGGGGTGGTGGGGTGGCTGGTGTGAAATGATGGGCTGTCAGGGTAGAGTTTCACCGCAGCCCGAGGCCCAGTCCATCTTCTGAGCGCAGAGCGAGGACTGTGGCACACTCATAGCCCTTGTGGTTTCTCCCTTGATTTTCAGCCATGGTCAACAGAAACTCTATACGAAGCTTCAAGGTGAAGACACCCTTGTTAACACTTGGTAAGGATCCTGTTCCAGATGCCTTATGGGAACACTGCAGGTCAGTCAAACCTCGCCGCTCTGAAACATTGCTTTTCCAGGCAATATACATTAACGACGATTAATGATTAAGTCCTATATTATTGGACACACTGCCATAACAAACTAGGAGCTAAAAATTCTGTAGAGACTGTACCCTTAGCCATACCACAAAGAGATTCAAATAGCTCTGGAGACATAAGCCACTCAAAACTCTGTCTATGCCAACTTCCAAACATTTCCAAGCTAAAATGGTTTAAATGTTCTTGCTAATTTAGGGTTTTTAAAAAATATGAGCTGTTGTTAAAAAAATTTATCAGCATCCTTTCCAAATGTGACACCGAAAGTCAATCTAAGGGCTCTTCAGGACACAAAACAAGGTCAAAGAGTGAAGACAAGTATAATTGGTTAACAAAGCCAATTAAAGGATAACTGCTGGATGGAAGAACGCAGCTTTGCAGCACAGTTGCGACCTTACTAAAGAACTTTCTAATAATGTCAATGTAGTGATGTCACAAAGTAGTTAACACGTAACATTAATGTAGTGATTGTTGACTATTGGAGGGATGAAGGGATGGAGCCGACTTATCTGTAAAACTACTCTGGGTACCGAGATAGGAGGAAAGCAAGTCCAACCACAGGACCATGTCCCAGAGAGACAGACATAGTGGCCCATGCCCATAAGCAATGATGCTAGCAGAGCAGACAGGGGGACTTCAGGGGAGAAGCTCACACACAGACACAGGTGGACTAACCCTGTACTCATGACACAGGACATCTTCTGGAAGGAGAAGCAGCTGCCATTCTAGTGACGTGAGGGAGCCGGTAAGGATGTGGTTTTTGGAGTTTCTCACTGTGAGGACTTAAGGGGGGTGAATCACCTGTCCTGCGGAAAAGGGACAAATTGATAGTTGGGGGGATGGGGGGGGGGGGGGGAATGGGGACAGCGTGACCTGGATGAGACTGTCAATCAAATGGGTAAGAAGGACAAATAAGATATCTGACAATTGTATGGTATCCAAAGCCATTATAGACATCTTTGATGCACAATGGCTGTGCCTATAGCTATTATGCATGAAAGAAAGGCCCTGGTATGAGCGTAAAAGCAGAAAGCCTAGGATAATCACTCTTAGATGTCACCACCATCCTTCAGTAACACATACAGACAGACGTACATTCTGTGCTCTGCCTTGACTATAGTGTGTTCTGGGCTTAGTCATTCCCCAGAGGGGGAGGGGGGTGCTTGGGGCACATCACACCTCAACAGAATCAGGAATCAGGGCTCTACATGAGTCCAGCAGTGGCCCAGAAGGAGCCCCCTCTACCCCTCCCCTTCCCAGCAAGGCCAGGGAAGGATTGGAACTGCTTACCCAGAACCAAGTGGACCTGAGCCAGAGCTTAATGGAGCAGAACAGCAGAGAGGGAGGGAGCAGGAGACCTGACCCTGACATCACGCCAGAAACCTGGAGACCTCCACCTCAGCTCCACCAACATGTGTGCCAAGGCCAGGCCTCTCCTTAACTTTGGAAACAACATGTGACCGTCATACGTTTACCTTTTTCGTATGATGGTGCGCTATTCAGATCAATGAATCCGTTCGTATCAAACGTTGCTGAATTTGGAATTCCATTTTTGCATAAATATTTACAATGAACACATTCCCAGTTATTTTTTACATTCAAAGCACCTGCACCGCTTATGGGGCCAATAGCTGTCGACGGTTCAGTAGATGTTCATTCATGCGGTTTGAGTCCCACCCTGAAAGGGAAAGGAAGGCAGGCAGATGGCCACCAGAATTCTCTAATCTCTTAATTGGCAGCCAAAGGAGGATGTTGGCCTATGGTACATTCAACTCTTCTCAGTCCCCTTACAGAATACTTAAACATCCAACACCGAACAGCTCAGGATCTGAACCTATTGATTGCTGAGGAGATTTAGACAAAATTTCTGAAATGCTCTTCTGGCCCCAGTTATCATGCAAGGATCCCTCGATGTTGCTATAATGTTGGGGCAATCCAATGTAACCATTACAGGGGGTACCAACCAAGGGAGGCACACTCGCCTGGTGCATTACTGGCTGAAGGCTAAGAAAAGGCCCTCATCGATGAGGTTATCATGCAAAGCATCAGGGGCATATTTAAACCTAGCAACAGTAACATTTAAACTTGGGTTTAAAAGCATTCATCCAAAAAGCTTCCTGAAGGGAAGTCAAGTATGTGTTTCTGGCACCTGGAGCTGCTCCAAATGGGAGGGGTCTAGCACCAAAGGGTTGTGGCCGATGGTTAGGGTTAGGGGTAAGGTTAGGATTACACTAGACTCCACCCATTTGGAGGTAGGCCACTCTCCTTTGGAGCTAGACTGGTACACTTTGGAGCTGCTTCAGGCACCAGAAATACCCTTCTCAGGGAAGTTGTACCCTAGAGCCATTCCTTCACTCGATTTGAATCTGAACTTTCAGAGCCTGTACGTGAAGCTACTTCCTACCCCTCAGTAATCATTGCTCTCTGATCAGGGGTCCAAGCTTTGGAGGGAAATTGGCCAGCGCACTCATATTGTATGTCCCTTAAACGTATAGCAGAGTACCCCCTACCTTCTTGAACTGCATAGCCTGCAAATCCTATGGAGGACTGCTCCAGATCCTGGATGAAGATTGTGTTCTTCAAGGCCTAGTGTAACAGCCTCTGCTGGCCCATCAGACGGCAGCACATTAGAATCTCAAGCTGACGAGGGAATGTGCGTAGGCATGAGACAACAGACCGGGGGCGGGGGGCACCTGGAGGCCACCCACCCAGGGCAACAGAAGTGGTAACCTGGGAAAGGGCTGTATCCTGGCTTCGGGGGGCAGGGAGCACCAGGGGTTGCCCAAGAAATGCAGTGCTGGGCTGCCCATGCCATTCCGGACCTGTCAAAGCCTGGCATCACTGTGCTGCAGTGTTTCCCTCTCCACTTTCACAAATGTGATGTGATCTCAATAAATATTTCAGAGAGGTACAAAGGTACTAGTTTTATAGCTCATCTGAGGTATTTTTCTTCATCACTTTAGTGCTATACTGGTCACATTTCACACAAAAACAGGTAATGTGTGCATAAGTTTTAGAGCTCTCTGTACTCATCATTACAGAGCCTTCAGAGTCAAAAGCACACTCACTGCACATGCTCCAAATGCTCCAACATGCTGACAACAGCACCGTATCAGAGAGTTCATTCTTTATGTTTTTCTTGATTAGCCACAGCATGAGGGCCTTCAGTTTCATGTGCAACTGGGACAGTTTGTCTGGGAGGCAACTAAACAGCCTAATAAGAATCAACAGAACTGGATTACATTGCAATCCCACAGGCCAGCCTGATTCCAGAAGACTGAATAAGAATCGCACACATTCCTATCTCAAAGCCTACCCGAGTTCTCATTTCCTGGTTTTCCCTGTCATTCTAAGAAAATGGCTATTCTGGTACGGGCAGCACAACACAAGTAATTTCATAACTTACTATTAGGTTACCAAAAAAAAAACGAAAAGCACATTTAGTTTAGCTCTTTCATTATGAAGAAGGCCCAGAACTTTTTTCTCCTTCAGCTAAGAATGACAAATTTGTGTTTCTAGAGAAGTTTATCGATTTTATTCCCACATTTGTTGTTATTATAACTTTTCAGGACTAACACTATGGAATATAGCACTGCATCAGACCTTGATGGGACGGAACCTGGAAACACTCTTTTCAAGGGCAGACTTGTTTTCAGCGTGGCTCTCAATAACTTTGGAGAACCACTCGTTGAACTCCTTATGGGAGTCGAATAAGGTGTGTATGGTGAAGCGCAGCAGGGCCCACTGCTGGGAAAACCGCAATCAAAAAACACACACTGTGATGGATCTGCAGTTTTCCAACATCCAGTTCTCCACTCTGTGCTGGCACAACAACCCCCTTCAAATCCCAGTCAAGACCCTGACACATCAAATCAAAGCCAGAATGAAGCCTGATGTGTTATTGTTATGAAGCTCTTATTTTTTGCCAGTGATTCTTTGTTAGGTACTTCTGTTAAGTACTTTGAGATTAGGAAAGGCATTCTTTGTAACCATTTTAAGCACTACGTATGTGTTTGTGTACTGTACTACATGCATTGGATGGATTGGATGGATTGTATGATTTATGTTACCTTATACACGGTGCTGTTTTTTTCCAGATTCTGACACCATCACTTATGTGTTGCCATTCTGTACAAGTGATGCAATACATGTATGTGCATGTGCATGTGTGTGTGTGTGTGTGTGTGTGTGCTTGTGTGAGTGCATCTTTGAATACATGATGATTTTGAATGCAACGTCAAATCTTTGGGAACTTTCCTAGGTTGCATCAGTGAGAAATATCCAGCTGTACAAATAAACGATAATGCCAAAAAAGACCACTCACCCTGAAAATGAGTTTCATCAAAATGAGACAGTGCCTTTTTATAAATTCTGTAACCAGGGATTAAAAAGTGAAAGTGCTTATTTAAGGTTGTAATAGAATGCCACAGGTGAACTGAATAAATAACAGTCAGTCCAATGATCTGACCTCTACAACACATTCTGTAACATGCTCCATTCTCTCCAGAAAACAGAACCGTATAGAAAGGTCCAGTTATTATACCTCATGGATGACCATTTAAGAGTTAGTATAATAGCTGGTGATGCCTTTTAGTCCTTTTTAATTAAGCGGACCTCATTTGAGGGGAGTGGTTAAAGCTATAGTGACACTGCAGTCTTCGTCGATATGGGCAATCACCTTTCACAGAGCGTTCTTGGATGGGCCTGCCTCCAGGGAGGTGCTGTTTACAGTCATGGTTCTACAACGGCAGTTGCTCCCGGATTAGCATTATATAATCCTTTCTGCTGGGGGATAACAGCGAGAGGTGGGAGAGAGGAGACACAAAGCCCTGAGTTTGGGTGTGGGACGCGGGGGCGACACCTGCAGCCGTGGGGGAGTACTACGCATGAGTCCCCCTGGAGGAAAGAGGATTTGCACAGAAAGCCCAAATCCTGCTGCATGTCCCCAGAAGCAAGCAGGTCACAGGCCCCTGAGGCACAATGGTGAGGGGGGTGGGGGGGGGGGGGGGGGGGGTCCAACAGGAGGCTGTAACCTATCTGATTTGTTAGTCCACACTGTGCAAATCCCGCAGGATTCTAGGATGAAGTGAATGGCCGTGAGAACCAGCCAGTCTTGCTGCAGCGGGAGTAGAGCAATCGTTTTCAAGCACGTATGACACAGAAATGCATTTCCTGGCACAGCTATTATATCTTGTTAGTCATCAACCACTGCTTATGCCATCTTCCTTAATGGTCTTTTCAACTATATTTTCTGACCCATTCTCTTACTTATGCTTTAACCATTTCATCTTAAGACATGTAATCTTTTAACATCTCAGTAACAGATTTTCTATTGTGCTGAAAATTTACTTTAGATCTAGACTGTCAGCTGTAGTGCACAGAAGCTACCAAATCGGCCAAGAAGATGTTACAAATGTGTATCCAGATAAGATGCATGCATGCCAGTTGGTTTTGTGGAATGTACTGCAGGCTGCTTTAGCACTGGCCTAGTAGTCTGTAGAAATCTGCTGGAAGGCCATTACATGGGTCAGTTAAGCAGATTATCCTTCAAATCCATGTCAGGATACAGCTCTCTGTGTCTGAGGATTTAAGAGCTGTCCACTCCTAGTGGCTGCTAACAACTCTTCTGAGGAGGGTGGGGCACAAAATGGTGGAGTATCTGGAGCGTGTAAGCATGCGCACAAACACACACACGTGTGCACATGCACACAGACAGAAAGGAAGTGGTCCTACAAGCAGCCTGGACAAGCCATAGATCATGCAGTTAGAACACTGCTCAGCTCATGGGTACAAAAACAGTGGTAAAGCCTTCAGTCATTGGCAGGATAGAGCAGAGCACTGTTTCCCCCTGCAGGTTAGACTGGGGATTGCTGGCCCTCAAAACTCAGATCCACCTACGTCAGTATTGTTTGTATCACTTACCACACAGATTCCAGTTGATATCAATTGTAATCTTCTATTTAATTACCCTTTCTCATAAAGCAAAAATGGTGGAAAGAGAAATTCAGAAGAACAAGCGATCCTACACTAGTAACACACAAGTTGCAAAAACACAGTGATGCAAATACTGCAGCTAAGTAAATCATATTGCATATGTCCTGTTAACATTTTTCCACATGCTCCAAACATTAAGCCAACATATTTAAATAATGGTTAATGCACAAATAATATTAAAAACTCAGAAATGCGTTCATCTGCCTCCTCGTCAACTGGTCAGAGTGGAAGAGGATTACTAAAAGCAATATAACAGTACAACAAAAAGTAAAAATGAAGTGGAAACAATAGCTCTCTGAAAGGGAGTAGGCTGCTTCCTTTGCACCACAGTTACCTTGAATTTGGGACAAATCGGGTGAATTCCTGGTGTCAGTTGCTGAGCGTGGACGTAGGGGATATGATCAAGAAGGGGCCCCAGATGTTGTCCTGCTGTGGAAGGGGGAATATATCCCCAATTAATCACACAGCAGGTGGGAAAGAGGAGAAAAGGAGGAACAAAGGAAAACAGGAAGCCCTGACCTTACCACTCAGAGTCCACCATGTTTCCTGCAGCTCCTCACAGATAAAGTTGTCTAATTTTACATTTTCCCTAAATGCATTTCCTCTGTCCTTAGAAATAGCTCTGTAACCAAGGATCGAGGAAAGACTTTTCAATTCTTCCTGCAAAGACACACAGAAAAAAAACTGTAGAGAGATTCCAACAAAGTGACTGAACAAACATGAAATGACTCATCTGAAATCTAACCAAAGCAAATACTGAGTCAAGTGTTCTCTTTGCACAGTCAAATGTTCAGTGTTAAATCAATTTGTACAGACTGCATACGGTCCCCACTGGACTCATATGTACTCAGAGTTCAGTTAACACTGGACATTTTATTGTGTGGGAAAAAACAACTGTTAAAAGCACACAGTTAATATTGATGAGGCAGTGATTGAATTCCAGTCTTTTCTTCGAAAAATAAATTAAAAAGAAAAATAAATTCCTTTTAAATTGGCCTTACTGTAAAGGTTTTTGAGTTCTTCTAGGGATAATCTGCTGAGGATCAGAATGTTCCTTTGCTTATACTTTAGACAGACCATTAAACCTTGATAGCAGCAATCACATACCGCCCACTCACTACCATCTCAATTTTTCCCTTAGGTAGTCTCATCTCCACTGCCATGGTGGTCACACACCTCAGGCAGGTGGACCGGTGGTCCATAGATGCACTGCATCATCTTCCCCAGTCCCATCTCCCACTGATGCCCTTAGAGATGATAAGAAGAGGTGCGGTTACAACAGACGGCACACGCCCATTTCCTCTGGCCAAGGCAGCCGCTTTGGCGGCCTGCTTGTAAAGGCCAGCCAGTTCATGCCCTTCAGGTGGTAGCCCTTGAGTTCGCTGTTAAAGAGAGTGGGCTGAGGGATGTACTCTCGAGCACTGAGGGAGAGGCTTGTAGTTGTTGCCAAAGTGCCAACATAAATCCTTGGCCACACACAGAGAAGCAGTGCAGCTGTCCTTGGCCTCTTCTTCAAACAACCTCGTATCAGGAAAGAGCAAGCATACAGGGAAGACACACTCTCTCCCAGGTTAAAAGAAGCCATTTCCACCCTGGCATTTCTACACAGCTTCATAGATATTCTTCTCAGTTGCTATTTGCTGGAAAGTTTAAGGATGCAACAAAATGCAAGATTTAACACACCAGCATTTGCATGGAGTGACTTTTGGGAGCATCAAACTTTTCCGGGAGGTCCAAAGAGAGATACCTATGTGACAAGGGTTCTTTGCATTCCCAGAATGCATCAGGAATACATCATTTCTTTTCTTCATCTCAACTAGCAAAATTGCTCTTTAACCAAAGAAAAAATCAGCTTTCCTCCCTGCATAGCACATTATCTCTGTCAGTGGCATGATCACTGAATCACAGGCAATTTAATGTGATTCGATGTACATGCAAGACCAAAATGAGGCACAAACACAAGAGCACAATTTCTGCACGTGGTATTCCCACAGGCTGCTCAGACAGTTTTCCTCAGTCTCCGTTAATTTCATTTCATCCAGGACATCCTGGGTCTCGACAAGTCCCTAATTGGAATCCAGTCAGATCAACGGTCGCCATCTGACAGGACAGAAAAGACTTGCGGAAAGCCCCGCTGATCTGCCATTGGATCGGTCTGCAGTCAAAGCTCATTTCCCCGCGCAATTAAATTAGCACCATGCACTACGACTCTGGGGTCTCAGGCCAAATGGAAGCCCTGATCTTATTTTTATTGTGGTCCTGTGTAAACAACACATACCAATCCTAATGATTCGAACTAGGCCGTCCTGCTGAGGTAAAGGAAGGTGGGGCACCTGAAAACCCATTACCGTTTCAGCAGTCTCAATAATAAAACACATTTTACTGATACGTTAATTCGAAAAGTAATCGAATGTAAAAGCGCATACTGCACATATAGGATATTCTACAAGAGCGCATTCTTCTCATACGAACTGCACACTGTATGGTACCCATTTACTCATTAGTTTGTCTCGCTTATCCCACAGGATTTCATTAATTACTCTGTTTATTTGTGAGGCACATAATGCAGCCATTGATCCCCCTCTGTGCCTCTCTTGACTTTTGATTGGATTATCTGTGATAACCGACCTGGATTATGATGGCGACCGCAAGGTATTTCAGTTGATTAAAAACTGAATTACCATCACAAATGTCACATCTGTTGGCTTAATTTTTCACAGCTGAAGAAATGCCCGTGTTGTCTGGCCTTTCAACATTTTTAATTAGTTCATTTAATTAGTTTAATATCTCTTGAACGATTAAGGGGAGGTGCCTGCATCCATTTTTGACCCTATATAAATTCTACAAACCCTTCTAAGGCTTGACATCACAGTTTCTCCCATGTACTACCACGAACACAAAGCTCTCTTTGTCTTTTATACATACCACCATGGAAATAAGAGTTCACTTTTAGATTTGCTACCAGTGGGGCCTACATCCACCAGATTCTGAACATCATAGATACATGTGCATCTCATCAGGTCAGCAAGTCCAGCATGTAAGGAAGCTCAGAGGCATCATCTGGGGAGTGATACTTACTCTAGCCTGGTAAATCTGGTAGGCCTCCTCCGCATTTCTCAGGCTCTTTCTCAGAGATTTGTAGTGCTCCTTGTCACAGAAAAGAACATTAAACCGTTGCAGTACCACATGGGCCTGTATCACAAAATCTCAGTATCTCCCAATACATTGACACCTATGAACCATGGAATACATAACTAAAGGTTTGCTTGTTTATTCATTACAACTCATGCGAAAACAAAAACCTTGAAAAAAAACCTTGAGGACCAAAAGCAGAACCCCCCAAACACACACACACACAAGCAGGTGCGCTGTGTCTGTCCGATTAGGAAGCCACACTGCATAAAATAATTCCAACGCAGCAGATTGGAGGTTTGCCGTGTGGGCCGGGGGAGCGGAGTAGCGATTCCCTGCACCTGACAGCCGAGCTGGGAGTCCCTGGCCAGCTGCTGACAGACCCACAATGCCCCACTCAACACTGCAGCTATTTACATCTCACAATCGGGCCTGAGGAGAGGAAACAGCAGGCAGGCCTGCACATATGCACTCAGAGCACCGAGGGAGCCTGGGGTCTGGCCCTGGAGCAACGCTGCCCTCTATAGGAACTGAGGTGAAAGGCGGAGCCTGTACAGCAAGGGTAGGCGACCCTGGTCCTGGAGTGCTGGTGACATTTCTGGTTTTCGTTCCATCTGAGCCACGATGAATCCATCCAGCTATGCAGTTACAGCTTTGGATGCAGCAAAAACCAGGACCATGCCGGGCACTCAAGGACTGGGGTTGCCTACCCCTGCTGTACAGGAACAGACAGCGAAAGTATCAGGAAGCAAGCATGTGCATGGACACTTGCTTATACTATATACAAATAATGTACCATGTACATCCTCAACACACTTTCTAACAGCTTACTTATATCCAGGAGAATTTATGCAATCAATAAACAAAGAGCTCATTGAGAAACTGAAATTAAAATGTGTTTCTCTGCTTACACCTGAATCTGAAGAGACCAATGAAATATGAAATGAAAAAAGTGTTGCCATGAACCGAAATAAAAGCTACTCTGAAATGTGTTGTTTGAAAAAATAAAAAATTATGGAATAAAAGTAGTCTTTTGAAAAAAGCCACTTGAAATAAAACCTGTTATGAAATTAAAATGAAATGCAACGTTATTGCAAAAATAAATATGATTAAATATTTTATGTTATGTATTCCATAATTAATATACTCATTTACATATATTTGCATTTATTCATGTTTAATTTAGAAAAAAATGGGATTCCAAAGTTTTTGATTAATGTTATTTTAAATTATTTGTGCGGTATGTTTCCAAAGGGACAAATTACCAAGAGGGAAAACAAGCTACCTTCTTGGCACTGGTCAGGACACAGTTCTGTGCAGAAGCTTCCTGTTTGAATTGTTATAAAGAGGAGGAAAATACAGTGCAATAAATGTGTCTTCAGTGAACAAAGAAGTACGAAGCAAAACTCTATCTGCTGAAAGTGCCCATCATGCATTGGGGTTGCCCTATTTGGCCAGGGTAAGACAGACTGGCAATGAACTGCATGATGGTCAGGTCGGTTTTGTGATTCACAAGAGAAGCTCTGGTTAAGTGACGTGCCCACGGCCAGACCGGCAGGCACACCTTTTCCATTCAGTGAAGGTCCCAGCACAGGTTGGGTTAAAAGGTGCGGTCTGAGCCCCACCTCGCAGTCCAAGTCTAACTTGCCCTGCTGCAGCTTAGTGAATCTGTGCAGTCACAGAACGTCCTGCGGCTGTCCACAGAACAGGACGGTCATAATCTGTGAGAATGACTAAGGAGCCGCTTATACAACCCATGACGCCCCTACTGCTCGGTCGCTGTGGTACAGTCAGTACTGAAAAATCTTTATATTATCATCTGGCTTTCCATCACAGCTTATTGGTGAACACTTTATGCAAATCCTCTTGCTGATTTTCATTTTCATTCCAGCTCTGAAGTGAAAAAGTTCACTATATTGACCTCCATATCAGCAATTGGTGAATTTTTCCACTCTAAAATCAGTATCAGTCTCAGAAATGCCATGTCAGCCAGGCTCCACTCAATAATATTTAGAGTTAATTATATTTGTCATTAAACTATAAGATATCACAAATAAAAAGCTATTTGTCAAACTGCAATATGACATTTTATTAAGCTTTTCATTTGTATTTTGTTATACATTAAAGAAAGACTTTTGTTGACTTGTTTCAGGTTTGCGATTGCAAGCAATGTGTACCGGTGTAACCAGCGTACATTGAACAATTAAAATCAATTTGCCAACTTCAATAATTAAACAAGATTCACACTGATAATTTAAAAGGTGCCACAAACAATGCATATAAAAATATTTTTAAAATAAGGTTCGATATAACAATAGCAAAACAATTTTTTTAAATAATCAAAAAATAATAATAATTAGGCCACAACAGACCTAAAATACAATAAAATCAATTTAGGTATACATTGCATCAGAATGGTACAAAACACATTTAGCATTATTAAAAAATGTAATAGACAGCCATTTAAAAATGTTTAGTTTTGATTAACTATTCAAAACTAGTGGCAGCCCTCTTAAGAACATACATTTATGCCCAATGGCCAAATAAAGTTGAAGTGGAGTCCCACTGGAAGCAAGGTAACGATAATGTTTGTTAGTGCCACTTAGTTGTGGAAAAAGCAGTAACTTACATATGTGAACACGTGTATACTAGACGTTTCATAGCAAATGACTTAGGTGACACGGTACAATGAGCTGACTGCTTAGCTAAAGAAAAAAGGTTTCACCTTATTCAGGAGGCTGAACTTAGGTATTCCAGGTATAAATACATTTTCAGAAAATGCTTTATATTGTCTCTGATCTTTGCCTAATGTTTTTAATGGCATTTCAAAGTGGTTCTGGATAAAAACCTCTGATAAATGACAAAAACAACTGCAGAATAACAAGCCTGTGAGTATCTGAGATGTATGTGTAGCTCTAATTGAGCTAAAACAAGTTTAATGTTACTGCTTATTAGCAACAGAACAGACTGCATCTTCGAACCTGTGTTTAAGAACAAGTTCACCACAAGTGACTGAACAAGAAGCCAGGCACAAATCACACATTAGTACAACAAATCAGTACAGTTCTGGTTATTGTCTGAAATGTGATTTAAGGACTGTTCCTTAGACATAATAGTACCATCATCACTCATGTCATATAGCCTAATTAAAATCTACGGAATCCTGAATTCTAGCTTATATAATCAGTCTAATGTGGACAGCTAGCAATTGGTATGGAAATGTTATGCATGTCAGATTTTCAGGGACCAGATTCAGCTGTATTTTGAATGCCGTTTTAAAGCACACCACAGTATATCACACAGATTAAAATTATAGCCAACTGGACTTTTCCTCTTCATATTTCTGTGGGTCGATGAAGGGCTTGTCAATGGACTTAATCATCAGTTCTCCGCAGTACACACACTCTCCGGCGACAATATCGTCAATGTCCGCTTTGATCTGTTCGCGGCTCAGCTGGCCCTTGCCAAGGTTCCCAGCCTCGTCTTCCTTCAGCCGGTGCCGGGCTTTGGTGGGCTGACTGGCAGCTGCTAGCTTCTTCTGTAGCTCCTCCAGCTTGGCCTGCTTGTAGGTGGAAAGGTGAGGGCTGACCTCCTGAAACAAGCAGTCGTAGTGGAACATGTGTCCACACAGGAAGAGGTAGAAGGGGCGATTGAGCAGAGGGAAGTCACAAGAGGCGCATTTCTCCTGGGACTCCACCACCCCGTATTTGTTCCTCATCTCCTGGATGTCCTCCCGGATGCGCTTGGCGCTCTCCGTGGCCTCCTCCATCTCCTGCTTCAGCTCCTCGATGTGCTTGTTGTACTCCTCCAGAGAGCTGCAGATGGCCTCCTTAAAGTGGTCAATGGTGACAAAGTCAGGGAAGAAGGGCAGGATGTCTTCGATCTTCAGCAGGTTGCAGCTAGAGAGGCAGTTCATGGCTTTTTTCACATCCTTCTCCTCCTGCACCACGTGACGGGCAATCTTCAGCCACAGTTTCTTGCGCAGCTCCTCATCGTCTTCAGGGAGGTCGGCGCATGACTTGGCCAGATCGACATCTACCTGAACATCAGCACACAAGCAGTTATGTTAGAGAGCACTTTCAATACAATCAAAAGTAGACATTTCAAGGACATTTGTGGCATCACTGAACATGTACATCAACATATAGTATTGTACTGTAATGGTATGATAGATCTTTCACATTAATTTCAGTAAATCAGAAGTAATCCTCAAGGTACCAACATACATATCAATAAATAGTAAATGAACAGTGTACTTGTACATAACATTACAGAAGCTCAGCATTCCCTGAAAACATTACTTTAAATGAAATTGAGACAGAACCAAACTTACTTGTAGTGCCAGATCCACTGCTTCCTCATAGAGCTCCATTATCTTGTAGACTAGGACACAGGCTTGGCGATGCCCATGCTCAGCACAGAGCCGCAGAGCATACTTCAGGTCATAGTGGATGTCTGAAGAATGAGTTCCTGCTTGCTCAAGGTACCACAGCAGGGAATCTGGCTTGTACTTGGCATAGAGCGACAGTAGATAATTGTGAATAGCCTCCTCCTTCACAGTCAGCTCATACACACAAAACTCCATATACCGGATCGTCTCATTTATCTGCTGGGTGCTGCCAATCTGGCTGTAGTTCACCAGAGCCGGAATAAGTTTTTTGGCATCTAGTCTGTTCCCCATCTGGATCCAGGCATCCACAACTTTCTTTGGGATGTGCTGCATGAGAACTGGGGAGAATTTGTAAAACAACTTCTCATCGCAGTGCTTGGAGAGAACCTCCAGGGCGGCACCAAAGTCATCATGCTGGCAGTGGTGGGAGATGACCCTCTCGTAGTCTTGCATGATGACAGCGAAGTAGACCATGTCTTCCACGTTGCCGTGGCTAGCCAGCAGGTCGTAGATGGTGTTGCGGTTGTTGAAGAGGCACTCCTTGTGCTTGGCGCTGCTGAGAAAGTGGCGGAACTCCTCGCGAGTTTCCTGGAAAAGGGCATTCTTGGAGTAGTCAAACTCCAGGAGGCCCAAACGGTTCAGATAGAGCTCTGCCAGCCAAGTGACCAGCAGGGTAGTCTGCGTCTTCTCGCTGGGCTTGAGGTTACTCAGCTTCTTCATAAGAAACTCTTTGAGGGCTTCCTCCTGTTTTGCCTCGATGAACTTGAGTGCAATCTCCTCAAAGTAGTTCTGGGTGAGGGCATAGCATTTGGCGCTCTCCAAGTACCTCTTGTTCTGGAAGCAGTGCTCAGCTTCCATAGCCAGTACGATGTCCATGCACTCTGGCCGATCTCGGCAGTACTCTTTAGCTAGATCAAACTTGTTCATGCTCATGTACATCTGCCACACATCCCGGGACTCCCGCTGGATGTGGTAACGGAAGACAGCCTTCTCAGTGTAGATCCACACCAGGCCACCAATGGGATCTTTGACCATCTTCTTCAGGGGACCATATTTTTCTGGGAACACGTCTTCATAGACCACCTGACCATTCAAGGTACACACTGCTTTGACCCGGTCTGGCATTAGGAGCAGAAAATGGAACTGCGTCAGAACGATGGATATCGGCTTATTGAAGCTGAAGTCAATGTCCGACGTGTACTCCCAGACCTGCACATTGCTGAAGAGTGAATCAGGGCGAACGTAGTCCATTTGGCCATACAAGACACCATTACCCATCATCCATGCAAAGGCTTTGGGGCTGGAGCGCAACTTGGAGGTGTAGAAGGCAATCTCACTGTATCCCATATTGACAGGGAACTCCTGGAAGCTGGGGAGGAGGTCCTGGTTCTGGCTGAAGATGGAGCTGAACCCCTGCTGTTCTGAGCCCTCAGGTACCTTCCCCACAAACTGAAACAGGCGTTTGCGTGTGGTGGCAATGATGAAGTACTTGGACTCCATTCCACGCTCAACTTCCAGGCAGCAGACCGGTGCTGGCTGGCCGTCCTCTTCCAGTGCATGCACCTGCCTGAAGTACTGGTCGGGGTTGGTGCTGAAAAGGCTACCCTCTGAGGTGGAAATCTCAGCCTCAAAAATGAGCCCCTGGCTGGTGCCCACCAGGATCGGGCCGGTGTTAGCCTCTGTGCCCAGCAGTTTGTTCCAGCCTATGCTCTCAATCAGGTGACTCTTCCATCGAGACAAGCCTCGTACTTTCTGTGTGTTCCTGTTCAGGTAGAGACACTCATTCGTGCTCAAGCAGATCACCAAATGAGACCCTGCAGGGAAAATGACAAAATATCAGCATCCTATCATATAGCTAATTTCATACAAATGGAAGATAGACTGGGTTTCTCATTAACTGTCATTCAGACCCTGCTACTAGTAAGCCAACATTGTGAAAAGCACCCATTACTTCAATGTAGTTAGTGGGGCATATGTATAATTGAAACACCAAAATCGTTATTAATTATGGCTCAATTCAAAAATAGGGAATGAACTGCAACAATAAATAACCAATTATCGAAATGATCACTTGAACTTATCTGAAACAACAATAATCAATAACTCGTCATATTACTTGTGCCATGAAAACAAATTGCTCACTGCTATTCAAATGCTTAAAACAGATATGATCTGCTGTTTCCTCACAGAAATACTGTGGCTATAACTTTCCATGCATCACTTTATTCACAAACTAATCCTTCTAAAATATGCATGTGCCTTTCTGCATCACTGCTACAGAAGAGTATATTTATTACACTACATATATTTGGCAGACGCTTTTATCCCAAGTGACATACAATAAGTGCGTACCGAAGGTCATTGGAACAACTACAAAATACAGGTCCGACAAGGTACAATACTCATTCTGTAACAGGGGCGACATAGCTCAGGAGGTAAGAGCGTTTGTCTGGCAGTCGGAGGGTTGCCGGTTCGATCCCCCGCCCTGGGTGTGTCAAAGTGTCCCTGAGCAAGACACCTAACCCCTAACTGCTCCCAACGAGCCGATTGGTACCTTGCATGGCAGCCTTTCACTGTTGTGTGAATGGGTGAATGAGAGGCATCAATTGTAAAGTGCTTTGGATAAAAGCACTATATAAATGCAGTCCATTTAACAGTTATGCATAGCCATGAACGCATTAAGTCCAGTTCATACAGTAAGCACAGGCTAGGTTAGAAAGTTATGTTAAGTCAATTGTTTCAATTCATACTCATTTCCATCTAACTTGATATCTGTTTTTGCATAGGCCGTATCCCAGTGCGTCTTGCTCTGTTAATTTACATTGCATAAGACTTGAATCTAACACGAAATTAACAACACATTTATTGGTCAGTACAGACAGTATGTCTATAGCTCCTGAAATTCAGTGCAAAAATTCACAAGTCAGAGACAAAAGTGATCACATTGCTGTAAACTTCCTGTGAAAAACTGATCAGAGGAGCTATTAGTGACAGCAACAATAGATGCTGACTAAATGCACACTCAGGCAGAACCCACCCATAACATAATCCTCTATCAATAGGAGCAATTCAGCATCATCAACACCTCTGTTACATTACCTGTGGGATCAAGGAACAGCTTGTGCACGCGACTGTCATCTTTCCGGCCTAGTTCAATTTGATTTGGTTGGTCAGGCTTTCCTAGATCTATCCTAAAAAAGGGGAAAGTGCATTACACTCAAAATTGTTTACTTGACATATTTTGATTTCAACTATGGATCCTCAAATCATAAATTAAATATAGACACTCGAAGAAACAACTTTATGGTGGTTTTTATAAAACACACAAAGAAGAATATTTCACATACAGCTAGTAGCAAGCACGTCAATGAAGCCCTACACTAGGAGAATTTCGGATCTCAGAAATGTATGCAAGCAAACATGCACAGCTTCTGACTTAAGAAATGCACATATCTCAAGAGAGCAATGTCAAGTCAGTCATAAATATGAATGTATAATCTTATCAGAGAAATGTTGCATTATGTCTCACGTTCCATAAACAGCAATATTTTCACAGGAAAAATAACTGTTGGCCACTCTATAACAAAATTAACGCATATTCTGTTCACTTACGCCTTGGGCCCAATGAGGTTATTGAATATTAGCACCCATACCTTAATATGATGTCCTTCCCCAAACTCATGCATAGTTGATTATTGCAGATGGCAAAGTGGTTTATTTTTTCAGGAGGCGAGAAATCGATCCTTTGCTTGTTGAATATTGGCTTTTCTTCTTCCAGTCTTACGTTTACAAATCCTAAAGCAGGATAAAGACAATGACTAAATGCTCCTCAAGAGCAGAAATTTCTGTTCTAATACCAATTGAGTAGCTGAAGTATTAGGCGATGCTGGGATTTCATCATCGGTTATTCTAAATAATGTGCAAACGGCACATTAAGAATAATGATGCGCTAATGCATATCTTAAAATCGCAAAGTCATGATAATCCCCCTATACACTGTCTTCCAATATTTCCACGTTAGTATCGACTTCTATAAAGAACAAGCCATATGTTAATGTATGGCAGTCACTCCCCAGTTTCCTTGTTGCAGTTTTGGGCCCCATTTTTACCTGAATGTGTAATCCCAATATTACAGCCAGAGAGGCGGGTGTGTCGTTGAGCAGGGTGCCGGGAGCTCTGCGAATCCTCATATTCATCAAGTATAGACGCCATTATAACAGCTATGTTGCCACGTTTTTGGACAGAGGAACAAATCAAACCTACCCGTCGCTCCTTGTATTTCCTATTAAAATAACGAGTCGGCACTCACGCTTTCTAGTCAATTTACACGCTGTGTGTGCCTATGGCTTTGATTAATTCATAGTTTACTTCTTTCAAATGGCGATTTACTTGATGGTTATTAGATGATGCTAGCCATTTCGTGGAAAATAAATTATTATCCATGAACACCGCGCTTTAGTTTAAAAATGTACTGCTATTCCGGAATTTGAAGAACCTGGAGCGGAACAAAGCGAAGCAAGAGATTGGTCAGGTGACTCATCGTCACATGACACAGATGGAGCGCTAACTTCACTATTCCACCAGGTGGCGGAGTTTGGTCATAGTTTTTGCTTTTCTATTTATTTATCTATCCACGAGCGAGTCCCGTTGATGGTGCCATAGCTTTTTCATGGGGACCTGCTACAAAAAATAAAAAATTTATTCAATCTGTTATTTAAGTAGATAGCCTAGAATTAGCTAATTGGTAAGAATGTACTGTATTTGTCCAAAGTGACCTTTCCGGATTACTTCATATATTACTCGCTAAATTAATTTATAAAAGTATCAATACTCTATTTTATTTTGGGTTAATTTTTCTATACTTTATCTCAATCACAGAGCCATAGATACATTTGATTAATGTAGCAAAGCTACATATAGCCTATTCGTATAAACTTTCAAATGCGTTTACATCATCACGGTAAAAAATACGAACGTGCCTATTGGTCCAGAGGGAGTGGCCATGCAAATACAACCTGTTGGCTTGGGAAGTTGATACTAATGTGAGAACAGAGGGAGGGGTGTGGCAGATTTCACTTGGCCTTTGTGGTGATGAGATCGCATCAGTCCATCGTCAGTTTCAGTCCGCCACGTAAACCTGCGTTATGTGTTAATTCCATCTTTACTTTTGCTATCCGCAGTGGACGTTTTGCGGCAGTTGAAATCTGGTCATCTAATTTGGAGAAATGCCACCTCAAATGGAGTACAATTACGAAGAGACCAGGATTCCGTCCGTGTGCATTACCCATGAGAAAACTCAGGAGCCGGCTATCAACTGTATGTTGGTAGGAGATGGCGCTGTGGGAAAGACCAGTATGATTGTTAGCTATACTACCAATGGATATCCCGCGGAGTATAAACAGACTGCCTTTGACGTATTCTCTGGTAAGTTAGCCGAGTTCTGTGGTTTAACAATTATTGAGAGCAGATGACAAACAAGAACACAGCTCATGAAATTCAATTCCTTTACCCTGTTGACAATTCCAATTAATTGCTTTAATTATAATTTTAATTTGTTATTTCACAGTATGACTTTTATTGACTAAATTAAAATTAAGTCTTCGTTTTAAATAAATCAATGTCATGGTGCCACCTGTGAACATTTGCAGTGATCATTGGCTTAAACGTGGAGATATTCACAGAAATATCATCCCTCCTGAGTGTGTGCTAAGCTTAAAAAAATACTAAAATAATTGTTTCATTTTTCAGGGCTGGTTCAAGTGGATGGAACACCAGTACGCATCCAGTTGATGGACACTGCAGGACAGGTTTGAGCACTTTATTTATATTCACTTACAAATCATCCTATAGTACAAACCGAATGCCTAAAATGATCATTGAAAGTATAATTTGCATAGACCTTTTGTATGATTAAACTAGTTTTCTACTGCGATAGATCTCTTTGTGTGCACATAAGTAACCTATGCTTTGAATAAAAGTACTTTGAATAGAGATTTAATGCATGCTATAGCCTAGTCTCTGTTTGGAACTCTTCCAAATGGTTTAACAAAAAATTAAGTGTCAAACAGCTCAAAATGTATGACAATATTCCTGAAATTGTATGACAAAGATGGCTTATGTAAATATATTAGCGATATCGTATAAAAGCAACAATTGTCGTACTTTAAGAAGTGTTGTATTACAAGCCCACGGAAGTATTATATTTCAATGACTAACTCTGAGTTCAGGCCCTGTAATCAAAAACTGTCATTCAATAGGCTATTTCTTGGTTTAGTCTTGTTCATTGTAGTTTCAAAGACTTTGTAAACTTGTGCAACCAGAAGTGAATAAACTGGATTTTGTACTTTTTCAGGAGGTGTTCGATGAATTCCGCTCCCTGTGTTACGCACAGACGGACGTCTTCCTCCTCTGCTTCAGTGTTGTCGACCCCACATCCTTCCAGAACATCACAAAGAAATGGATCCCAGAAATTCGGGCACACAATCCAAACTCTCCCATAATCCTTGTTGGGACACAGTCTGACCTCCGGCATGATGTCAACGTACTCATCAACCTAGACCATTTAAAGGTGAAGCCAATCCTGAATTCACGAGCCCGTGGACTGGCAGAGAAGATCCGTGCACAGGATTACGTGGAGTGCTCTGCGCTAACGCAAAAGAACCTGAAAGAGGCATTTGACATGGCTATCTTTGCTGGCATCAAGCACAAGGCCCGAAAATCAAGGAAGCTGAAGTTTTCAGACCGTGCAAGGACTTTTTCCAAGTGTGGCTGGAAGAAGTTTTTCTGCTTTGTCTGACCAGGCAGGCAGTTACTAAAAACTATATTTATTAATTTATTCTTACTTGAACATTTGAGCCTCCCTGATGGATATGCTGCCCTCCTGAAGAGGGTTCTTGGTGAAGGACAGAATTAATGGCTGGAGACATTCTATGGTTTCTTGCTGAATGGATTCAGTCAATCAGGGAATTTCTGAATGAAGGGGGCCAAGTGTACTTCCTTGCAGTTTGATTGTGATGTTATTTAAGATTGAAGTGGATTATGAATTTTGGGTTTGGCAATTGGCAAATTTTAATGAGAGCTCCTGGGAATATTACATCGAAAACAAAATCAGGGTCTTCATTTTAAAATTGACAGGGGTTTCCTCTGTGAATCTGATTTTGAATCTTAACTTTCTGAAGGGTAACTTGTAAAGGGCATAAAAAAATTTGGATTTCTCAGTTCTCCTTGTTAAAATAACATGAGTCTGCCAATACTAAATGTACCCCACTTTAGAATGGCATGTGAAAATTCACTGCCCGTTTGTCCATTCTCCAAAAGAAGAAGCAATTCGTGCTAGAACTATTAGCCATTTCACAGGGTACTGTCTTGTGTAGTTGCACCAAGTTTTTATTAAGCAAAAGTACAAGCTAGAGACACAGGATTGTGGTAGATGTCATTTTTTGTGTATGTGTGAATGACTACCCTGAGGTGGCCACACATTGACCTGCAGGCATTGTATTCGATCAGAGACTGTCTGTCAGTCACATTTGTCCTTATCTGCAATGTGCGGTTTCTGCTGTTCCAAATTAAATGTCCCCAGAACAGTGTTGTTTTCAATACCTTAGCTTAACATGCAGTGGTACACATCTTTAGTAAAGATCTTACAGAAGGTGCCTTTTTAGCACATTTGTTGAGAATAAAACACATTAAGTGGTAGCTAAGAAAGCACCATTCAAACACTATGCAAGTCCTGTCTTTACGTTATTTTTAGTCACTTATCACAACCTTGATTCTGGCAGGATTTGCACTACAATAGGAAAATCTGTGCACACTTTTGGCAGCCAAACGTTTAGGCCTACCTGTTTGAATGAAAACGCTATTTATGCTTCTTGTAGAAGCGTCTTCAGTATTTTTTGTAAGCAATAATATTTGTTTAACAGTGATAAATGTAGCTTTTTAATGGAAATTTATAAAGAATGACATTCCCAACTGTCTTTTTTGCTAATGCATTCCTTTTTATAGCATTTTCTACACACACAATTTTCCAGCACAAATGATTTTCTCTTACTTTTTCATGTTTTTTTTTTTTTTTTTGGAGCATCATTTTTGGTGTGTGTTTATATGAAATGCAAACAAATAAATTATGAAATAAAATGACAAACTGTTGGCAGTCTTGTTATGTTTTTACATATTGCTGTCACATTTTTCATGAAATTGATGTTTAAGTACTCATAAGCTATGGGAGAGACACAATGTCAAAATTAGCTTTATGGTCAGAGGGGTGGCAATAGCATTCAAATTGCTCCAGTGCACTTTGAACATCCTATTGAGATATGTCTGGTTGATGACATTATAACTTCAAGAAGTCCCATAAGATTATCAGATAAATGTGATAAAATGAAGATTAAATAAAATGGTGAAGTCACACAGCTGAAAGGAGCTATCGTAATTGAATGTAGATGTAGTCCCTGAGACAGCTGGGAAATACAGGCACAGTGAACCAGTCTGATAATAGCATTTTATCTCAGGCTCAGACACTGATCAAACTGTGTTGACACGTGGGGGGGATACTTTTGCTTTGTAGTGATGCACTGTGTATATTTGCATAAGTTGACTTATGATTTTGGGGGTGACATATTAGTTCAGGGAATTGATAATATAGTGAAATGCATTGCTTTACTACAGTTTGATACAACTCTTTGGGCTCAAAAATACAGTAGATATCTCTTTGAACTTTAAGGTGATTTTGATGTTTGTTAACAACCCATAGTGTTTTGCAGATTAAGCAGATAACATATATCCAGTTGATAACCCCTCATGCAACCCCTCATTTTGTTCACAAGACTTGCCCCAATCAGAAATGGCCCAGCTATGAAGATAACCTGCAAGTGTCACTATAAAGATTTACTCTAATCAATGATGTAGGCATTTCATGTGCCCAATTTTAGCACCCAGAACAGAAATGCACACAGAACATCCTTGAAATGCAATTATCCTTTTTCATGGTTCCTAGCTGTCAGATATTATATATTGTCTATTTACATTACTGGATATGTACTGTAGTAATATTTTGCCTTGGAAGGGGAGGTATTTGCCTTGCCGGGTATCTTGTTCAACTGTACTGAGGCAATGCCACACCTGGGTATTGAAACTGCAATCTACTGGTGACAAATCATAGCATTCGGGAGACAGGAGGAACGAGTATTGAAACAAGTGAAAAGTAAATCTACATGCGCCTACACCCTTCATACACAGCAATATTTTCAGCCATGATCTGTCAGTAATGAAAGAAAGCCACTTTGCAAAAATGAATAGAGAACAGCAGGCTCCGACAATTTATTACAACCCACTCATTCAATACACAGTCACCTGCCTACTCACTCTCTCAGTCACTCACTCTCCCGCCCACTCACCCACTCACTCACTCTCTTACACAGAACAGGAAGTTTCTCCTTTGAGATGCTTTTTTTCCGGCAAAAGGACAGAGTGCGGGTGCAGTGCAGAACAAGGCATATGTTGAGCAATAGAAGCCCCACCGGACAGGTTGGACTTCCTATGAGCAGTGAAGTGTCTCTCTCGCTCTGTGGTTTGGGGTTTGGTTAGTCATCTTTTGTCTTCGTTCTCTCTTAGGAGGAGGACTCTTCTTTTTTCCCAGGCCTCTGGAGAAATTACTGGGTGCTGTTTCTGGAACTTTGCCAGTTTCGGAGTTTCGGAGTTTCACTGATGTAATTTATTGGCAGGGTACATGAGAACCGACAGGTCTATTCTTACCTCAGGGTTTATTGTTTGCAGTGGAGCCTAGCCCTGGTCACCAACTGCTACAGCTATTGCCAGAGGCTTTTGGCTGTCATGCTCATATTCAGTTTTTAATTTAGCATTAAATAAATGGTTTTTATGGATATAATGTTTAAAGCCTGTCCCTATAAGCTAATTATTTAAGAACTGCAGCTGATACTACTAATTTTTCGCCACCACTGAGTAAATGGGTCATTTGTTTTCCTCCTAATTCCAGAGCTTTGGAGTCGTTGAACCTCAAGCATGCATGTTGATTGCCTGGTGCTTCAGCCCTAGGTAAATTGCCAGTCCAGTAGTGAATTAAATTATATTTTGAAAACCCACAAAAATAGCATGTTAATTACCGCATACCGTCCAGAAACACAGAAATGAAACACCTGTTGAACCCCTTTGGGTATTCTGTGCATCATCCTGACTGGTTGCACATCACTACCAAGTGATTTTATTGTTGTAAGCAGACATTTGATAAGGAAGCCACTTTGTTGGTAAAAATCTGTGAATGCAACTGCCTCCTTAGCAGAGAATCACGAATAGTTTAACTGGCACTTACAGTTCTATGTATTTTTTTTTATTGCATGTTACAGTAGACTGTATATGCAAAATAGCTGCCAATTAATGATTACTCTTTTATTTTTCACATTATTTTCTGCTTAATAATTTGTTTGAAGGCCCACACTGCTGAAGTGATGCAATGTTTATGTGATTAGAGAACAATTTTAGCAACATATTCATTCACTTCAAAAATACAGTTTATGCTCTGAGTAAAGAAGAAAGAGAGGAGAGAAGTAAGAATGAAACCTTCTTTAGCAGCTGGAAAACTCCACGCCCAGGAACAGTATTTAAATTTTGTTTGGAAAATCAAGCTCTGACAATTGTAGTAAAGTGGCTAAATGCTGAGATTTCACTTTAAGGACTTACAAAGGGAAAAGACTGAACAATTATCACCTGAAACATTCATCCAACGGGAGACTATGGATTCACACCTAAATCCACACCATGTGCATTCGCTATTTCACGTGATTAGATTAATGTAGCTTCCCTTTAATTGTCACATGCGGTGAGAAATGCAAGTCCTGTTGTGTTGTAGCAAAAATGTTATTATCAGCCATTACGACGTATATGTCCTTTAAGCCACTACAACTGAAAAAGGTGATAACGTGGATGCAGGATTAGTGGAAAGATAATCTTTTCAGCTACAAATTTTACCAAAAGCACCACTTAATCAGTTAAAAATATGTTTCCGATCTGTTTGTACAGCCAAAGGACTGTAGATTATCAACCAGAAAAAAACTGTGAAGTCTGTGAATTAGCCTCTTCATCATCATGCACATGGTAGAGCATTTGCTCACTTAGCACAAAAACATTTTGGGCAGCAGAGAAGCATGTTTTTGAAACTAGTCTTGTAACCTAACGGTCGCAGTCAAAGTTACTGAACCTGTACTACTGCCGTATATTTCCAGCTGTAAATAGGATGTAAATAAGAGCGTCTGCTAAATGCCTACAATGTAAACGTAACATTTCAGTTTTGAGTTGTTGGGCAGATTAATGACTTATCTATATTTCAGTTTTATTGCTATTATCCTCTTTTCTATCGTGGTCAGGGAACTAGACTACAGGGCAAGACAGCTTGCTAACAACTCCGTACTCAAATTTGCATTAAGGGATAAATTACGATTGGCTGGGAGCAATGGTGTGGGGATGAGCTGGTCTGGGAATCCAGGGGGTGTTGTGTTCTCACACTGTATGTAGAGGGGTGGGGGGAGGGGGGGGGGTTGTTGTGACATGAGATGATTCCAGTACAACAGTGCAGCGGCAAGTAGGGGCAAGGAACTACCAGTCGCCACCATCCTCGTCAGACTCCGCCCCAGTGAAAGGAATGGGAGCACAGTGACCAATGAATAAAGTGCAATGTTTAATTGTGTTTAGAGTTTGTTCCTGGGTCTGTGTTTCACAATATTGCCAATATTAGAGGAAATATTCAGGTCAACAACAATTACTCAGTTTACATGAGGTACAACTCAACAGTGTGGTGAGGTTTTCCCCAGCAACAAACTGATGAGCATAACTTGCAATGTACACAGCTTTTAGTTGCGTTTAGAATGATCGGTTCAGTGACTAGACTTTTACTCACAGTGAAACATACCCTCTAATCATCTGTCAGGTTTTTTTCTTCAAATATATATGGTGTGAGCAAGACACCCCAAAATGTTGGAATAGAAATTTTATAGCTCAATTAAATTTGGGCTTTATTTTAGATTGCCTTGAGAAATATATAGTGTACAATGCATTTGTCAGTGGCAACATTGCAGTAAAAACAATAATTTTCTTCTTAAGTTGTATTAATTATTGCCTCTTAAAAAGCATGAGTCATAAAACCTCTAACGAGACAGAATATAAGCAGTTGGTTTCCCAAGACAGTTTTAAATCCAAATTACAACACAGAGGGAAAATAATATAATAATAAAACACAATAGTACACATTGCAACATTGGTGACCACAAAAACAGCCAATAAAGCAAAGCGCAGCATTATACTTACACAAAAGTATCTGGGACCTCAATTAGGTCAAAAATGCCATGTAAAACAGGAACATACAATATAAGAAACTAACTATGATGGGCTGTGTGCTTGTATGAAAATGAAAGGAAAGTTAAGAGTGGAGTGATTGGACCACAGTCATATGTGAGTAGTACTACTGTTTTGTCATATTCCATAACAATTTGACCTGACCCTGTGGATCAATAGTTCCCAAACTGTGGGTCTGGACCCAGTGGTTGGTCGTGAAATTATCGAAGGTGTGACCTGGGACATATAAAAAACAAATGGCTACACAGCATACCCCTACCATGAACCTCAAACAAAATCCACTGGTAATTGTACATGGTGTTATTTTGATATATATGCACATTTGTAAATACCTGGACTAACTGCCATCACACTTTCATGACACTCATGTTACATGTACCCCCATTCCAGCAGTTTTTGTAATTTTTATTTGTCCTAATATTGTAGCTTGTAAGTTCAGAATAGTGTTCACTGCATGAACTGAACTGTGTTCTTGAAATAGTACAAAATGAGTATTGTACCTTATTGAACTTGTGTTTTGTAGTTGTGCAATGACCATGATGTGCACTTTTGTACGTCACTTTGGATAAAAGTGTCTGCTAAATAAATGTAATGTAATGTAAAAGTCAGGTATGTGTCACAGAGAATGCATTCACTCAAGTACCCAGTGAGCTTGGAAGTTCAAGAACACGTGCTATATGATGGAATGATGACACAGCCTTGAAATACTTTTCACAGAACAGTAATTCGCTAAGGGGTCAGAAACTCTGCTATGCATTGCCTAGACCATGACATCATGCCAATGGCAGTTTGAGTAAGGTAAGAATGCAGAGCAGCAGGAGAATCCACACCTCTTGAGGAGGGCATTCGGGGATTTTCCATTCGGGCTGAGTTATCAGTGCATGCTTGTCACACGTATAACATGTTCAACTACAGACTAATGCCACGTGGGTGAGATCTGCCCCAGTGATGTCGTTAGCTCCTTCGTTATCAGATGAGTCGTAGAGAAAAATTCATTCATAAAAAAGCTTAACCAAAACTACAGGCAGGACATTTACATATGTTGCAACTGAATGGAAAAAAAACATTACAGAAAGAGAAGCATAGAGGAGTGTAGAGATATACATTTTCCATCCCTGTATTGATCAATGGGGAAGTGGGAAATGAACATTTGTCAAAGAGAACCCAGATATGAAGGGAGGTTTCCTGCAGGAGCCACAGAAGTGAGAGAGAGAGAGAGAGAGAGAGAGGAAGCAAAGATAGGAAGCCCTCATACAAAGACAGAACGGAGGGAAAACACAGTGGTCACACAATAGCTGCACCCCAGGATTCTGTCATTCTACACACAGAGAGATTTTAGTTGGTCACCTACTGTTGTATTGAGGAAGCTATTTACAAGATAAGAGCCATTTAAATGAGTTCCTACACCATAAAAGCTTAATTGAATTAAAGCAGCTCTCCACACAAAAAATGGCTGGTTTCGTTCATTTGCTTGCATGTATAACAAATGAAGACACCTAGGGCTTATCAGCAAAAATGTATCAGTAACATTCAGGACACACACATACAATTTAATTTTAACTTAAAATTAATTTTGATTTATCGGTCAAGCCAATAAATATACCATCCAGCATCAGGATTTATTTGAATATACAAAAACCCACCATCAATGGCTTTTCTAAAGCTGATTGTGTGGCATAGCCAAACACAAGCATGTATTACATATGAAAATGTTTTAATTTCAGAATTAAAAGGAAATCAAATTAGGTTATTTAGCTGGAAACAGTAGGCACAGACTTAAATAGCAGTTCAACATGTTCCCTAAAAACCAGCTGTACTTTATTTTACAATGACAAATATTATATTTTTGAATTAATTATTTTCAAATTGAAAAAAATAGCATTTTTATTTTCACCAAGGCAAAACTAAAAGATTAAGCTGTTCCAAACTGAACCAAGTAGAATCAACCAAAATACCTTATTCTTTGCTGTATTCAAACCAACAACATGGCGGACAGTGATCACATAAAACAAAGTAAGGGTGCCTAACATTCTCTAAACTTTGCCACAGCTTTGCCCTTTTTAGAAAATTGTTGTAATCTCAATCAGTTATTAGTGAACAGTATTGGGTGGCATGAGAGTTTCTGGGATTGGGTACTATATATAATTAAAGTCTGAGAAATGTACACAGTGCTTAAAATATCTTAGCTCATGTCCTAGATTATTTGTGTGACACTTTCTCATCCAACCGGCTTGACAAGAGCAGAGCCTTCAGTTCAGTGAGTCACAAGAGCCAGTCTGACTGGACGGACACTTTCCTGCTAAGCCTCATCAGTGAGATCTGTAAAGAAGCTGATCACCTGAGCTGCTTTTAAATGGAGTGTCCCTGAATCACTTGTCAAAGTTCTCCCTCACTCAAAGAAAAGCATTAACATTTTTAAAGCCGGTTGAGTAAAGGTCCTCTTTCCACAGTGGCAAGACAGGTCCTAATGCAAATGATTACAGGACTTCACTGTGATGTGCTGTCTCAAACCAGTGTCTCTGGCTTCTAACTAACAGCCTGCTAATGTCTATTCAAGCAGGGACAAAAGGTAAATGTGACAGTGAGGGTGACTTGTCTCTTGTCTTGTTTGTGAAAGACACGGATGTTAATTGTCACCAGAAGATCAGTGTGGGTCAGTGGAAGGATGATTTAAAAAAACGGACACGTTCCATAAAAGGATGCACGGTCAACATGGAAAACGCTTCCATTAGCGGTGATGTCATCAATCACAGTTTAACCTTAATGAGAAATCAGCTCTGTGATGAGAAGATCTTTTCAACAGGAATTACCCCATCGGTCACCACAGAGAGCTCCTGCTAGGGCACAAGATATATTGAAAATGACCTCCAGCTAATCTGGCCTTTGGGGTCCAGACACAAAAGGGCAGATTAAATGTAATACTCCTCCTCTATTCTTTACTACTGTTGCCCCTTTATTAACTATTATGGCTGATTTAAAATCTAGTTAAGCATGCAAAGGCTATCATTACCTGGTGAAGAGGTTAACACAAGAGCCAATTCAGCTTGAACTTTCTTACTTCCTCTTCTGGTCTTTACACATGTGCTCGGAAAGGTACAAATCCTAATCCAGAAGCATTTTAGCGAAAAACTGCATTTGCTGCCTTTTGCTATGTTACCAAAGACACAGCTAGTAACCTGTTAATGTCACCAAGAAACACAATTCTTACAAAGTCAAAGGGCGTCAAATAATGATGGTATCAATATTTCTAATAGTATAGGGGCTCATATGACATCCATTTTCTGCTTTCAATGGTCACACCACTGATGTAAAATGGAAGGCCATTCAAAAATTTTCAGAACCCAGGACACTTCTGCTTCCTGTACTGAATACACCTCCCCGCAGTCACAGGTGCATAAACCAACAGGTATGGCATTTGAATAGAATGAAAAATGATCTCTTTTGGGTGAGATTTCACAAGTGCATGGTCACAAGATATCGCACTCCACGCCGCGGTAAGCTTCTGCCACACTGCGGGGGACAATAGTGAAGCCACAGCCAAGCCAGGACCAAGTTCGCACTCACAATAGACAAAGAGAGGCGTTGGGAATAACAGACCAGCCAGGGCCGGCGCACGTTTTCAATGGCAAATAAAGAGAAAGGAGAAAGAGAGCAGCTGCCAAAGGTTGGCTCAGGTGACTTCCGAAGCAGAGAGAGAAAGAGAAAGACCAGCTGTCAGTGTCAAACAATGCTTTCCTCTAAACACTGCATGTGCCGTTGTGAGGAAGACAATCCTCGTGCCAGAGTGCTAACCGAAATGCAACCGCCTATAACAGGAGCTTCAGTATTGCTTAACTATTTCAAGGCATTTCAGGACTCCGTTTCAAGAGTTCTGCTGCAGGCGTAGTTGGGGCAATTCAAATGCAGTCCACTTTTCATTCAAATGACAGTCAACGTGAATGACTGTCAGTCAAATCAGGGAGCCTCCTAAATCAAATCATTATTACACATTTAAATGAAAATGAGCTTTTATTGTATGTGATCAATGTATTATTTTGATACTAAATAAAATTAGTTCAAAAAATAAAGAAAATGAACTTTTGTTAGAACAACAGAAGGTATTAAAAATGCATAATTACTTTTTTCATGCCATCCATGCTTTTTCTTGAATTAGCTAGGACACTACAATACTATGAGATCTTCATGTACAGTGTCTAGTGCCATTGGTGCACCAATTTCATTAAGTTGCATTTGAGAGTTACTTGGGTGCCCATGTTGTCTCCAGCATGTGCTTGCTTCATGTTTGCAAGACTTGTGAATGTCACAACAAATCTGCCCATGGATGCCTGTGCACTGTAGGCAAACCTCCTCTTCCCTCCTTCCCCTGGAGCTGAGAAACAGAGTGGAGGGTGTGTTTCTGATGAAGAGGCTCAGCAGGATGCCCCCACCCCCACCTGAGGAGACAGAGCACCCCAGTCCATCAATCCACCCAAATCAGGGCTATTTAACATAAGAAAGCATCACTCACATACACACAAAAAACCACCAAGTCACCTGAAAAATAAGAACTAAGTAAGAATAGTCATGAAAAACTCATGCAAAAGCAAAATATGGTGATGGAAATATAGTAAAAACAATTCACATTATTATTATTATTATTATTATTATTATTTTATATTAAACATGACATATTAAACTAGTGTTTTGTGTTACTCATGAGGGTCAACATCATAGATGGCACAGAGGGGTCTGATTAGTAGTAAGCATTAAAGTGGGTAAAAAAACAGGTAAGGATGGTGTAATCATACTGAACCTTTTTATATGAAAATGAACAAATAAGAATGAATTAGCACTATAAACGAACACGTTCCAGAGAAAAACAATTCAGTGTCCGTTATTTAGCAGGATGAGGAGAGGGGGTTTACTGCGATTGTTCAGAGGGGACGAGGTGTGGAGCAGGACACTCCCGTGCTGGCGCCTCTGGCCCAGTTCCTGGCCGTTTCACACCCCGGAGTGGAATCATTATCCCGCTGGGGGACTTTTCGCACCGCCCTGATGGGCAGCTCAAAACTGCCCTGTGAAATTTCACCCCTCTGGTGTTTTGATAAGCCTTCAGAGCAGAGCTTCACATGCTGGGAGATGCAAATGGTCGCCAAGACACAGAAACTGGGAAATTATGGGGTTTATGAGTTCTGACCTACGATTAAGGCTTTTCTTAGGCCTAGTCTCATTCTCTATATCACACTTAACAGTAGAATATATAAATTCAAAGCATGCTTATACATATACTTCTTTAAATTAGCATTGCAGATCTGAATAAGATAAACAGGCTGTGCTGTAAATCTGAAAATACAATAACAAGGAAGTGCTTTGATAATAAATGAGGAAGCAACTGCAACAGAACTGCTTATGCATTTACTGCTCAAGGCAGGATAAAAATAAACTGAAGGTAAGCACGTTTTCCAGGTGTGAGGAAATATTAATCAGACAGATATAAAAAATTGGTTATTTTAATGCAAAAGACATTGAAAGCAAACTTATAGATCCTTTGTATTCTCTCATTGCCACTTTTTATAATGTACAACATTATTTATGCATCATAGAAATAAGTGCATTGTTCAGAAAGGTCCAAGATTCATATTTAAATAAACTAAGGGCTGCTCAGTAAATTCATTTTGTCTTCAATCAACACTGCTGTGAAACTCAGTCCATGACACATTTGACTTAATGAGAGGTTTTATTACAAAATACAATCATGTCTACTAAATGTGTAAGGACTGTTATCATATAGGCTTTTCACTACAAAACAGCCGTGAACAGATTGCCTAAGACCCCTACATTACTCATGCAGGCAGTACTCTCACACCATGACTCAAGCAAAGTCTCAAAGCGATCACGTCCTAACTTCTCTAAAGTAGCCACTCAGGTAAAAGGTAACCTCTGACTCATAAAACAAGGTTTTCCTCATGAACCCTCAATAATTTGACTGCCATCTTTTCACTACCTGCTGGTCGAAACACATTGGTTTTTCTATTGTCCTTTTTGACATTTAAAAAAAATGTAACCATAATCAGTGGCTATCAGTTTTTCTTGTGAAGTCATATGACATTAGGGATATAATTAATAGAGACTCATTAATAGAGAATATTAAGAGTGAATTTCTTTTTATATATAAGGATGACTAGCACTGCTAACAAAGGCAAATACAGTAAATCGTAGCCAGAATTTTTCTTGGCAGATAACAGTTGATAACAGTGAACAAAACTAAATAATGTGGATTAATATTTATCATTCATTAGCACAAATTCATTCAGAAACTTCTATGGTATACCTGAAATAACTGTAGATCACGTCTTATTGCAAGAACATACATTTAGCTAATTGCGCATAAATACTTTTGGGGATTCAAAATATACTATAACACAGGTGATATGCACTATCATGGGAAGCACTGAAATATGACGTAATGCTTAAAACCTCTGGAAGTGGTCAAGATAATGATGTTTTTTTCAGCTAAGGCAGAATGTTGGCAACTTGCTAAAAAAAAAAGGTTTATATTGCTTGAAAAGGGCTTGCAGTTCCAAAACCAATGACACTTCTGGTGTATGATGCCCTCTGTTGGTTAAAATAAATATTTCCTGCTAGAAAGGTCGAAGCCAATATTCTGTTAAAAGACGTGAAGGATACTGAAAACAAACAAAAATGTATAAAATATATGTCATAAGAAAAAAATCTGAAAAGTGATAATTATTAAACTGTATTAATTCATATATTTGTTATATATATATATATATATATATATTTTTTTTTTTTTTTTAATTTAGTGGATTTAAATGTATTTACAATGTACACAACCCCATAACTATGGTGATATCGTTTCAGACGAAAATGTTTTAGCCTATTTATCGAGAATTATTCACAAGTAAATATTTGCTGACATTTTTGAACACGGTGTCTATCACTTATTTGGCAACAACAAAATAAAATATTTATAAAAATATCTACAAAAACTACACGATATAACTGCCAGACAAAATATCTTTCAATGACCAGGGCATCACGTGGATTTCAGGAATGCGTGTGTCAATAACGTTGTTTTTAAAGAGATAGATTTTTCACGTAGCCTATGCTATTGCATCAAATACCGAGAATTGTGGTCCATCGTCCATACCACTTAAGTGGGTCGTCAAAAAAAAAAAAACTTTTGGAACTTCTCATAAAAAAAACATAAATATCCAAAGTCATTTTGCATTCATACGTTTTAAGCATTCTATTCAATGTGTAATTACATCCTCAACTAAGAACTAAGCCTAGTCTACTGACCTAGGCCTAACTATGCGAATTAGCACGTTAGCTGGCTACAATACAACATCCTTAACGTAAAGGCGATTTTTTTCGAATTAATTTGTGAACGTATTACACTACCGAAGAATACCTACTCATGTGCCAGATACCGTTGTACATGAAAACAGCCCTAGCAGGCCACGTTGAAAACGAAAAACGAAACAATATGGAATACTTCAATTCCCAGAATGCAAGAGTACATGATCACTCCTCCATGACCTATGGCCTGTGACTGAAAATAATCTGATCAGCTGATCTGACCTGGCAACAACATTCAGAGAGCTCTAACAGGGAGGGGAACCTTTAACAAAACAATGCCTTTAATATTTAAGAAAGCACTTTAATACAACGCTCTAATTTTTTAACTCTTAAAACGGGTGATACAGTTTATTGGTAGGAAAAAACCGTGGTTATATTTTGAGAAGAAACTGCTAGCTAGCTAACAAGCTAGGATTACTGAGTCACTATCTTGTACCAGGCGACTGTGTTTTTGTTGTTGGGTAAACATCTGATTTTCTCGTGTCTTTTACAGATAATACTTGAAAAAACAACGATTCTGTCTTCAACGTTAACCGGGTTGTGGCAAATAGACACGATTCAGTTGTTTTGCTGCATGTAAATAACACAGGTTTTAAATATTAAATATTTTAATTGTCATTTGTATGCGTTTCGTCGCATCGAGTAGCTAACCTAAATGTTTCAGGGAAATTCTGATGGGTATGTCACAGCGATAATATTTCATATGTATTTCTGTAAGAACATAGCACATTCGGTTGCATTAAAAACGATGGGTAGTTAAGCAACCAAGAGGTTTAGCAAAGCAATGTTACTTCGTTCTTTATTTTGACATTTCAGAAACTGTTTTACGTTAGCTGTAATTTTCTATGTTTAGGTACAAAACTTGGACATTGATATTATCCTTTCAACTCAATTGCACTTAGTGATTGAAAGAACAGCATTTTGCACTGTGCCATAATTTAAAAAATAGATGTACATTTGTTATTATTTTATTTGTAAACAAACGGTGGGGGTAAGTACAGTGTAAATGTTACAGTAAATAGTTAAGAACTGCTAAGTTCTAAATGCACAACACCATTCTACCTTACTGATAAGTCAGAGGAAAGGGATCATGCATGCGATCATCTAAATATATAAATCATATATTTATATGTATACCGTAGTATATCGCATGTACATTAACTCCTATATATAGTAGCCTAATATTGAATATAAGCGTAAATATAGCGGATACATAATATCTTAGTATTAAAATACTGTCTGTACAGAATCATAAAGTGCGAAACATGAGTGGCCAGGGTCCGTCTTCAGAAAAGGGAGTTAACACCAATTTAGTTTGTCAAGAGAGCTATGCCTGTGGGGGCTCCGAGGAGGCCGTATTTGAATGTGATGAGTGCGGAAGCTTGCAGTGCGTTCGCTGTGAGTTGGAACTCCATCGCCAGGAGCGCTTGGCAAACCACGAGCGTATTCGAATTGGACCGGGGCACGTGCCCTTTTGTGACTCCTGTAAGGGAGCTAACGGTAGCCCTGTGATTGGTGGTCGGCAACGGGCGGTGGTGCGCTGCCAGGGCTGCAAGATAAACCTCTGCTTAGACTGTCAGAAACGCACCCACAGTGGAGTGAACAAAAGAAAGCACCCTCTCACCAACTACCCGCCACCCAAACCTGTAGAGGCAAGTTCTGGTGCTGGGGTGGATGAAGCCGAGGCGTGGAAGGCCAGAGTTCTGGAGAAGGTCTGCAGTTTTCTCCTTGTGGACGAGAATGAAGAGATGCAGGTGTGTGGGTATGGTCTGGGTATGGTTAGTCATCTGTTCGGTAATATAGATTTTCCAATTCAGGTGTTCTCTTTTCTTGTCACCATGTAATGTGCAGAATAGTAATATAATATGCATGATTTATTAAATATTTTCCTGACCAAGCTTTAAACTTTTTTCTGAAAGAAAAGCAGACAGTCTAACCTCTTTATATATTTTTTTTACACTTTATTCAGGAAGAGTTAAGCAGAGAGGGTTATTGTTAGGGATGGGATCCCATGACAGACAGTGCTGTGGTGTGGAATTGATCCCCCAGCCACAAGGGGGAATTGGTATATGGGTTGAGAGTCGGGCACCCTATAGTCTACACCTCATGGCGTCCCCCAAGCTTTAAATTTGAACTTGTTTGGCTTTCTAATCATGTACTACTCTGATGACTTCTTAAATAGATGACTTTCACAATAGTGTGTTCTTGTGATCCCTGCTTAGGTGAAGGACGAAGAAATATTTGTCAAGAAATTGGACTGCAATCCTGAACAGCTCCTCAAGGTGGTGTCCATTTTTGGGAACACGGGGGAGGGTAAGTCCCACACTCTCAACCACACATTCTTCCTGGGCAGGGAGGTGTTCAAGACTTCCCCTACTCAGGAGTCTTGCACAGTGGGGGTGTGGGCGGCTTTGGACCCCGTCCACATGGTGGTGGTCATCGACACGGAGGGGCTGCTGGGGGCAAGCTCCAACCAGGGCCAACGCACCCGGCTGCTGCTGAAGGTGCTGGCCATCTCTGACCTGGTAATCTACCGCACCCATGCTGACCGTCTGCACGATGACCTCTTCAAGTTCCTCGGGGACGCCTCAGAGGCTTACCTGAAGCACTTCACCAAGGAGCTGAAGGCCACCACCGCCCGCTGTGGACTGGACGTGCCTCTGTCCTCTCTGGGACCGGCCGTTATCATCTTCCACGAGACCGTCCACACCAAGCTTCTCGGCTCAGGTCAGTGGGACGGGCTCTGTGTGGCATGAAAATGTTTTCAGACGGTTGCAACTCATGGGAAAGCCTAGCTACGTTCGGATACACTGGATATGTGCACTTGGGCTTTGCTTAGTGTGAACAGAGGCTTTTCTTTTTAACCGGCTGTCTAACTAATTTAGCCTGCTGGATTTCGGACCTCCAGGGTCAGGATTTTAAACAATCCTGTTTTAAGCTAACACTAAGCTAGATTAGGCATTGTATCCTTGGTGATCTGATGTCTCATCCAGTTAAAGACTTCACGCATGTAAGATTGAAACACAAAACCAAGGACTATCCTGACCCTCAAAGCAAAGTGTCACCAGTGCTTCAATACCTCAATGGTATAATATGACTAACACTCATCTTCACTTAACGCCACTCCTCACCGTAGACAAGCCCTCTGAGCCGGTGGAACGGCTGCTGCAGGAACGCTTCCGGAAGCTGGGCCGGTTCCCAGAGGCCTTCAGTTCCATTCAGTACCGCGGCACACGCACCTACAACCCGCCAACGGACTTCAGTGGCCTGCTGCGCAGCGTGGAGCAACAGCTGGACAACAACACCACGCGCTCGCCACGTTCCTCTCGAGTCATCTTCAAAGCCCTGCAGGTAGATGCATGTGTGGGACTGTGTGTGAGTGTGTGTTTAAGTGTGTGTATAGGTGTGTGCATCTGTCTGTGTGTGTGTGTGTGTGTGCATAAGTGTGTGTATAGGTGTGTGTGTGTGTGTGTGTGTATAGGTGTGTGCGTCTGTCTGTCTGTGTGGGTGTGTGCATAAGTGTGTGTATAGGTGTGTGCATCTGTCTGTCTGTCTGTCTGTGTGTGTGTGTGTGTGTGCGTGTGTGTGTGCGTCTGTCTGCCTGCATGTGTGTGTGTGTGCGTCTGTCTGTCTGCCTGTTTGTCTGTGTGTGTGTGTGTGTGTGTATAGGTGTGTGCGTCTGTCTGCCTGCGTGTGTGTCTTTTTCCTTTTCTATTTAGCACAATAAATTAGCTCATTAAAGGCCCTTTGGTTTGAAATCTGATATGTGTATCCTCTTCTTTTATTCTGCCTAATTACCTTCATTCTTTAAAACAATTAAGGAGAAAATAAGACCTCAATTGTTAATTTTATCTCAATTCAGTTAAATTTATATTTCAGTTGAATGGATGCAAATTTAGTCAGTTCAGATGCAGCATAAAGCATTTCTGTGATTTATTAAGGTTTTCTTTACACAATTCCACTCTTTTCTCATTTGAATGTTCTCCACTTCTGTGAATACACTACATGTATGATTAAAATCATGCATGAAAGATTCTATTCTTTAAAGCAGGTTGCACTGTACTGTAATAATTTTAACTTGAAAATGTATGGTATATTGTCCATTTTGTCACATGCAAAGTGTGTCTACAATCCTTACCTTATATCACATTTTTTTTATTTTGTGCTGGTTATGCAATACTGTTGTGTAGGCAGACCTATAGCAGTAGCTCTTTGTTTTGATGTTAGCAACCCCGCTGCTGCAGCTGTGTCTCTGTGGATTGGGTGCTCTCCTGTACTCGGGTAGTAACGCAGTGCCGGGTGTTTTGACGCTGCTCTGTTCAGGCCCTGAGCGATCGCTTCAGCGGGGACATCCCGGACGAGCACCTGGCCCACAGCTCCTTCTTCCCGGACGAGTACTTCACCTGTTCCAGCCTCTGCCTCAGCTGCGGGTAGGTGTCCCGCTCGTGAGGAGCGTCCTCCGCGGCGCGCCCGACGCTAGGGCGTTTCCCCCGTGCGCTCGGCCCTCGCCTCGCGGACCTCGGTTCTCACGTTCGGCGTCCTTTTTTTTTTGAAAACCCAGCTCCGGCTGCCGGAACAGCATGAACCACCTGCGGGAGGACGTGTGCCATGAGGCCAAGCACCGCTGCCGCTACTCGGTCCACTACGACAACCGCGTCTACACCTGCAAGGTGAGCTGCGTGGGCGGCTGCCCCTCAGTCAGCTGAGCGGAGCCATCTGACCCTCCCCCTGCTCTGTGATCATTGCCTTGCATTACATTACATTTATTTGACATACGCTTTTATCCAAAGCGACGTACAATAAGTGCTTACCGAAGGTCATTGGAACTACTAGTTATTCATGGCCATGAACACATTAAGTCCAGTTCACACAGTAAGCATAGGCTAGGTCAGAGAGTAATGTTAAGTCAAACTAGGAGGCATGACAACAAGCTACAACACCAAGATAACAAATTGCTATGTAAGTGCTGGATGGAGGTACATGTAATATGAAAGTGGTGCAGGAGGTACTTGTGTCACAAGCTCAGAACTGAGTGTCCCTGCTGGTCCCACAGGCGTGCTATGAGGGAGGGAAGGAGGTGATCGTGGTGCCCAAGACGTCCGCTTCCTCTGACTCGCCGTGGCTAGGCCTGGCCAGATATGCCTGGTCCGGGTGAGTAGCACTGACACACAGGAGTTGGCAGAGGTCAGGGTTGGAATATGACCCTTGCCTCTAATTTTAACCCTCATATGCCGTACAGATTTGTGCTCAATTCTACCCTCACAAATCCAGATTAATTGTCAGATTGGATCCGAAAATCTGATTAGATTTTCAGTTGAATGAAATTTAAATTCAGGTTCAATTCAACTTTAATGGAGATCTAACATTTAATGTGTTGTTCCTTATAGTATAGTTAAATAGCCCTACATATTGAAAGTTGGGATTTCTCTTCTTTCCACATAAAGATCGTGTACTGACAGCAAACCACGATCTTCTCCCTGATGTATTCATTACTAATGAATCGATACTTCTATAATCTTAGTTGAAATGCAGGATAGATGGCTGCCATACACATTTTATCAATTAAATTTAATTTCAATTTTTAAATGAAACTAAGGGTATTCCTTACACGATTTCTGTCGGTGCTTATTAGAATCAGTGACCTGACTGCATCGTTTCTGCCTGTTATGGCATCTTACATTTACATTTGTAACATAGTGCAGATTCTCAGCATTTTTATACGTTTTGGTTTCACTGTGTAAAAATCAGAACACTTTTTATACATTGCACATGGTGAAACCAGAATGTATAAAAAACACCCTTTAATAAAGCTGAGATTCTGCAATTTAACCACATGTGAATTGTTTGATTACAAATGTAAAATTGTAGTGTACAGAGCCAAATCTGGAAAAATATGTCTTTGTCCCAAACACTATGGAGGGCACTGTACATGTTTAAGGGTACAGCACCAGGGCCCTATCAAGGAATTCAACATGGACCCTCTGGGTTACAAACCCTGTTCCCTAACCACTATACTGCAACGGTGCCTCAAGGCTAGTTTTTTAATCAAGTAATAATAAATTCAAATGTCACACAGTGAGACGCAAACTAGTTTAGAGTACCAAGAAGAGATTGTGGCCGCAAGATAGCCAAGAGTGAGGAGTGTCTACCTATGCATTTACATCAGTTGCTCAGTAGCATCTTTTAAGGAAGGGTGTGATTATTTGCCTTGGTATGCTTTTTCAAAGAAATAATTTAGACGTTTTCAAAGAAGTCATTTAGAATTATAGCACACTTTGTTTGTTATTAAAACAAGGGGATACCATTTCAGTTCAGATTCCTCCTGGTATCCTAAACATGCAGAAAACCATTTCTGAGATTGTGTAATGAAGTTACTCTTTTAAGTACAAGCTGCAAAAGCATAAAATGTTGAGTTTGAGAGTCGTGAGCCCGTCAGTTCTGTAACTGAATCCAGGTGTGTGTGTGCAGGTATGTGATCGAGTGTCCTAACTGCGGCGTGATTTACCGGAGCCGGCAGTACTGGTACGGGAACCAGGACCCTGTAGACACGGTGGTCCGCACCGAGATCCAGCACATATGGCCAGGGGTAAGAGAGGCTGTGCTACACACTCCCAGTCCTGCCCCATTTCTGTTATATTGTGATATAGTTACGTTGAAAGGTAAGGTACTTTTGCATTCAATGTGTGTGTGTGTGTGTGTGGGGGTGTGTGTGTGTGTGTGTGCGTGCGTGTGTCTGTGTCTGTGTGTGTGTGTGTGGTATGTGTCAGCATGTGTGTGTGATTACTTAGAGAGGGAGGGAGAGAGTTAGATATGGAATTATTGGAGGTGAAGCTTGAAAATGGCTAATAGTTCTACCTAAGGTGTATCCCTTCACTATCATTGAGTTTCCTGTTTATATTCATTGAATTTGTGCTATAAAGGGTCTGATGAAGTCTGTCAATTGAGTAAATAAAAATAAGCTTCACTGCCAAAATCTGCTTTATTTTGTTTGTGTTGGAATGGACCCAGAGTGAGTGTGAATGTGGGTACTCTTTCTTGCAAAAATTCTTGTGAATTTTTACTTGATTTATTTCAATTTACTTCATTCAAATCCATTTGCATGAAGGCAAAGTATTTGTAAAATATAAATGTCAGCTGATAACTTCCACGATCTAATAAATATAAATATATTTTCTTTTCATCGAGTAATAGGTTCTGCACATAAACTGTTGTGAAGGTTTATGTGCTCATTCTTTGCAGTGTAGTTGTTGTATTTCTTGTTTTGAAGAAAGACTTAACACCACCAGTTCAGTGTAACCAAGGCTGATATCTAACTATGCGTGTTACAGTGGCTGACATGACTGCAGGCAGTTACAGGAACCTACAGTGTTATTTTCTATTTTCAGAGGTGTCTGTTAAAAGAATGCGTAAAGTAAAGTCTAGTCCCAGTAGATTCAGTTTATGTATTTAGCCCTAAACGCTGAGGGTCATAAGTGTCACCTTAAGGTCTGCAATCTCTTCTGCAGTCGGACGGCTTCCTGAAGGACAACAGCAACGCGGCGCAGCGGCTGCTGGACGGGGTCAGCTTCATGGCGCAGTCCGTCTCCGAGCTCAGCGTCAAGCCCGCTAAAGCTGTCACCTCCTGGCTCACGGACCAGATCGCACCGGCCTACTGGAAACCCAACTCCCTCATCCTGGTGAGCGGGAACAGCCGAGTCGACACTTCTGCCGGTTGTTTACTGCCCTTTGCTCGGGTTCAGCGGCTGAGTCTCTCGCGGCGGAGCCTCGCGGCTCGTAACAACTGATAAGGCTCGGTCCTGGAAGTGCTCCCAGGGGTGGGCGGGGCTTAACGACCACTTCCTGTCTGCCTTGCACCCGTCAGGCGTGCCACAGGTGCTCCGAGATCTTCCAGGATAACGATACCAAGCACCACTGCCGCGCCTGCGGGGAGGGCTTCTGCGACAACTGCTCCTCCAAGACCCGGCCCGTCCCGGAGAGAGGCTGGGGCCTGGCCCCCGTGCGGGTGTGCGACGTCTGCTTCGAGCAGAGGGGCCTCAGGCCAGGTATGACTCCTCCGGTCAACAGCGGTGGGCCTGCCAGCGCTTTCCCACCGCGTCCGCACAGCGCGTTTCACTGTGGTTTTTCTGTACAGAGCTGCTGGATGCGGATTTGGAGGATGAGGAAGGTGGGACGCTGATAGCCAGGAAGGTTGGAGAGGCTGTGCAGAACACGCTGGGAGCTGTGGCCACAGCCATAGACATCCCATTTGGTGAGTCCTTATGTCCCTGACCCATTAGGTACACAGCTGCTGTGGTGGATTGGTTGATTACCTACAAAGCTTTTAGAGGCAAAGAAATACTGCCACCTGTTGGCTAAGGTAGGTTTATACAGGTTTTTAAAAATACTCCCCCCTGGTGGTAATATAAATTCAGAACAATGTTTATTGAACAAACAATATTAATATTCTGGGGTTTGTATGAGATATTGATTTGTTTACAGATCCACAGAACATTTTCTGATTATCCTGGTTTATCACTTTGTAAAATCTTGAAGACAAGGTTAACTGTACTTTTAATATTACTTTAAAGTGGATTTGAATTTAATGAAAGGCAATGCAATATTATATCACCTGTAGGTGGGCTGTGCAGTGACAGCTAGTAAGCTAGTAATAGGTTGGTTGGGCTGTCACTCACTCGATCACTCACTGCATGTGCCCTTTAGGCCTGGTTAAGGACGCTGCCCGCCCCGCCTACTGGGTGCCCGACCAGGACATCCTGTCCTGCCACCACTGCCAGCGCGAGTTCACTGCCAAGCTGTCTAAACACCACTGCCGTGCCTGCGGACAGGGCGTGTGCGACGAATGCTCCCCCGAGCGCCGTCCCGTCCCCTCCAGAGGCTGGGACCACCCCGTGCGTGTCTGTGCTAGCTGCAACCAGAAACCAGGGGACCTCTAGCAGGGCTGGCCCCTTATTTCTCCACGTGGAACACTGGAGTGATCCCTGTCCCTCCCCCCATCCCCGTAGCTAGAATGGTTAAGCCCAGTGTGTAGCGGAGGCGGTCCTCTGTACACATAGAATTTCACTGTTCACCACTTTTAGGCTGTGGGCTCTGTAGAGTGAGAAGAAGCCCCGCCCCATTTGTCTGTCTGCCTGCTCCAGCACAGAGAAAAAGAAAGTAGCATAACTGAGTGAGTGGTTAAGAGATCTCCACCTTTCCCACCCCTATTCATAGTCCTTTTTCCACCTGTAAGCTTTCCTTACTGCCATTTTTTTATTGAAGGAGTTTTTATGAATTTTTATTGTGGAACCTGACGTTTTCATAAAAACTAGTAAGTCAGGCATATACTTGGTTAGTCCACACCACGCAGGGATTTTGCCATATGGTTTGTGATTACCACCAACCATTGAAACAAGTTGTTTGTGCTCTGTATTGATGTCATGTATAGGAACTGGGAAGTGTCAGTACAGGATTAGTGCAGTATATTCAAGTCACTCCAGTGAGCTGCTGAGACAGTTGTTAATGGATTGTGGGGATGCTATGAGATCCAGTGAACATGTATGTGCAGATATAGAATTACTAGACTGGCCAAATATCTCTTGGTTACTTTACAATTGCTTTGGCCAATATGATACCTAATGGGATATACACAATATCTTCACCAAATATTCTAGAATTGTACTGTTCCCATGGTCCTTGGAAATCCTTGAAAGTATCCACCAATTTGTGGAAAATTGCTACATTTTTAAAAGTACTTTTCAAATGAATAGTGAATTGACTGTTCCATTTAGATTACTATCTTTCTGTCCAGCTCACTTGTTTGATGTAAGTTACTTTAAAGTCTTTTCATGGCAGTGTCTGGCCTGATCACTGGCTTACATTGTAAGCCTACTTTCAAAACTCTTTGGTGTGTGCAGTTCACTGCCAAGAACATCTCCAAAATATTTTAAAGTAATATGACTCACAAAGTATTTCCCTTGCAATTCCATTGTCAAAGGGGCCCAGTTTCCAGTAACCTTGACGAGAGCAGCAGTAACAACTAATCGTACATTTATCTTTTCAGTGGCATTGAAAAGTAGCATGTAAAAAACAGCTTAAGTGGGACCCCATGCCTCAGCACCACAGACTCATTTTATTTGGTGGAACCGGGCTCCAGGGGTCACAGAAGAACCACTTGAGTTTAAGTGAAGTCCCTGAATTATGTATCGACTTTTTAGCCCACCTCGAAAAATTTTAATGCTGTGTGAATGTCCCAGTCAAGAAAGTTTCCTGACATTGTCCCAGAGAACTACTTCGGGAATCTCACATAATGAAAGTTGCAGGTTGAAACCCTTGTCTCTTTTCCCTCAAATAATTATCTTATAGGCAAAAAGGAATCAAAGGGTAGGCGGCTACCTAGATTACGATACCTGGTAAAATAAAGGTGGAATGCAGGTGACTGCGGGAGAACTAGTCCCATGTGAATGCCAGTATGCTCAAGAGTCTCTCATGCCCTTCCATCAGACTGCATTAGTTGTGCATTCATTTCCAATCCTCTGGAACTGGAGAAGGGAGGGTACTCCCTTGCTGTTAGCCTATAGATTCATTCCATTGCCATGATCGTTCTCATTACTAAGCTGTGATCCAGAGTGATCAAGCATGTAATTCATGAAGTGAGTGAATCGCAGGAGCAGCCGAGGACGCTGCTTTCATATAGTCTGTATTATTGTGTATTTTAGTGGGAATGGTACAGAAACTGGGAGTTGCATTCAAACTAGTCTTTTTTTTTCTTTTTTAAACGGCAGTCAGTGTATGGGTTACTTTGAACGAAGAGTGATGTGGTCACTACGGATAGTGCAGTCGAAGCATATTATCTGACTGGTGCCAGGATTGCTGTGGACTGTCCGTCCTTATTCAACGGGTTAACCTTCCACTGGCTTCGGATTGCACGCGATTTTATGAAACCTATGTACCGTCCTTCAAGGTAGCTGTTTAACATCCAACCTGGCACAGTGCACCCTGGTCACCACGTGCACCCTGTTTGAGTTTTGTTTGCCTCGATAGGTTTGTGAGTTCGCAGGTGTTAAGGAGACGTTGTGCCTGTACTCACGGTGCAGATGTTATACCAAACGAAAAATGAATTTACACACGGACTGATTTTGTGAAAAGACTGAGAAACGAGAAGGGATGATTCACAGAGCATAGGACACTTTTATCATTTCTGTATCATGTATGCTGATATATTAAACTCCTGAACATTTCAATACCGTTTGTCTGTGGGTTGTGTACTGCAAGTCAGGCCTGTTCACAGTTTTATTTCTTAAACTCGCTCGAGTTCATTTCAGTGCCAGAAATGCATTTATTAGAGATACATACTATTCACGATAATATGAGATATTGTATATTTCTAACTGCATTTTTATCTACTTTTTATTTCATAATGGGCGAACTACTGCTACAACTATGAACTTGAGTGCCCTCTAATAACTGAGCAGATGCACATCTGTGGATGTTTTGGGGGGTTACATGAGGATTCCACATTTCACATGATGTGGCAAATGCGTTCTCAATATGTCAGTGGTGAACGGGTAGTTCTGATCCTACAGGTATGTGCACATTGAGGGGTGATGTCCTGAAAAAGACCTAACCTGCCTTCCACACCATGGGCATAGCACTTCCCCACAGCACCAGTGCACCGTTAGCCGCCGCATGACTCTTCCTGCTACAGGAGCGTCCGGCTTGGTTTGATTTCCCATGTATTATTTTATGTGTATTCTGTGTTTATTTTTTCTCTGCCAGGGTTGAAATCCAGTCAGCATTCATTGATCAGCCTAAACCTTTGCTCATTCCCAGTCCCACCCACAACTATTTTTAGGAAAGTGGAAGTCAAAGGTTGAAAATCTTTAAATACATAGTGTTGGTAATTTTAGTTGCACATGCTATGTTTGATTGGCAAAAATGAATAAAAAGGCAAGCCGTTTCTTGATACAAACAAGTCACTGGTGTATTATAAAATGAGGTCAAGAAAAGACAGGCTACACTACAGCGTGTAAAGAGTTGGCAACCAAATCAACATAGAAATGGCTGATTCATCTGAATGGCTGCTTTTGCCTGGGTTGGACCGGATGAATGGGGCTGGCAGGTGGAGGTGTTGGGCTAAGGGCAGGCCGACACAGCCAGACGCCTTGGCGACGCTCACCAGAAGCAGTCTGCGCGACCAGTAAGGAGAACAAACACTCTTTCACGACTCGGAACATTCCAGCAGCTGAATGCCTTTATCTACTATACCATATTGTGCAATCGAAAAGGGAAATTTTGGGTTCACCATTTCAAAATACCTACTTGCAACATAAACCACGTTTTGTCAGGGTGATAAGGATTGTCCTAGAAATGGTCAATACCCCTGCATTGTCAGAGGGAAAGTATACAGTATGTGGGAGTCCAAAATGGTCACAAGGTCCAGACAGATTGAGTACTCAAACTGTCAATGGAACTTCTCTTGCCTTGTTTCTACTTCCTTTGGTAGAAGGAGGCTGATACCTTGATTGTACTCACTATTTTGTGAAAATGTTAACTTGTGACACATTTAAGTGAGTTATTTTTCAATGCTTCCATATCAACTTGATAGTCACTGAAATTAATTAAATGTAAGACCTGAAGTTACAGCTGCTTAAATGTGTTGCCCAAAGCTGAGAGAAAAACACATTGAACTTTGATTGAATCTTGGCCTTGACATAGAGTATCTTTTTACTGAGGAATTTTTACATGACAGTGCTCACACATACATTACCAGGCATGATTTCAATGCATAAGCCAACTGGCCTGTTCAGCATCCCACAAAAAAGTCATGAAAATGTCTGCCTTATTATGGAGTTGATAAGTGGTAGGAAAAATGTTTACAGAATGAGAGGCCCTGTGCAAAACTGCAGTAAGCAAACTTCAAGCCCTTCGTTACCAGTAACAATAACAAAAGCTTTTTATTATTGTGCAATAAGGGGAGTGGGTGAAGCAAAGATTTGTCACACGTACATGCATGTGTTGGTGAATGGATGGAAACCACTGTGCCAGACACAATGGGTGCTTATAATATACTGATAAATCAAGTGAAGCTCCTTCGTCATTCCTGGCATGACTAAAGAGTGTTCTGGAATAGGAGCTGGGGCCCTGACCAATGAGCTGCCAAATGTACATGTTTTTAGAGGAACCTCGCATGGCAACATTTTAATTCTTTCAGGAATACTGCATTGCCTGCAATCACCAAGAGGCGGTATTTCCCCCATTGAGTGGATTAAATAAAGTTGGGGAAAAACAAGCACCTAGGGGGAGCTGTGTGATCAGTCTTGAATTAAACATCCCTGGCTCAGGTTGATCTGTCAGCTACAATTACAAGCACTGCAGATTACTTTGTGGGTATTTATCTAGTGAATCTTCTGTATAAGTTTTATTTTAAGAAACACACCTCCTGGGGTGCTCACAGAGAGAAACCACAAACTAAATTTAGCCGTTGGAAGTTGGTGCACACACATGCTGCAAACCATACAGGAAGTGTCATCCCATTGCAGAGGCATACAGAGACCAGCTCATAAAACATTCAGGGTAGACGTTACATTTTTATTGATTTTTTTTGTCTCAGTCCTCACCTCACATACCAACTTTAATGCAGGTACTACCTATTTGTGATCATTCAGTATTTCACATTAACAGTACCAGTTGGAAACCTGCCTGCCTTTAATGTTCTGTTTTGCAGTTGATTTGCATCATTTTTCATGTATCCCTGCTCCTCGGGTATTTGACTTGGTGCCTTAGCAGGTTTTATTTGACCGCAGTATGTGTATGCCATGCAGACAAGGTGCAAGGTCAGATCTGTGGGGGTGATAATTGCAAAGACAGAATCTGTACCAGCCCTGCGGACTAAGTTGCACCTCTGGTAGTCTGAGAAAATGGCATCACAGCTTGTATTCTATCAGTTTTCTGTCTTCATTTAAGTAGTAGATTAATCCTTAAGGAGGTAAAATACAAGACACTGGGTATGATTAAATATTTTGTACCAGTTCAAAAGACTCCTGGGGCATATGCCAAGTTCTTCACTGAATGTTGCAAGTTTTCAAAAGGTCAGCAATACTACTGATGCGTGTTTGAATAAAACTAAGCAATCAGTTTGAAAAATTGCACAACATTTTAGTCATTCATTCTTGAAAGTAGCCTGCTCACCAGCAATATGTGGATGGGCTTAGCAACAGTGTAGTTCAATATCACAAATTCAAGCAAGTCTTAACTATTCACCTTTAAGTAGAGAGTCTAGCTTGTCATTTCTGTGCCATTTGATTTCAAAATGTTACAGGGCCTTTGATAGCAAGTAATACATAAACTGTGTTTCAATCCAGGAATTGACTAGAAAATGTCACCACATTACATTATCTATAAGACAGTCCATTCATTCTGTGGTTCATGTACATCCATTTGATTGCTCTGTACTTTAATTAGTCTGTACAACTGTCAGTTCAACTGCATTGTCATATTTATTTTTTATAAATAATAATATTTTATGAATAAATATATTTTATATAATCATTTATTTTTCCAGTGTGATTGTGGTGGGTTTCCAAGGGAATCTGTATACATAAATTAACACTTCACTTTATACACTTGTCACTGGAGTACAGGAAAGACCCTGGGAACATGTTTCTAAAGTGATCTCCGTGTATACCTGGCTTATGGATTCCCCAGGAAATAAGCTAAACAAACAAACAAACAAACAAACAAATAACATCACCATCACAAACCAAATTATCTCTGTTTTGTTCTTTCAGTTTATTGTAACATGATGAATTGGAAACTGGCATTGTTAATGTAGCCTAGGCTAGGCTACGAAAAAAGACCATGATATACTTGAAGACAATGGAATTACTACTGGTGACATTATTAGCTATGAAAAGAACTGAACTTCTTCAGACAACGCATGGGCCAACAGAGACCCGTCCCCGACTGTTCCGAAGTACACTGGTCGTGCGGTACCTGTTATCTTATAAATGTCGGGTTTACATAGGCTACTTGTGGATAATAATAACCCAAAACGAAGCAAAACAGTTAACTACTTCTTTAAGAACTGTGGGCACATAGCAGCCACCCTGTACTGTACAAAGGAGATAGCATTTAAAATGGTTTTGACAGTTTACTAAACAAGCCACGCCTCGTTTCTTAATACCGGAATTATATTGGCCAGTAAGCCGGGCACCTCAGACTTGATTGGCTGTTTTTTTAGTAGGGTCCCCTCAGTACTTGGAGTTGCTCTATATTGGGTTACAGTGTGGCAAAATGGCGGCTGTCATTCAGAATCCACTCAAAGCGTAAGTAATTTACAAAATTGAGTACACTTTTAATATATGGAGTTTTGTGTTTGTGCTTGTGATCAGTCTTCGGAGAGGGCCCATGTGAAACGAGTATAACAGACGATTACAGTTGTTTTATCTTTTTGGATATTCTTTCATGCATAATGTTCTTCCACATGCATCTGGACAAATAGGTAGCTAGCTGTCTAGCTAGCTGGCTATCTAATGCACAGATAGTTTTTATTTTTAAATGCAATACATGTACAGTGCGATTTATGCACTGGGTTCAGAAGAAACCATGTTTGTGTTCGTTGCATGAATTTATTCTCGATTACACTGCAGTAATAGTGGAAACCATGTTTGAATATTACGGGACTTGGAAATAAATTAAAAGTATATTCCACACAGTGCGCAGTGTTCAGGACGGTCCCATATTGAAATATTTTTTCAAATGCAATAATGTGTCCTCGCACTAGGAGCTGTTTCTTGTCGGTACCGATTGCTTTTATCTAACGCTAGCCGCATGAATGCATTGTTTCATTTCTAATTCTATATTGTAACAGAGAGTAACTCGCACTACGTAGGCTACATTTTAATTAATCTTTAACGTTATTGCAAGCTTCAGCTCCTTCGTCGAATTCGCCTCTATTGCAGTTCTTCATAGCCTAACATTTTTCTAATAAATTAATCTCAGGAACGTTTGGTTAAAGTTGGCAAGCTAGCTATATTAAATGCAACTCATGCAGTCAAACAAGAAAAGTGTTGTTTAGGTTGCTGTCTGCACAGCGATTAACAGTGGCTTGCTTACTGTCAGCATTTCGTGAAAAAAACGGTAGCGCGATTCGTAGGCAAGCCTGTGTAATTATAAGGCTAGTAGACAGTTTAATGCGTGAAGTGAACGTAAAAGAATTTGCTACTGTCGAATGAGTTTGGTGTTCTTTGCATTCATTAGGAAAAACGTGACATTAAAATGACGGTTTATTGGTGTCAGTAACAAAGGCGGTTGCCCATTAGAAGGAAACTAGTCGGGAGATTTGGAAAATTTGATCCCAGTACTCGATTTTTATTGTTATGGGACAACTTCACGAGAATAAAGGTAAAACGTCCGCAACTGAGTACCTTCGATTCCTTTTCGTATAGAGTAGCCAGTAGCATATTGAGCGTATATATTTATGATGTTAGTTAATCAGATTCTAACATTATATTTTATTTATTTAGTTTTAAGCAGTTTAAACAAATATTTATTTCATGACATACGTTGTGCGACGAGAGGCTACCATGCAAAATAATTCTGTAGTGTCAACACAGAAGATGAATTAATGAAGCGATTACCAAGAGAGAAAGACAGGTGGTTGGATTTATTACATTACAGTTTGTCAAATAACCGGGACTCGTGATTGTACAATACCTAAATGCATCCATTATCTTTTCAGACTAAATCAATACTTATGGAGTAGGCCTATTTCTTGAAAATATTTGTCACTTGTTTCAACCTCTTCATTTAAATTGAAATGGGGAAAAACAAACAGGGAGACTCATAAAGAATAGGCTGTTGCGCCAAGACCTGTACTCTCAGTGTTCTGCTTGACGCTGTGCGAGCTCTTCCTTTTCTTTCGATCTTATATTTTTAGCACAGTCTGCTTTAGTGTGCTCATTGTCGGCGTCATATATTTAAAACCAAGTGAGGACGTACAGGATATTATAGACGGTTGCTGTGCATGTGACTAACAAGACGTTAAATCTGTAAAGAGCTGTAAAGTCGCAAAATAAGTTGTCACAAGATCGTCTAAAAAGGAAAAAACAGCGACATCTCTTTTACTGTCAGATTCACATATGAACACTTTAATCAGAGAAGTGAACTAACTCAAATATTTTCTACCTTGTTGTGGAATGTAGCCCTTTTTACAAACCATTAAACTACAGCACCCCTTTATGCTGTCTGTCCCTACTCTTCAGTTATTTTCTGTGATTATTTGCCTTGATCCCAAGGCCCCCCCATAATCCTTTGAAATACCTAACCATGGTTGAAAACCTTTACGTTATCTTATGAAATAAATACATGCCCTCCTTTTAAAAATAAAAAAAAAGAAACCCTAGTTCTGTTTCCATTCTTGTACTGGTTCCTGTATTTTTCCAGAATGTTATTTCTGTTGTTGAGACAGGATGAAGAGATGTGTTTTAAAAATACACATGGGTGTAGTACAGCTAATGTTGTATACTGTAAAGAAGCAAGGATTATAATTGAGAACATAGCCCTGCTCTTAACCTATTTCATGAAGAAAGTTGCTTTTGTTCATGCTGCAGGAAGGCAAATATCAGGAAGAGACAGTCTGTGGATTATAGATTGAGATCAGAGACGATCCTGTGGTGTGTGTCTGCCGATTAGGGTGTGTGAGAATGTTCTAAGACAGCCCCCAGCCTGTGTGTGTGCACAGGGTTCTGTGCTTCAAATGGCACACCAATGCTGGTTTTTCCATCAAGGCCTGTGTGCTCTTTCCAGGGATTTCACTCTGGGGTCCATTTGAAAGAATAAAAAAATAAATTCTACAATGATGATTGATTTTGTTAGAATACAGTTACTTTTACAGTTGCTTTGACGGTGTTTTTTGTTATTGTGCAGTGGTGTCCACTATACTGGTGAAATGGCATGTCATGTGCTGTTAATTGTTTAGCTAACCTCATTTCAGTGAGCAAAGATCGGCAGATGAGTTTGATATTTATTTTCTCACTCCAAGTTCCTGTCACCATCCAAGCCTGTGGAATTTATGGTGTTAGCTCACGCCGTCTTTGGTGAAGAAGCGTTTCCATTGTGGGAACTGTGTGTGTTGGCAAGCATTCCATAGCTGTGTCCACTACCACCAGACTGATAGGGCTTTTCTCAGGGCCATGACAAAAGAGAGTTTTTCTTTTTACTGCTACAGAATTCCAGAACCTCATGCTGAACCAGAGAGAGCGAAGGAGGGAGAGAGAGAGAGAGAAAGAGAGAGAGAGAGGAAGAGAAATAAAGAGAGTTTCATGCTCCTTATCAGAGCACACTGTCAGGGCTCTTTGCCCTAGAGAATGAGATCTGGCATCTATAGGAGCCTCTGCTGAGTATCTTCCATCTGGCAAAAAAAGCCTCCACCAAAAGGGTTTTAAAAGCCCAGCCGGTGTTGGAAGGCAGCTCTTGCGGCAGAGAATTCAATCTCCTGTTTTCCCGATTTTCGCCCAAGCTGTTTTCCAGCCCCAGACGGGGGGCTCTCCTACATAAGGCGCTTCCTGGAACAGGGACCTCCTGTGGAGGGGGGGGCCTACGTGACGAGATGGCGCTGTTGCTGTTCCTGGTGAAGGCAGCACGCCTGGCTCTCGCTCTCGCTCACCGTCTGACGCGACCTGGACAAAGAGCCTTGCAGAGCAAACCACCGCAGCGTCCATTTTGGCTCGCAAAGAGCCGGATGGTGTAAGTTCGGTACTGCAGGGGAAGTGGTTTCTGCAGGTGTCGTTAAGACGCGTGTTTTCTGATGAGTCAGATGAGTGTAGCTCGCCCAGCCTGATGTGCATGGTGGGATGACTGCACGCATTCTCTTAGCACCTACACGATCACAAGATTGGTAAGAGGTGGCCATCGGCCTTGTTTCTGGTGACCATGCCCCCCACGTGGTGGGGGGGCGGGCGGAGGGCAGGAGGGAGACGGGCGGCGTCGCGGCGCTTTCGTACCGCTTGGGACGGGAGCGGAGCGGGACCGCTGGGCCTTTAAGCGGGGGAGAGATGCAGATTAGCCGAATCCCGGGATCCTGGGCTCCATCTGTCGGGAGACGCGGCGGCGGAGCGGAGGCGCTGGGCGCGAGCGGGAGCCCCATCTGCTCCCGATGCGAGGCAGAGCCGCCCCAGCGCCACCGAGGGGCTTACTGAGAATCCTTCCGCCCACAGCCGCGGCGCGCATCCAGATCCGCCCCCGCTCCGCTGCTGGTGCCGTTATTAGTATTTCCTAGTCACGTGCTCCTCGCTGCGTACGTGTCACTAGAACCAGGGGGCCATTGGTATCCTGGGCACTCGTGCGACCGTGCTCAAGCAATGCTATGCTTCCATTGAGAGCATGCAGGGCAGGAAACTGATTTTTTTGTTCACTGGCCACAGTGGATAGTGCATCCCAAAATCCCTAAATTTACTATGTTACGAGACAACTGCATATTTAGAATATAACATGGTCACCAAATTATGGTTACCTGCCAAAGTGGCTGGAAGAGTAGACAAACTTCCTAGCCACTGAGAAAATATACTAGCTTTTGGCTGGTGGCTGCCCTGCACTAGATTGTCGACCTATCCAGGGTGTATTCCTGCCTCTTGCCCTATGCACGCTGGGATAGGCTCCAGTACCTCCTTTGACTCTGACCAGGATAAGCGTGTATAGATAATGGATGCTGGATGGCTGGAGGCTGGTGTTAATTTCCCACTTTTAGTCACATGACTGTCCACCGTCTGTCTGGCTGTGGTTTCCGTGAGTAGGAGGGCTGATCTCGCGTTCTGTCACTGATTCCACCTTAAGCGTGGGCCCATCTTTCAGGATTGAACGAGACCTCCCTGTTCATTACGGGGAGTCTCAGGGTGCTCTTTCATCAGAGACGCTGGAGTGCGCGGGAGGAGAAAGTGCCCCCATGAAAAGCTTTGACTAATGAACTATATCAATCGGCTATAATTAGCCACAGTCTTTCGTTTCAGACTTAATTTCATGCATTTCTTAGATCCTAATTAGTCACACTTGACACTAATTGGATGTTGCCTGCTCGTGTGGACCACTTTGATGGTTTTTGCATCAGAGGCATTAAGATGAAGGTGAGAGGCGCAGTCCGTCGGTTTGTGCCGGCTCTCTCCTGTCGAGTGCAGTGTCTCTCAGGTGTCGTGTGTGTGTGTGTGTGTGTGTGTGCAAGCGTGCACATACGTGATGCGCTTCCTCGTGTGCGTGTGTGTGTAGCCGTGTTCATGCACTGGCATATGTTTTTATTTGTATGTTTATGTTTTTTCAGTGAAGCATGTGTCACGACCCTGACTATGAGGCTTAGAAAATGGAATGAATGGATGGTTTGATAGTGCAAGTGTGTATTTGTCTTTGTGTACATGTTTGTGCAGAAGTGCTCTTGTGTGTGTATGAACACGCACACAGGCATGTGTCTTTTATCTGTATGTGTTTGTTCATTGACACAAGTTTATTTGTTTGTGTGTGTTGTATGTGCATGTGCAGGCAGGTGTGTGTGCATGTACTGTATGCATGCTTGCATTCATACATGGTTAGTGTGTTATTTGCAGAGATGAGCTCACAGTGGAACAATGTTTCCCAACTGAGGAGCCTGCAGTCCCTGTTTCCCTTGTTCAGATGAGAGCAGCAGAGACATGTCTCTTCCTGTGGAAGGGGGTTTGATGGGTTTTTTTCCGTAAAGCTTTCAGTTATGTGACTGATCTACATTGTTTGCCACCTGCTGGAGTGACCTGTGGCTGCTGAGCCATGCTTGTGATGCATTTTCTCAGGCTACTGTCTTATATGGAGCTCAGACTATGAGGCACTGTTGGGCTTTTGGCAGTGAGAGGGTGCTGTCAGGATGGGGTCAGTAGCCTCACAAGCCAGCATGTTGCCATGCCAACACATTGGCTTCCTGTGATGCAGCTAGAGGCAGTGAGAGAGACCAGAGACACCCTCCACCCCCCACCCACCTTCACTTTCATGCACTGACACCTGGACAAACGTGTGGATCTCTGCACAGCACCACCAGCAGAGGAAAGTCTAGAGAAATACACATTTGCTCTCTTCTGTACTGGTCTCTCTCCCTCTTGCACTTCTCTCTCTCTCTCTCACACACACACACACACAATTAAGTTACATTCAATTAAAATTTAAATGATTCTTTATTGCCAGTAGCCTGCTTCCCAATGAACACTATTACCGTAGCAGGGATGCAGATGCAGAGTGCATAACACAGTGATAACAGTAAATAAATTAAAGCAACAAAACAACGATGACTCTTTTTAATGATGCAAATATTAGCGCAGCGACGTGTGAAAAATGAAAAAAAAGATTTTTAAAAATACCGAAACCACCACCAAATGCACATAGCCTACACCTCCTCCCTCTGCTTAGCTCATTTGTTAGTCTACGAGGGAAGTGTGTGGGGGTCTGAAGGGTCCTAGAGAAAAGACCTGCACACAAAAGACTGAACTCCTTTCTGCTGTTACACCCGTCACCCCCCCCCCCCCCCAGGGTCTGGATTCATGGTTCACACATGTTAGGGCTGACCCCTTGCCTGGTCGTCTTTATACCCCTTTATGCCTTTCTGTGGGGCGTCTCACGCAGGGCTCTTGATATCATAAGGGATGCAGTAATCTGATTACCGTGTGCTGTCAAGGCTCATTGACAGAGTGACAGACATTGTGGAAAGCGCATTCGGGTTAAAACGGCCGGTGATTCCCGAGGATAAGACTGCGAGCCCGAAGGAGGAAGAGTTTCAGGAAAAGTACATATTTTCCTTCTCAGTCTATTGTAGGGCAAGTATATTGGCGCTTCTGTAACCCTGTGTCATGTGAGGAAGGATATAATTCACTTGTATGACGGGCGATAAAAGCGCTAAAGAGCACGGACGAGCAGTCTGTCAGGTGCCTTCTTGAAATCCTGTCAGTCACAGGAGAATAGCAGCTGACTTGTCAAACGCTCGTTGAAATGATATGTAAACAGTAACGCACAGCCGGGCCTTTCTGGAATGTCACGATGAAGAGTGGAGCTGTTGAGAGATACAGTACCTTCATGCCAGTCATCCTTCTGTTATTTTGGACAGGGGCAGTGTTGTCCACAGTCGTAGCAGAGGAAAAAAGAAACAGAAATAGAACGAAACAAACACGTCCCCCCCATCTCTGTGAAAACCCTCACTTGCCTTCCTATTCAAATTCCATTTGAAAAATTGGAAAAAAGCAAATCAATACTGTTGCCATTTCTTAATGGAGGGGAGATTAATGGGACAGGATTTTATTGACATGCTGCAGTCCCATCATGCCTTGCAAGACCCGAGTTTCTGAAGCAGTCTATTGAAATAGCAGTTACCTTTGCTAAGGTGCTTTTCCTTCTGCCGTTCATGGTCTGTATTATATCTCTACCATACTGATTTAGTAGGATAAGATCCTTTAATGTTACTGGTTGCATTGCAATTGTGGCATCTAAAGTTCTTGTGGTTCAAGGTTAGCTGTTTTTTTTTTGTTTTTGGGTAAGCATTAACTATGCTGTTCAGAAGCTGTCTGTTATTGGATTAACATAATGAAGAGTGGGTCAAGTAAAAGATCGGATATCTGCTGGCTATCACACAGGCAACCAACAGTCAGACCTAGTCACTATTTTTTGAGATGCAGCTTGAGAGTTGGTGTTTCTGACTTATGATAGCGATTCGTTTTTTGTCCTTTCTATTAATGTATTTATGCGTGTTCCATTTTTAAATTCTTGATTAAATTGTCTTAGAAGTTTAAACTCAAGCAGAAGGGTGTAGAAAGGTAAGCCATGTCTTTCAGTGGCCAGTTACGAATTCTAACCGCCATTTAATATTTCCCCTTATCGATATGCCGAATGCACAGAAGGAGGGCGGTGCCTGTTTCAAGGGCCCAGCTTACCTCATCTCCTGCCTGCAGTACCGGCCCTAAATAATTAATTGTCAATTGGATTAATGGGCGTGTAATGAGTTTGTGCGGTTCCCTGCTTGTCCTGAATGTGCTGAGAGGGGAGAAAGCTCCTCTTCCCAGTCCCTTCCTCGCTCTCCCTCTCTCTCTCTCCCCCTCCCCCCTCCCCTCCCCTCCGTGTCCCTCTCCCCCAACCCCTCTTTGATTTTTTTTTTCATGCCGGTGCACAAAAAAGGGCCGGACCGTGATGGATGGCCGCTCTTTTCCCTCTCTCCCCCACACTTCCAACTCTGCAGAAACGTACGAGGGGCCGCGAGGGCGACCCCCCCCCCCCCCCCTCGTTCTTCCGCGGGTGACCGCGCACTCCTCCAAAACCTGAAATGATTTTACCAGCTTTGCGGGCGGTGCACGCTAGCTTTCCGCACCCGTCGCCTGAGAAGAGGCGGCGCTAACGGAACTCTCGGCCGTTTTTGAGTTCTGGAAAGGTGGGGCCCTGAGAGGTGGCATATAAGGAGCACCCCTCTCGGCTGAAGGAAGGAAGGAAGGAGGACTCTGGGGGAGTCTGTCAGGGTTTCAGTCTCGCCACAGCTGTTTTTGCTTTTGTTTCATAACACCGAGGAAAGAGCATTTGATTTGGAGGATTCCTTTTTGAGGAAACTGTGTGTGTGTATCTCTTTGTATTTTATTCACATAAAACAACATTGTGCTGATGAAAGCTTAAGCTGAAATATTTGCATGCACTATACTCAGACAATTTGCATGTATAATGAACATACACTATACGTGCATATGCAAATTAGAAGTACCATCAGTGATGGATACGATCCCATTGCCTGAGAGATTGACTGTGTGGAGAGACAGGCTGTCTGTGAAACTCAGCAGGCACACGGGGGGAAGGTAGCATGGGCACTGTGTGTACCATTCCCCAGAGACACAGAGGTAGAGAGGGAGGGGGACACAGGGAACGGAACAGGGAGTGGTCGAGAGAGACTCAAGGAGAGAGTAAAACAGAGTGAGAGAGGGGAGACAGGGAAATGGAAAAAGGAGAGGGATGTAAAGAGCGGGAGATAGAGTGAAAGAGACCCAGGTAGAAAGAGAGGAAAAACAATATAGTATGATGGGAGGGAGGGAAAGAGGGAGGGGAAAAGCGTGATTTATTCAGGAAGAAAGGAATTTTGGATGAGGGAAGGTGGGTGATGGGGTGGCGCAGAAGGGTAAGGTCACGGAGAGTGCGCTGAGTGTTGTGCAAGCTGATGAGCGCGGATCCCGTAACACTGCTCTGACCTTGGCACGCAGCGGCCATGTTGCTGCAAACTCAATGACAGCGTTTTCAGTACAGCGAAGCGCATTAAATCCCAGTTGGGTGGAGGACCCGGTCTGTTTACAGGAGCTAGGCTCCAACGCTAATGATGGGACTGGAAGCGTAGTTTCTGTTTTAGAGCTAAAACGCGCTTAGGAATTTACGTGGCGTCACACAGGCAACTTTTAACCAGGTGTTGCCCACCGACATCATTAGAGCAAACTCACAGATAGGGCGTAAAGATGCAGCCTAAATAGTGCCTTTGTTTGAAGTGTGCGCTGTGCGCTGGGTACTCTGACCTGACCGGCTCTGCATTTGGAGAGATAGCACCTCCGCTTCGCTGATAAGTGCCTTTCGCTGCCTCGCTGTTCTGAATTCCCCTTTATTGGGAGTGTAAACATGGAGCAGCTCACGCTCGACCGTCTCCGTCCGTCGACACTGCCTTCTTTCTGTATAAACTCCGGCCCGAGGATACGGAGAGGAATGGCCGGGGTCGATCTCCATGCGCGGTCGCCTGAGAAGCTCTTTTGGACACGTCCTGCGCTTTTTCACGTCACGGTTGTTTATGTGGAAAAATTCCTCCAGCTGTAGCCTGCTTCCTTGGAAGAGTTGGTTTTCTGGGCTTTTCACGGTCACTGGATCACACCTCTGTCTCTGGGCAACGGAGGGCTTTAAGGCTACTTGTGTGCTGATAGGCAACTTAACCACCCCAAGCTGCTAAGTTTTGCAGCATGGCTTGTGTTGGTTGTTGGAATATGAACTTGGACTGCAATTGAAGCCCAACGATTCCTTAAAAATCTGAAAATAATCAGCTCTTTAAATTTTACGAATCTCAGTGATTGTTCTCTTGCCTTTAGTAGAGCACTTTCTTAATTTTATAATTTTTTAATATTTATAATATTAAATAATGTTTTATCAATGAAGGAAACAGAGCAGGTGTTGTGGCCTTCTAGTACTGCTACAAGCTAGTGGTTCGAGGCGCGGTGCCACATGTGTGGGTTTCCTGTAGTGAACCACCATGCCAGTGATAAAGCTCTGTTAATGTCTAACTGAAGCTGATTAGATTACTATCTGAACTCACCCTGTCCCAAACCAGTTAGCTACCGTGGGTCAGAGTAGCATTGGCTTTTGCAAGTCACCCTCTCATAATTTTGCTCTTGAGAGGCAACAAATTCAGGTTCATTGTCCTTCTGGAAGCTGTTGGTTGGGACAGCATTTCCCAGAATGCAGAGCTTTCCTTTTTGTTGTTTCTGTTTGCTTCGTTGAGGGCCAGGGTCAGCTGCTTGACCTGTGAGAGACTTAGGCCTGTCCCCACCACCTTGTGAGATTCCATTTGCTGCCCACCCGCCACTTCATTCTTGTTTTCAGTGTGCTTTTGGCTCAAGTGTGTTTATCGGCAAGTTGGGCCAGTTCTTATCGGTTAACTGCTAGAGGTTGTTTGATTATTAAAATTCAGAGTTAATTTATCATGCTTTGAATAATAAACAATGTTCCTCAGCTGATGTGTGATCCATCTTATATTAAGCTTCTGTGGGCTGGTAACTTACTGTATCAAATAAAACACTGTAAAAAGTAACCAAGCATAGTCATGAAGTAGAATTTTTATTCAATACTTATACCAGACCATTGTGTACTTCCATAGTAATCAATGGAAACAAATTTGCTCTGCTAGTTGGCTACATTTGCTATTTGATTTGGGTGGCGTGTGGAATCTATCATGGCGGTGCTATCTTCTTTGGGCTCATTGCTTCTTTCTTGCAGGTGTGATGTGATTGAGAATAGCTCCGGTGCTGCCTCGTGGAAATGCTGTCTGTACATTAAAAAGTTTGCATTTGGCTTGTTTTTCATGAAGAGGGACTTCTTTCCTTTCTCTTCAGGTGAAATATTTGCAAAAGAAAGACATTCAGTCTGATTTTGAGTAATGCACACATTTTCTTTTTGCTTTCGTAAAAGGCACAGTGCAATATTTTTTGTTTCAGTAATTTGTTCTTTAGTTTTGCGTGTTTATTATCCTTTTCCAGGTAAACGATAAAAAACACATCCCTAAATCCCGCACTTCTGCACGCATTTGAAATGTGCACTGTAGTGAAATTCTGCACATCATACTCTGAAGTGATCCGTAGTCAATAAGGCACACAGCAGCCACACTGCAGTCCCACTGCAGTCCCAGTGCAGAGCCCTAGAGACAGCAGGGCTCCCTGTCCAGTGGGAACCCGCGCGCAGACGCAGAGCTAGGGGACCGTCGTTCCGGTCGTCTCCCGTATGTTCCGCCACCGTCGCCGCGGTTTCACCCGCGGGCCAGCCGGGGAGATTCCCCACGCGGCGCGCGGCGTGCGGAGCCCGTTGCCGAGCGCAACGCGCACTAAAGCCGTGGCAACGCGTCCCACGGGAGACTAAGCTACCTGACGCGGCTAGAAGCCCGCTTATCTCATTATACCGGCGGGGCAGTCTGACAGACAGAGCCGTCCGGGGAGCCGTCGCCGGCTCTGCTTAGTCTTCACGGCTCGCGTGTGCGAGGAACGCTGGGACAGCTTCGAGCCGTCTTCTTGCCGAGTGTGACGCGCTCCGCAGGGGCGTCTGAAGCGGCTTCAAACGCCCGCACTCCACGCATAAGCAGCCTCTTCATATTTCATGTCCTTGTGCTGATAAAAGCCTCTTTGCCAGGCACTTAAAAGTTCATTACAGTAATGTGCTACAAAATGGCATTCGATGGAGATCACGTGTTGATTCGCTTCAAATGGTCAACCATGGCTTTTAGAAGACTGCAAACTGCAGTTAATCATTCTCACAATTGATTGTTGTTTTGGGGAAGATAGCAGTAAACATTCTGAGCAAGACAAAGCTGCTAAAAATGCACCTGCTCTTGGCTGTTTGAAGAGAGTTTCTATCAGTAATTGAAGCTTCTGTGACAATTTGTATTGCTGGTATGTAATCCTGGATAGGTTTATTGTTTTGTCTTGGAATTTAACGTGTATTTACATTTTTTCGCCAGAGATGCAAGATGTTTTTTTTATGTTTTCTTTTTTTCAGTTTTACCAGGGCACTTGTTATAAGGGTTTGCAGTCTGTCAGGGGTTTGTGAAAACATTTTACTGTCTATTGCTGGAAACCATAACGTGGTTTAACCACCGACTCCAGACATTAAAAAACATCTTTGTTACTCTGCTCAGACCTCTCAGTTCTGTGGTCTTTGGCAGTTTTTTCTCTCTCTCTCTGCATGGTGTGCCCGGGCCTGTGTTTGCCCTTAGAGATCACACGTTTTATACCCTCTCCTCTTTGCCTCTTGCACTCTTTATCTCTCTCTCTCTCTCTCTCTCTCTCTGTCTCTCGCTGTCATGCTGTTTGTCTGCCTTATAGTCCTGGGTCTGTGTTTGCCCTTAGAGATCACACTTACAGTCTTCCCACCTCCCCCACTCATCTCTCACACCTCTCACGCTCTCTCACTTTATCTGCATAGTGTACCTGAGCCTGTCTATCTGTCTTTCTGTCTCTCTCTCTTTCTCTGGCTCTCTCTCTCTCTCTCTCTCTCTCTCTCTCTCACTGTCTTTCTGCCCTCTCCCCTCTCTGCATGGTGTACCTGGGCCAGCACTTGCTCACTCAGGTAACAATGAGTCTCTCTCAAGGTGCAGAACACAGAACACTGGGTCCCATTGTGCCCCCGGCCTGCCAGTGATTTTCCCTTTGTCCGACACCACATTCCAAACATTTCTGTGTATCTGTGGGGCGAGGGAGTGCAGATCTAATCAAGGGAGGTTGGGGGGGGGGAGAAATGGAGACTGAGAATGAGAGATAGACGGAGGGATGAGACAGAGAGAGAGAGTGCGAGAGAGAGAGAGAGAGAGAGAAAGGTCTCTGTTTGTCAGAATCACCCTCACGCCCCCTGACACCATTGCCTGTTGTTGGTGGGGGGAGGAATGTGGGTTCAGACACAGAGACCCTGAGACCTGTGGTTATAGCAGAACATAGGGCAGCGTTTGTTCAAAATGGCCGCCTGCTGCTCTGGGGGGGTGGGGATTATAATTGAAAACATGTGGCGCAATTGATTAGCTCCACAAACCTCACTGTTGTTGGTGGAGGCGGTGAGCACAGTCTGCTTTTCTGTCACGGGTCACCAGTGCAAGAGCACAGGGTAAATGTGGGGTGTCATAGTTTTGTGCTTTTTTATGCTTAGTTCGTACTTCACTGTCACGAGTCCAGGTTATTAGCGCCTGCGGAAGACCCGTCTGTTCGACAGCCTCGCTCCAATTAACGCAACAGACTGATTGGCATGTGAGTCGTTCTGCTTGCCCCAATCAGCGAGAGAGGTGTGATTTCTCGACTTCACTGTGAATAATAAGATGCCTGGGCTCCGCTGTCTGTGCAGCAGAATCAGGTGGGGGAGGGCGTCGCGAACGGTAACACAATGGCAGACATTTTCTTCCTGCTTTGCCACTAGATGCAGGGGCAAGCTGGTTTAGGGACATTCTCGGTGGCGGTAAATCACGCTGGTCAGAGCTATAGCCGGAGCAGTCTTCTCCGGCCAGGCGCGGCCTTGGGTAGAGCTGTTGCTGGGCAGGGTGGTATCTGGCACCGAGGATAAGTCCCCGGCCCCTCGGCTCACACTGTTGAAGTAGCGCAGACTGGCCCAGAGTCAACGCTCAGAGAAACGCCAGGAGAAACACTGAAGAAGCCCACGGTCTGCGGAGCTTCAGCTTGAGCTGCTCCAAGGAGATAAACCAAACAAAGAAAGGTCATTCGAGTTCATCGGCCGCTACAGCCTTAAAGCCGCAGCCTTAGAGCTTCTGCGGTAGGACGGCGATGGACTGACTGCCTCCGAAATGGCGTGCGTGCTGTTCCCGCCGTGTGCAAATTCTCTGGAGCGACAGCTCACCCAGCCCCCTTTATCAGTCTCTGCTGATGTCTGATAGGGTCTGGATGAAATGAGGTGAGACAATTTGATTGGGTTGCGGAGCACGGGCGGCGACGCTCGCAAAGGGCGTCCGCCTCCTTCGCCGCTCTCTCTGCGGTGTGCTGGCGCTGGCCCAAACCCCGGTTCCCCCGGGGTCCTGCCCGGTAGCCACTCGTACCCGCCCCCCCCGTCCCGTCTGGTTTCCCACCGCTTTTAATACCCACTCTTCCACATGCCAGCCAAGATAAACCGCCGTGGCGGATCTGCATTCACTGTCTGAGTGATTAAAAGCCATAAATTCACCCGCACATTGTGTTCGGGACATGGAGACCTGAGGAGGCACCGCGGTCAGCGGGGTGCGGCAGAATCTTCCGGAGACACGCATCGGCGCGGAAACCGCGGTCAGGCGGGCCACGCCACCGTTCGCGACCTCCCTCTCCCAAAGCCGCGTCCGCGGTCAAGCTGACCGCGTCGAATCCGGTCTCCGCGTTTCCCTTCTGGTTCGACAGCCCGACGTTTCACCGCAGACTGGGGGGAAAAAAACAGCAATGCGGCTGCGGAAAGCAGAGCATTCTGGGATTGCCGATTGACTGCCGAGAACCGCTTCTCTCCTGCGGACTGGAAACTGCAGCCGTGAGTGGCAGCTGCTCTAAGCCTGATAAATATGGGCGCGCGGGAGTCCAGGAGAAGGATCAGCTGAGGACACAGTCTGTCTCGTTTCTGTCACTGGAAGCTGGGGGGAGCAGCGGGGAGAATAACAGCTCCGAGTAGACATGGCCATACCTTCAGTGTTTCAGGGTCTATCTGCAAGCACTTTCAAATAACAACTGCACATATGTAACATATGTAATCATTCTCACAATTAGTCAGGTTTTCCCACAGTGTGCTCTTAGTTTCAGTATTAATTGTGTGATTTGCCGTATCTCTGAATAGTAATGGTGACTGCATTATAATAATAAAGCATTCTTCAGCTGTATGGCAGTAAGTATGAACAATATGTTCAACGTCACTGTTCATAATATGTACCGACATTGCGTACCAAGTGCACTGTGCTTGGACACGATACATTGCCCAGAGGGAAATCATGCGTTGAACTGCAGTGTCGGAAAACGTCTGTCCTTCGGGACTGTGAATGATGATGAGGCTGAAGGTTTTATTTTAGCGCTGTGTTTACCGAGTCTGACACTGGCCCGCATTGTGTCCCCGCAGGCTGGGCGACCAGTTCTACAAGGAGGCCATTGAGCACTGTCGCAGCTACAATGCCCGCCTGTGCGCCGAGCGCAGCGTCCGCCTGCCCTTCCTGGACTCCCAGACCGGCGTGGCGCAGAACAACTGCTACATCTGGATGGAGCGCCGCCACCGGGGGCCAGGTGGGTGGCGCCGGAGAGCGGAGGCTGGGGGCGGGGCCAGGGGCGGTGGCGAGCCGTCCGTACACGGTGACTTGGTGACTCAGCCTTTATTTATTTTTGGAGAGCAAACTGACGGTTCGCTTCAGCTCCGCCCCATTATGGAGTTGTCAGAATCTCAGTGCTTGCGATCAAAAGGGTGTGGGTGGAAATCAACTGCCTTGTCTTCCGCTGGGCTGAACACAATGGCCAGGCCATTGGAAGCTGTCATGATTGTGAGACACCTCCAGCTTTTCAACAGCTACATGCAGTGTAGCAGTAAAACTTTTCTCCTATCTGATAAAATAGGCACACTTTCAGTTGAATACTGAAGCATTCAGTCAAAGAATCTATCTACTGGTACTGTGCCTAATTTTGAGGGACAGATTTAAGCAAGCATTATTCTCTCAGATGTCGGTTTTGGTGTTTGTCCACTCCCTGACTGTGTGTGTCAAGCTCTTGTTTAAATCTGTTCCCGAAGGAAAGGGCCTCATCTGTTTTCCTGAATCTGGACCCTGAACGTCCTACTACGCCCGTAATTAGTTTTCAGTGAAGTTTTCTGGGAGAGGTATGCAGCTATAGACCATGCATGGGCTCTCAACTCCAATTTCCTTTTTCAGGTTATATAAATAACCTGATGTCCTCCCTTCATTTAAAAAAAAAGCTGAAACCCGACACCCTCCGTGGATAAGGGTTAGAGGGGTGGTTCCTGAAGGCTGAGAGGCTGAGAGGTTTGGCAGCGCATTCTACACCCTGCACAAACTTTCCCTCTCAGCATTGTGAGTGCCCAGGTTGCAAATGACTGTGTCGCGTTACCAATCGGACTACACCCTGAACGTGTTTACTTTTTGAAGGGCTTTGAGATATGGCTGGATAGTAATTCAATTTCAGCCGCTCAAGGGAGCAACAGTGTGCATACCAAAACTCAGATGCAAATAGACTTTGCATCCAGCCTGCGAAGTCCTTCGGTTCCACCCTATACTTTGCGGCCGACAGACTCTTGTTTGAACACATTCGCAGCTGGTTCGTCCCCTCGTTTTAACCATCTGCTTCCACTGAAGGCGTAATAACGTTTGCGATCGCATTGTATCAGGCCTACTTGGAAGCTGTAAACAGAAAATATGAAAAATGTGGATCTGAAACAAAGGGTGGAAGGACGCCAGAGAAGTGCAGGCGAACTGGGGCCGCGTAGCTCCGCGCTGCCTAGATGTGCCACCGGCTGCAGCGGAGTAATGTACACACACGTCGGCCCTTACATGGTGTGAGGCGAACGCAAAGCTGGGGGAAGGAGTGAGTCACATTGAAGCTGAATGGCTGAAATGAGGGATGGGGGTTTTTGGGTGCGCGGAGCGTCAGGGTGGTCCTCAAAGTTGCCTCCCGTCCGTGTGACCGTGTGCAGGCATGGCGGCGGGACAGATGTACACCTACCCGGCCCGCTGCTGGAGGAAGAAGAGGCGGTTGCACACCCCCGTGGACCCCCAGCTGCGGCTGTGTGAGCTCAGGCTTGGTAAGACACCTCGCCCCCCCACACCCCCTTACAGAGTCACTCCCACCTCAATTTCACCCGCTCTTCTTACACCGCTTTTTTACTTTGTGTGTTCTGTGGAGGAGATCTGAAGAAAAAACACATTCTTCACTTCACCTACACATTCACTCATATGTGCTGTAAGGAAATGAAGTTACCATGCCCTGTTATGTAAGCCTGCTGTGCAGAGAGTGGCTGTTGTCACCCAGCTTGTGACCTTAGGACTGGTAAGTTGTTGGTAATTGTTGTTGTGCCATAAGAAGAAAAAGCACAAAGTAATGTAGTAACCTGCGTAATAACTGAAGAATATTCCCTGTCTGTCTGTACAGAGCTTAATTACTCTCTGCTAGTCTCTCTGCTGAGCTGTGACCCACGCTCCCACTCTCTTCTTGCCTCTCTCACTCCCACAGTTACTGCGTTGCCACTCTTTCTCTATCTCTCCCTCTCTTCTTTTTGTGATTCATTGACTTGTTTGTTCGTTCACTCCCTCTCCTGCCAGCCTTCCTCTCAGTCTTTTTCTTGTTTAATTTCCTCTCTCGCTTGCTCGCGCACTCACTCACTCAGGCTCTCTCTCAATTACTCTCTCTCTCTCTCTCTCTCTCTCTCTGTTTCTTTCCCCCCTCTCTCTCTCAACCCCTCTCTCTCTGTCTCTATCACTCTTTTCCTCTCTCTCTCCCTCTCTTTGTTTCTCTCTCTCTCTCTCTCTCTCTCTCTCTCTCCCCCCCCCCCCCCCGCCCCTGTCCTGTACAGTGCAGTGTAACCTGCACATTCCTTCAGTCTGTTCAGTCAAGGCCAGCTCGAGGCCACAGCCTGGGCCCCATCTGCCTCTGATTACCACCTCTCCAGTTTCACCCCCTTCTCATCAATGTCCCTTTTCTCTGTTGGCATGGCAACAGTGCCTCCTATCTGGCCCCAGCAGAGGTCAGATAACTGCTCTGACCTCAAGTCAAAAGGCCTGCCAGTTTTTTTTTTAAGGAAAGTTTTACACATATTTAAAATTCAGTCCTGACAAAAAGGACTTTTCTGAAGTCAAGCCTTCTTGTCATGTAGGACACAATTTATCCCTCAAAGAGGATACTGGAGCGCCAAGCTGAAGTTATCTGGTATGTAAGCATTGTCTCATTTAGAAGAATGGTGTTTTTGTCCTTCTCCGACACTCTTCATCCGATAGCTTTCTCACTGCATGGGAGTGGAGATCTGTCGTGAGAAGGGGTTTTAAGGGGGAGTGTGTGAGGAGCTTGATAAGAGGAAAGACTTAAGACCAGTCTTTGTCTCACACTTCCTTCAGTACTTTATCCTCAGAGCACCACAGCCCTCTGCCTGTTAGCGACAAACTTCACTCGGTAGGCACGTCACCAGGAGAAAAACCAGCTCCAGACCCCAGCTCAAACCCGAGAGGGAAAGGGGTGTAAGCTTAGCACTGGCAGGCACTCAGACAAGGCCGAAGGAAGACCCGGCTCCTTACTTGGCGGTTTTAATGTGCCACTTAGTATCATTGCTATTTTTATAATTTCCTCATGCCTATAGTCAGGAAATAAAATGGAGCTTCAACAGAAGGTTACAAAATGGAGCTGAAACTGAAGCTGTTTGGTGGGCAGAGTGGGTTTCCATTGTGGTGTGATGGTTAAGGAAGTGGACTGGTGGCTGGAAGATTGCAGTTTCAAGTGTTGAGGGAGGTGCTGCTGTTGCCTTGTGTGTTCAGTTAAGTGTATCCAGCTGAGTAAATGCCAGAGTGTTAGTTACCCTAGATACAAGCTTCTGTTTAGAAAATACATTTAAAAATTGTAATAAATAAATAAATAAATAAATAACGCAACTAAGAAGTCACTGTTCCCTGCTCTGTGAAATGAGATCCTCTATAGTAGGCTGGTGTCCACTCAGCCACACGTACTGCACACAGCCATTTTGTACGTGCTTGGAAAATGCAATTAATTTGGGATATACTACGAGTTTTTAACAGTGTAGGTTGGTACAGTGTAGTGTACTTGCACATTTAGGTTCTGACCAAATGCTGATGTAGGCTTGTCCCTAATACAAGTGCTATGGCCTGAAGGGTAATAGTGTTAAACCACCCAATCCACAGTGGTGCACATAGCACTTTATTATAGGTTGCAGTTCTGTAACTTTTTATAAAACCTTTATATGCATTCATTCCTTTTTTTTTCATTTGTATCATAACTACTATATTTGGCTCAATAAGCAATGATTTAGAGAACCCAGTAAAATCATTTTTACTTAATTTTCACATTTGCAGTGGTTACATATCATCAAAAGTCAGTCAAAAGAAATAGTCAGTGTAACGCACAGGCTTGTTCAAGATGTTATTGTGGTAACCTACAAATTTTAAGTTGAAATTGTGGCTCCAATTTACTTTGAATGACCTCCATTATCCTCAACCAAAACATCAGTTTCACAGATTAGAACAGATTTTGACAGTGAACTTAGAAATTTTACTGACCTCTGAGCCACGTGATTTTACTCTATATTGCACAAACTCTCAGTTATTTAGTTCCATAGATCTTTGGGACCGAATCAAGGAGCTGTGCAGTTCTGCTATAGATTATAGGGCAGCAGTTATCGCTCTGTATTCCCTATCATAGAGGGTAGAGTGTGGGAGAGCAGTCTTGTGGAACTGCTCCCGATAGGATCAGTGTCATGTCTTTCATTTATTTTTATTTCATTTCCCACTCAATTAATGAAAGCCATGTAGTCGATCCTATCGTCTGCCGTTCCATGAGATGCTGTTCCCCCACACTGTCCTCCCAGGGGACAGGGAATGAAACAAGAGATGACTTCCCCTCTGTGATATAGTGTGGGACTGCTCATGTATTTATCCTTATTGCTGTTGATGCTATTGTTCTTCATCCAGGCGGACTTGCAGTGCTATGAAAGCTTTACATTTTGCACACTTGAGGAGTGCGTGTAAAAGTTGCTTTAAGTGTGCAGCTTGGGAGCCCCACTACTTGTCATTCAATTCCACAACCATCAGGTCCTGAATCTAGAACCCTAACCTCCACACCCTAGTGCAGCCAGCGTGGAAGGGCAGAACCCCTTCGGAAGCAGAATGCTATATTATGGCTGGGAGGCTTGCCAGCTGTTTTATTGTGAGAAAAAGGACGTCTTGTTCGTGACAGGTCCCCCTCTTTGGTATGGGAGTCAGTGCACTCCTGGCGGTGGAGGTGGAGGTGCTCACAGCCACGGACTCAGCCTGCATGCACAATCACCTGCTTGCAGACAGCCTGCTCTATTTTCGTCCTCAGCGTTGGGGAGGTGGGGTGGGGTGGGGGTGGGGGGATGCTGTCTCGTCGCTGACAGCTGAAAGTCAACCTGCACAGACACAATGGGGGGGGGGGGGGGGGGGGGGGATGAGGGGGCTGAGAGGTGGAGGGAGGGGGGGGGCAGTGGGGCTCTGCACTCAATAAACACAGCTTACTGCATCTGCAGACTTCACCTAGGAACCTCATATCTTTTTCATCCCGCGTCCCGCTCTCGTCCCTGCTGTTATGAGAGATCACAGGAGGAAGCCGCCCCTCCTTTCATTAGAAACACTGCTGAGGTATAAGGGCTTCCCTTACATCAAGCCCAAGAAAGGTCATTCATATACCTTTCCCTCCCAGCCGTTTCAGCTCTGTGCAAACATCTGAAAGTTAAAGAATGGGAAAAATACAGCACGCACCTCAGTGTAGAAATTGATACCCCCTTTTTCAGTTTGGGAATTGACCCCTGTGACTAGAGAAAAAAGAACCATAAGGGCAGCCTGCCAACCCTGCCGTGTCTCTCTCCTCCCCTCCCTCTCCATCCTTTCATCTCATGCACCTGGTGTGTTTCATTTTTTATTCTCTCTGACATCCATGTCAGCCTGACAGGAGAGACTTATGGAACAAATTTCCTGACTTGTTTGAGTCCATCAATTGCTGCTCATTTCTCACTGAAAAATGTGCATTAATACATTAGTTAAGCCAAGAGTGGGTTGACGTTTTATAGAAATGAATAACTGTGCGAGGACAGCTTCATTTTTTTTCTGACTTTGACTCATTTTTCCAAACTATTTCCACCATGCTGATCGGTAATGGTAATAAATTTGCCACGTCCTTCTTTGTCGAGCTTTGGTCACCTCGAGAACCGCTCCACTCTGCTTTGCAGTGCAGTCTAATGGGGCCACGCAAACAAGTCTTGAAATGGCTATAAAATAACCTCCCTCAAAATAATAACCGCATAGTAACTCCAAAGTTTTGAGTGATAACCTCTCACAGTTATCTATTAAATACATTTGTATATGCTAATCAAGCTTTTATTGGTTGGAAAACTGCATTCAAAAGGAATTTCAAGGCCCGTTTGCACAGCCCACACCACAAAGAAAGATGTAACAAAATTATTATCAGTACCAATGACCATGGTGGAATTAGTTTGGGGGTCCAATTAGAAAAAAACCCCAAAGGTATCCTTTAAAGGGAACACGACTGCCTGTCTCAACGAGGGCACTGAGGGCTGGATTGTCCCCATTTTGTCTGTATCCTGTATTTCTGCCACAGTGATTTTGACCATGTCTCTGCTGTCTGTGCCCACAGAAGGGGAGCTGGCACCCAAGAAAGAGCCCCTGCCCATGGAAGGCACTACCTTAGAGGCACTGCTGAGAGGCGAGAGCCTGGAGAGGAAGAGCAGCAGCAACAACTCCAAGGAGGAGGAGAGTCTGCTGGAGATCCAGGTGGGGGCACGGGATCACTCAGGGAGGGGTTGGGGGCTCCCATTGACCTGTCATATCCTCATAGCTAGAGGGGTGAACCGTTTCTGTCCTGGAAGGCTACAGAATGTGCTGATTTTTTCTGAATTAACCATTATTTGGATTTGAAATCAATTCATCCGATCCTTGAAGTGTGAGTTAAATAATCCTGAATTGGGCACTTTAGGACTATAATTCCCCCTCACTCTGTATGGTGTATACTGAACCTCCTGTAGACTATGCAGAATGGTGAAAGGACAAATTCAAAAGTACACGCCATTTTGTTCAAAATGCTACTTCAAAGACCAGTTTAAAGGTGCAGCAGCTCCTCTGAAGCAGCTCCTGTTAAAATGTCACAGTCTCCAGTGACAGTGGAAAGCAGTAAAGGCTGAGGATCCCTCCCTAAAAAACACATTTGATATCAATTAGAGGTCTGCATCTGGTTAGAATTGAGGTCCGGTTCTGCCTAAACCATATGTCTTTATGACCCAAACCAGCCCAACAAACTCAAGCTAGACTTTAAGTCCGAACCCAATTGAGCCCAATAGCAGAAAGAATAACACCAACGACACCATACTGCACGGTAGAAAATAATTCAGTGTTTCCCACAGGAAAGCTGCTAGTGAAGGTGCTTGTGATTGCGGAATGGGGGGAGCGCTGTCTATAATGATCAGAACAGGCTAGCCAGCTAGCTTTACGATGTTTGTCACTGTCTATAATGATCAGAACAGGCTAGCCAGCTAGCTTTGGTGCCATCTTTCCTTCTGTTCAGTGGCTCACTGAACTTGAGGTGGTGTATTTGTATTGGTCTAAAGTGTGTAATACAACCTCACTTTCTTCCTGTCTTCCTCTTTCTGATATCTTGCAGAGGGTTCTGGAGGCTGAAGAAAACGGGGATGGTTTCCATGACGATGAAGACTTTGAAGTGGATGCTCCGAAAAGGAAGCATAGAAACAAAGGCCGGGTAAATTTTTCAGACTAAAGACTATTTTTATTGTCCCCATTAATTGCGAAAAATCAATTGCCCCCTCCATCCCATACCCTTTGGATCCATCACAGCTCAGTTGATTTAGGGGACAGTTCATGGGTTGTTTGCTGTCCTCCTGTGTTGGGAAGGTAGAAATCACCAGGCCATGCACTGGGATTCTTGGTTGGATAATCATACAGAAGTGGTATAACTATATGACAATGGCAGGGATGGTATAGAAGTCTACATTGCTCATAATGGAAGGGTTGTTCACTGTGCGGCAATAACTTTTAGTGGTACTTTAGTACAGTACAGTGAAATACCTTGGAAGTATCTGTGAATTTGTCACAATATAAAAAGAAAAAAATGCAAGGAAAATACCAGTTTGTGTAATGCCTAAATATTTAGGGAAAACTGAAAATGTTTGTTAACATTGTTATTGTTTAAATGCTTAAACAGTATATGATTAACAAGTCAAATTTCAGTGTCATAACTGGAAAATGCCCTTTGTCACTGACTCAAATTAAGAATTATGCCTGTTTGTGTGATTAACACCCCATCCAGACTCTACGGTCTCTGTGCTGTTGTACTATAAGTGATTTTTGCAGTTCTGAATCTCTGCCCAGGCCTGCTTTGGCAGGAATTGGTGACCGGGCTAATGTTCAGTCATCACAGTGACCTCAATCGCTTGATTATATGTCACTTTTAAACAGCCCTCACAAAAGATGGGGAAAAACTGCCAGCAAGCTGAGTGAGATGAGAGGGGCAGATACGATATATGCCCAGATGTGTGCAGGAGAAGATTTACCAGCGTAGAGTTCCCTGCTCTGACCAGATCTGTGGCAAACAAGGATTAATCAAAAGTGACAAAATTTTTGCATTCCTTCTGTAAGCCTTCATTCACCTGGATACAGGCCACTTAGTCCTGCAGTTTGTTACCCAGCAAGTAGAATTTGGGTCTTGTCAAGATTTCATGTGCGCCATTGTTTTTAACGCTGGCACTTTTTCTTCGATGTGTCACATTGAAATTGGCGACCGTTTGTTTTCACCTGGAGAAATTGAAAGTGCTTTCCTTTCGACAGAAGTCATTGAAGAAGGGTTGGTACACTGCCTCGGTCTGAAGGAAACCTGGCTGAGTTTTCACAAAGCTGTGTCTGAAGAAATAGGTTTCTGAGATGCACCATTACAGCAAATTACTGTATAATTTGTTCTTTGACAAACAGTGTCACACAGTGTGTGCTTAATGTCGCTGTGGTTTTGACTGGACATTGTGAATGCTGTAGCCTGCGTGTCCCAAGTGGGGGCGCTGTCTTCACGGTGTAGTTGCTGTGCCTGCAGGGGCGAGGCTCAGGACGCAGGAAGGCGGAGGCAGCGGCTGTGGATGACCAGGACAAGCCATATGTCTGTGACAGTAAGTGCCTGCCACATGCGGTGGACAACACATGCTCTCGGAAAACACACCGGCAGCTACAGTTAGACCTAGTTAGGTCAACTGACAGAAACAATACATTATGTAGGATTTCATTGTCAAAGTGCATAATAAACCTTCAACTCTGATAATACCATAGAATGCCTCTGTTGGGGAGACTACTCTGCTCTAGAATCCTGGGGCAATTTTGCTAAATATTATTGCTTTATAGCTTGCCTTCCAGGATATCATTGTAAGGTTTTCTTAACATTTTCAAATCCGTTTTATTGGTTTAGACATGAAAAAATTTAGACACTCTCCAAAATCCATTAGATTTGTACTCTAGGAAGCACTGCTGAAATATGATCAGTAAATTAACAGGCCAGTCAATGTTTGTTATCGATTATGGTTAATTATGGCTTCCTCTCAGAACAGAATAGTTTTACTAGCCTAACACATTGTGGTATTCCTTCGCTTTGGTTTTCTCTGTCCCTGGGTACAATTTATGCTGCCATCAGTATTCTGAACGCACCAATTAAGAGCGCTGCAGTCTTCCCTTAATTAAGTTGCTGCTGCTGTCTGCACACTGTCCTGTCCTGCCAGTTGAAATCCATTATATAGAGGGCTGCATCGAGCCTTGGTGCTATCTCTAAGTCACATAATTTCCCAGTCTATATTACACCTCACTGGTGTGCTTGTTGAACATTCACATACTATAAAGCACTTGCATTTAAAAAAGCTGACATTTTTACTGTTTTAATTTGGGACAAAGCATTGTAAAAGGCAGCCCAACACAGGGAATCACCTGCTTAAGTGTTTTTTATTCTGTTTCCTCTCAGTACTCCAGTTGGCAATGAGGCTTAATTTGTCAAATAAATTCTTCTTCTGCCTTTTATTCTTGGTGAGAAACTAGGGAGACGGTGCTTCTCAGACAAAACAGACAATACTATGGAATGAAAAGTTCATGTTTCACCACTCAAGGATTCCTTTAATCCCTTAAGTTTTAATGTTTTATTTAGTACATTTATCTCTGGTGTGTTTTGTATCTGGCTGTATTACTTCAGATAAAAGTTCTTGATCAGACAGGATTTAATTATCAGCACAGATTTTTAATGATCAGATTTCATTAAAATCTTTTGGTCTTATACCAAAAAAAATCTCTTTGGGTTTGAATTCCCTTTTCACATGACAGTATTTTGGATTGGTTTGTTTGGAGTATTCTGACTTGTAAAGCATTTATTGATTTTTTTTTTCTTTAGCTTCTGTCAAACGTTTTATTTTCAATTTAGCATCCAGTTAATAATGTGGAGGTGTTGAGGAAGTCAGCAAGAAATCAGCCAAAATAACTCTTTTCAATTGAATCTCGCTTACTGGACAACTTTTTCCAGAACTTTGAGACTACCCTGTGATAGAAAAAACACATTTATAAAAATCTGATTTATGGCTTGGTCTCTGGAGATTGATAGTTTGTCATTGTGCTGATAAAAAAGCAGGCTGTATAAGATTGCCGACTCTTGAACACATTTACACCATTTGCACTCTTTATTAGAGAAGAAGGGTACTTAAACTTTGAGGGAGTGGATGTGTGGATGATTTGCATAATTTCCTACATCGTAAAGGATCTTGTGTAACTGACTGTAGTCACTCTGGGCTCAAATGATCCTGTCAGTATGCAATTTACATTTGAAAAACAGGAGGGGGAGGGGGTTGAGGGGTTGGGCTCTTTCATGTAATGCTAATTCTTTCTGAGTGAAACTTACTCTTGTTTGTTTTCTTCTTTTCTTTTTTTGCTTGTGTCTTCTTTGTTTCAGACAGATACAAACAAAAGCATAACTCAAAAACGACGGCCTCAGGTATCTGGCCTTGTCGCCTTCCTTTCTTCTATGGGGAAATTTGGGCTTGATTAAGGATACGATCACAGACTGCCATAGTTACTCTTCTTTAAACCGTGGAATCAGCATGGTTGCCTTTAACATGATTCTATTCTTGAATACTTCCATTGGACCATTCAAATCTACAGAGTGATCTTTTGGAATTGTTTCTCAGCTACTGCCATACTTTTTCTGAAGCAGATTAACTGGTCATTGCAGCAGAGAAGATCAAATTCCACTGTGGAGACAAACATGTTTGGTCCGAAGTCCTGTGGGATGTTATTGTCATCTGCGCTCTCCTCTGCTGCTCACTAATGTCTTCCTGTTGGCCCTAATCTCTCAACCCAATCAGTAAACCAGTTCCTCTTATTCTGGGCTAAGTCTTCAGGATTAGTCTGTAGGTCAGAATGATGGGGTAGAGGAGAACTGGTAGAATGTTGAGTTGACATTGCAGTTGCACTGTATTGAAGTGAAACTCAGCTAAACTAGAGTAATCTTGAATTGAATTTGAATTTTAGAAATATGTGTACCAAAATACACATTTTGTGCCTTTTGGTCAGTATTGCAGTAGATAACATTATCATAAATATGATGCCTAATGTGATAGTTATCAGTCATGAATAGTATATATTCATTTTAAAATGGCAATTTGTTGTCTTCATAAATATAAACTTTATTGTCCGTGTTCCCCTTCTCCTGTTGACTTATTGAAAGCATTAAGGTCTATGTTTAGATCCCCTTATTCCACTATGCTGTGAAGTGTAGAATAAGTATGGCTACAAAACTAGTGATTTAGGTGTATAGTGCTGTGTTGTCTTAGAAAAATGAGTTGTGAAATGTTGTTGCTGACATTCCAGGGCCTTCACCTGCTTTTAGGGCGATCAGGCTTTGGTGAAATATTACTTTTCCAAGGTGAAAACAAAAAGGCTGTCCGCTTGGTCCAAAATGAGCATTGGTTAAATAAAGCTGTGTGACCAGTTCAGTGGACGTTTGCTGCGTTGTAAAATGGGGGAAAAGGTCCCAGAAAATACAAAGAAACATAAATGATCGTAATCTGTGCATGATGTTGAGACAATCTAATACTTTTATCTCAAGAAGGACCTTCTCTAAAATAACACTGAGAATGTTATAACATCATCTTCTACCATTCATTTTAAGGACATCCCTCAAATAACATTTTAAGGTTCCATACAATATTTAAACAAATGTTCCTGGAACTACTTACTCCATATTAAGTTTCAGTATACTTTTATTAGTACTAATGGTCTGTTTATACTTTACTCTATTAACACCTTTGAACACAGAACTATGCCAAACATAATCTAATATCAGGCAACATCTAAGGAAGTCTGTCCAAAAGATTTGGCTATCCCATGAAACTGTTTGCCCAGGGGATTTCTGGGAAACCTGAATTAATAGCCATATGCTTTTATTACCATATTATATTTATATATTGTCCAGGTGAAAGCTCTAGATCTTAGGTCTTGAGGACTGGTACTGGTCCGGTAAAGTGTTGAAGCTTCTAGAGGTGGTGCTTAAGAGTTCCTGTGTGTTTTTACCTCTCTCAGTCTGTGGGAAGCGCTACAAGAACCGTCCGGGCCTGAGCTACCACTACGCCCACACCCACCTGGCGGAAGAGGAGGGTGAGGACGAGAGAGACTCAGAGCCAGCCCAGTCTCCACCTGCTCACTGCTCTGACAACCACAAACGTAAGGAAGGCTCCACATCTGCCTGCTCCCCTGCTGATATTACAGAGATCACAGTGATTAATTAACGTACTAGTCATGATGTCGTTAAGACATCTGTATTCAGGGTGACTGACAGTGTGTTCATGAGGTGTATTTCCTGTGTGTCCCTCTACTGTTGCCGTTCACCGGTAGTGTCAATGACCCTCACAAGTTTAGGCCCACACTTTGTTTGAAATGGCCTTTTTTAAATATACATGTGAATGTTGTTAGGACCCAGCTTCTCTTTGTGGTCAGTCAGGATAATGTTGGAATTCACCACTTTTGGCAAACACTTTACTAGAGAATAGTAAAAGATTGTTGAACATCATGCAGGCCAGCGGGAAGGTCACTGAAACACAAAACATGTTTGTAGCACAGCAACCTTCAACATACTGTTCATTTGGGTTGGCTTAAGTACCCTCAGAAGCCTTGACATGTCCATCTTATCCGCAAGGGCCTGCAGCAACTGTTCCAGAATGACATATGTTTTGTTAATCAACATTACAAGCTATTGGTCTTGCCTGATATCTTCGCTCAGTGAAGGCAGGGACCTATCCCCTCTCCGGCCACGCAATTTACAACCTACAACCTAGGCCCCTGAGGACTAAGCCAGGCCTCACCTGTTATACTAAATCATTGATCAATACACACAGGCTTAACTGCGCATACAGAACAAACCTCTGAACAAATGAATGTGTATGTAAATTATTAGTCCAGTCAGTGTCAGACAATGGACAGAAAAACATTTGTCTCTTGATTTATTATATTTGTTGTGTTTGTCAAAAAATGTGTATTTCCTTGGATCATAATGTTACTGACTCTACACTGGGTCAAATCATTAGACAAGGAAAATTCCACAAGGAATACATGCCAGTGAAAAGGATCTTTTATTCACCTTTGATATGGTTTTAACCCTTAAACAGTAATAAATAACCTGAAAACGTTTTTATTGCAGTTTTATACTGAGATATTTTAGGGCCTGTTCAGAGCCCTGGTGTCGATCAGTCGATCAGTTTCTGCCAGCTGATGCAGTGGTCCTGTTCTCTCTGCTCCTCACAGCTCAGAAGGGCCCTGATGGCACAGTTATTCCCAATAACTACTGTGACTTCTGCCTGGGTGACTCAGGCAGCAACAGGAAAACAGGCCAGGCGGAGGAGCTGGTGTCCTGCTCTGACTGCGGCCGCTCCGGTGAGTTCTTTCCTCTCGTTCCGCTATCCCAGCATCCCAAGCTCTGCCTCCCCGCTTTCATTACAGCTTCGCCGTGGCCAGCAGCTCACCAGTGCTTTTTGATTTTTGCTCCATCGCCCCACAGCACTCCTCGCTTGGCTAGGGGGAGATTTCCATTAGGAAGGCAGAGAGCTCCACTTCCTGTTTGCCCAGAGCCACTTTTGCACAACCTAGTTTTATTTGGCTTTTAAATGTTCAAGGAAACAAACAACCAATAATACTGGAGAGTATTGCAGCTGGTATGTCAAACAAACTATGCACCACTGCCCTGTGGCACACTGACCCAGTTTTATCACTGGAGTCTTCGCACAGGTGTAATGAATGTGTGGTAATAAAGAGGCAAACAGAGGAGCACTTTGCTCTTCTGACTGGATGTTTATAAATCACTGCCTTAGGTCTAAAGAAAGCCAAAAGAACCCAGTAGAACCACTTCAGGGGTCCAAGCTCTGCAATCCAGATGCAAGTCAGATCTACGCTGATGCGTGGCAATGTGTCAGACTGAAAGGCCGGTGCATTGGCTTTCTCTCACAGTTGCTTTAAAGGCCTTTTTATTTCAAGTTGTTGCCCACACACTTTCTTTAACCTGGCATCCGATAAATACTCATACCGAGATAAAATTCAGTTAAGTGTACTCACTACTGCCTTCAATATTCAGTAATAAAACACCAGATGGAAATCACCCATACATCCAACAAGACAGACAGAGAAGAGCGCATCTCACGTGATCCAACTGGAAAACAAACATAAAAAATAGCTTTACACAGCTCTCTGACATGAAGTCACAAAAGTATCTGACATGACCACATGTTTCTAATATGAAATGGTGTGCAGTTCTATTTGTGAAAAATTGCATTCATTCATGCACCATCCTTACAAAAGCAGTTGGTTGCAGCTGTAAGGATTGTCCTTCCAAAGCTTAGCCTGTTTTGTTCAGCATGATAGTGGTTGTGAATTTAGCTTCAGTGGCTGTTTTGTTTCTGTTGTATGGAGGAGTGTTGTGTGTTGCATGTATTGTAGGCTCTTCAGTATTGCTGTTGGTGTGGACTGCTGCCCACTGACTGAGTATTCTGGCCTCTGCAGTTTTGTCACATGCTGGACCTGTTTTACCTGGAATAATAATACCCACTGAACCCCACCGTGTTTAAATGATATACAGCTCTGTAGTTGCTGCACTAAATGAATCAATTCAACATTTAAGATAAATTTTAATGTACACATGCAAGTGGTGTCTTTTTATAACCTCATTTCCTCTAACCCAGAGAAGATGTATCATGAACAAGGAAAATATAAACCTTGATAGTGACCTCATTTCCCTTTTTTCATGCACTGAAGGCAAGTCTGCAATCTTTTTTAATGAGGCACGTTAAATTAGCTGCTGAAAGATGCTGCGGGTTTTTTATGGGCCTTGGGTGGGCTAGACTAATCCGGGAGCCATGTCACGTTTTTTTTTTTCTTTTACGGGCTTCCTTGTTGGCAGCTTCGTTTCCAAGTGTCACAAAGTTTCTTCGCTTTCATGTTCCAACCTTTGGTTTGTGTTCACACTGTACATCTGAAGTACGACTCAGCTTCTGTCTGTCTGTACGCCGTAGATCTCCTCTGTAGGATAGAGTTTGAAAGTCTGTGTGAGGTCATATTCATCAAAATTGCATTGACGTTAAAATTGTTAATCGAGACCATATTTCCTTTTGAAGAGAAACATTTTCCCTCACTGTCATTTTTTTGTTGTTGTATTTTTCCATTGTAGTTCAGTCCAGACCACTTTGAAGTTACAGGAGGTTCACTGGTTTTTCAACAGGTCGAATGTCACTATTCTTGTAGTGACAATGATGCTGTCGGCTTACAACACCGTTTTTCTTCTTCAGCATTGACTAGAGCTGCTTGGCTGGGTGTGTCTTTGATGGTGAGAGAACTAATTGGCGGATTGGATTGCTTTAAGCGCTAGACTGTTTACAAAGTACCATAGACAGAACAAACACCCTGTACTCATTGAAGCAATTTAGGAAAAGTTCTCGTTTTCTGGGGATGCTGCTGGGAAGTTTTCGCTTAATTGTATTTGGCCCAGAAGTACAGTAATGACTACTGTCAGTTCAGTATCAGTTGCTATTGCTGTCATGGAGGGCACTAGATGTGTTACTGCTCCTACCGTGACTCACACAGTCAATAAATACTGCAACATCAGCAAAAGGCTCATTTGTTATCTTGGAAACTGTTGTAAACTCAGTGATCAGTGAATTAGTGGTTTTAAAAAACAGCTCTGGGAAGGCAGTGGAAATGTTTTATAGCAGAATGGTTATTATAGCATTTTATTTATAATCATGTGGGATGGTTCAATTTGGCCAGTCTTAAATAATTCTCTCTTAGTAGTGTCTTCCTGAGGTTTCCTATTTGAGTGTAGACTGGATTTAAGGACCACGCGTGTTCTCACAGATAAGGGAGGAGCTTGTTTAGGAGACTTCCCTGGCTTGCATGCAGGTCAACTTCTTTTTGATGGCTTGTTTTTCAAGATAAATAAAATCCAGTTTTAAAACCATTGCTGGAAAACGCCTGACTGAATGAATGCTGATTTCTGTATCAGACAATCATGTCTGACATTGCTTACATTTGGACCCATTATCCATGTAATGCCAAGTGTTTACTGAAATGACTTGATTTAGGTTAAATAACTAACAAAAAGCAGTGGTCTGAGAATTTTAGCCTGTATCCTTTTGGTTATAAAACCTATTCTATGCAGATTTATACAATTTATACTTCATGTGGAATGCATCTTGTCTTGCATGTCTGCTCAGTCAAAGACGATGTGCTATCTGTGTGTGGTGCATTGGAAACCACCGCTAACAGCAAGCCGTAGATGTGCTTGTGTGTGCTGCAGACCAAATACAGAAATGGAAACTGCACGGCTTTGCATAAGTTATTAGACTGGGGTGTCAAACAATTCCCAGGGGGCCGCAGTGCTGGTTTTTGTAGTTTCCTTTCAATCAGCTGCCAATTAAGGCCCTGAGAGCAAGGTTTGTGGATTCTTTAGCTAATAAATGACTGAAATGTAATCAGCTCAGCTGTGTTTGCAGTCAGGCCCTTATGGAAATGCTAAACATTTCATAATTCTCTCTTCTGTGGGATTAACTTTCATTTTTTATATTACATAGTGTAATCCATTAAAAGGAAAATTAATATCCCCTTATTGCTTGTACCTAATCTGAGGTGAGCCATTTAATGCAGTGTTTTTGAAAACCGTATGTTTTCTGATCTGATTAGTTATTTACTGACATTTTAGCTTCTCAGATAGAGTTCATTTTGATATAGGTCACACATTAATTGGGTTAAATTGGGAATAAAGGCATGCAGTTCTTTGGTAGCTTTTGGTAACCTTCTAGAGAATATGTTTTACCTGCATTCAGTGTATCCCACAATTCATGTTGATTTAGTGTGAGTTTTCTATCAATTTAGTGTTGGCTTGAATAATTAAGATTAGAAATTTGGAATGTTTATCTCTGTGTCCTTGCTCATTGCTTATAGGATGGGTAGAAATGGCATTCTATGTTTCATTTCATGTTTTCATTGTTTGCATCCATTATCAATTATTTCTCCATGAGACATACTGTTATTCATTATTCGTGTTGTACTATTGCTATCAGAGTAGTGGTTTTTGAAATGTTGAACCTGGAATCAGTTCCCTGCACTTTTTTCTGATAAACTGTTTGGTGGCTCATAGTTATAAGCAAATGTATGGAGGGAACATCTTGCAGGAAACCATGTTTTCTGGCAGTCCCCATTCCAGGCTGTTCAACTGAAAGAGGAAATAACACGCTGTGCTCCACAGTACACAATAGCCATTGCGTGACTTGGCTGACTGATATGTCATGGCCATTAAACGTATTGCTTTGTTGCCCCTCTTCCACAAGTTTGTGGTGAATTAAAGGGACGGCCATCTTTCAAATCTTTATGACACACAGTAGTTGGCGCTCTGGTATCTCCTGAGATCTAAACTGCAGTTTAGCGAAGTGGTCCATGAGGTACACCAGCGCCCCTGCCCTCGCTCCCTCCCGCCCCTTTCCCCTACTCCTTACCTCTTACCTGCTTTCTGCTATCGCCACTCAGAAATGAAGGAAATTAAGACGCATAGGCCTGTGACAAAGCTTGAGGCCTAGTTGACTGCTTTGTAGTTGTTGCTGTGTGTTGCCATACTGCGGTGCTGATATATTCATCATACATGTCAGCTGGACGCATTGGAGGGAGAGACGAGAGGAAGATGGGCGGGGCCGAGGAATTGTTTGGTGCCACGTCCGAAAGCGACGCGTCCACGTTTCACGGCTTCGACGACGATGAATTCGATGAGCCCTTGTCGAACGGCAGCGTGGCGTCGCCTCGGTGCAGATAGAGAACAGAAACAAACTTTAAAAAATGACAGAAAAAAAGACAGAAACCTCTGACAAAAGTCTGCTGCTTCTTTTTTAATTGATTTTTGTTTTTAGTGGAAAGCACAACTGTTCTCTTCAGAAGAGGAAAGCAATTGTTATTTTTATCTTTAGTGGAAAACTTCTGCTTTTTAATAAGTTAGGAATATTATTATTTTTATGTAAACTTTGAAAAGCAAAGAGCAATGGACAGTGTCTGCCTGAATTATGTGCTGACTGTGTGTAAAACAGAAGAATCTCTTCTTTGGATTTTTTTTTTCCCTGGAGGGGAAATGCAGTTATTTTACAAAAAAAAAAAACTATGGAACATTTGGATTTAACTGTACAGTGTGGTGTAGGACAGACCTGCCAGCAAAGTGGGATTTGATTTAAAACAATGAATAAAAAGACTATTGGGAGAAACGCAATTAATGTCAAACGAAACCAGCTTGTTTTGTGCGACAGAGAAGTCTGGGCAGAGGAAACGAGGCTTAATGGAACCATTTTCAACAGCGGCCCCTGCCTTGGTGAAGAAAAGGGCTCCCGCTGTCTTTACCTCTGGATTGCAATAATGTGAAAGTGAAGGAATAAGTGACTTCTGGGGGAGAGAGTTTGGCTTGCTGTTACCATGGAGAGAGGGGGAAACCGCAGTGGGGGTCCTGGTGGAGGGAGAGAGGGAAGGCGTGCCTGGCTGGGGGCAGTTAGCTGAAAGGTAAGAGCCTATTGGCGTTTCCTTCTCATGCTTTCTGTGTGGGCCAGCTCTTCTGGGCTCTGCTTATAGGAACATTGGGGACAGCAGTGCCCATGAGATGGTGGACATGGATGTTAACACTGTAATTAAGTGCTGGCTAGTCCTGTTCAAGGTGACTGAAATTAGATAAAGCCAACTAATTGGATATAACCACATACCAGTATGGCACACAGTGACTACCTATCAGAGTTCCCATAGCTCACATGTGACAAACTTATACATGGGAATCCAGTGTCTTAACCAGGCATGAGCTTTCATGATCTTGTTTCATTGCAAATCACATTGCCTTCTCTTGAACTGACTGAAGAATGTACATGTCTTCATTTGTCTAATAGGGGAACTTAATATGACAACTAAGAATATTGGATTTGGGCATATTCCCAAACCACAAATCAATCTCTCAACCCAGCACCGTGTGCTCTTCAGTGAAGTTCAGAGAGTAGCTTTATAGAAACAGCTGATGGCTCTCTGCTCTCAATCCCCCCTGGTCTGCCTGACAGCTGAAGCTGTTTGTTCTCTGCCTGAGTCTGAAATGTATCTTAAGAGTGGCAAAATCCCATTCACACATCTGAGTTGTATGTGAGAAGATAGCTCATGGAACCTCCTTACCAGCAGGCTCTTTTTTGCACATTTGCAGCATACTTCTCTTGTAAGCGAGAGACGTACACTATGCACAATGGCTAGTCCATCAGCAGCTGGAGCGTTTCTCTTCAGAGTGATGCCGCTCGAGATACAGACGGCATTTATGAATCAGCCGGAAAGCCTTTTGCATTACTGCATTATGTTAACACTGCAATGTGTACCTTTCCCTGTGGGTTTCTCCATGGGTGATAAGGTTACTGTGTGATATAATTGACCAATCTAATTAGCTGGGCTTAGCCCTCTGCTGAAAAAGCCCTTTTAGTGGCCATTGTGCCAGAATGAGGCTGAGTAAGTGGATCACTGTCACACAGCCATCAGCTGACTGCCAAATAGAAATAATCGCCATTCCATTTGGGAGGAATGCCGACTCAGTCAGACAAAAAAAGCTTTCCGTGCAGAAATTAAAGCCTTAAAACATGCCACATGTAACGTAGGATTTGAAAAGTACAATGATTTTAAAACAGGAAAGTATATACCTATAGATAGACATAATATTTTAGGATTTTGTTGAAAGAGCCCTTATTCAGGGCATCTTAAACTGGACATTGTGGATACAGTTGGATACTGTTGAGCTTTGAACCTGCAGCCCTCCTGTTACAGGCTGCATAGCATTTCACAGACAGGTTAAAAAGGATTAGAATGCCTCCTATATATAGTTTGCCTGAACATTTTAGGTTCAGACATGAAAATTTATGCAATTTATGAGAAAATGTAAAAAACTGGCTATTGATTTTTCTCATACACAACAGAGATCCGGTCCATACCAGAAATAGTGCTCAAGGAATGTCCAGACAAACAAAGCATATTTTCAAGTCCTATTTTTCGGCAGATTAAAGGGTGATTTAGCTGGCGAAAGGGTGCCCAAATCTGCCAGTTCACCTGAAACCCACTTTGACTCATTCAGAGCAGACCGGGGGATTGTTGATAGGACAGAATGGAGTTTTGCTATTTGCCAAAGAGTTAGTCACACAGACTCACAGTGCATCTCAAATGTCTATCATAACAAGATAATAATGATAATGAAAGATATCAAGATAATAAACTCTAATGAAATGTGGGCTACTTAGTCATGACAGGTTAGTTTTGACTAAGACAGGTTAGTTTTGACTAAGACTTTCCTGTTGTAGACCTTTTAGGGACCAGTTTATTCATATGTTTGATCAGATGCACTACTCTTCACACAGTAGTCTACCACTTATCTAGTGTAAACTGCCCCTTGACTTTACCAGACTGGTTGCTCTCTCACCTTTTCTAATTGTTTTACCATTGTCATGTTGCCCATTCAAAGACAAGTCCTGCCCATTCCCTTCCCAGGAACGCTGAGTCAAGCGGATCCTGAGTGATCAGCCAACAGGACAGCAGTCAACAGGAATCAGCCACAGCCTCCACTCCCTGGCCCCCTCGCACCCCCACACCCCCTTCCATGGACCACAGGAACCCCAGCACTGACCAGCTCTCCCACTGTCTTGCTCTGCCCCTGCAGATATGCAGACAGACAGGCAGGCAGACAGACAGATAGACGCTGTCCCGAGCACGTGCAATAAAGTCCCAGACACCCTGGAATTTAGAAGAAGAATACCCCCTCCCCCTCCCAGGCTGAGCTGGGACTCGAACTTTGAAGATGACAAAAGCAATTATGACAAAAAGAAAGAGAAATTATGAAAATAAATCTTAACATGTTTCAGGCACCATTGCCCACAGCCCAGTTTGAAACACTTTTACTTTTGGTTGTTTCAGTTATCTGGTCTCAACATCCTCTGTAAAAAGTTTTAAGTCAAAATAAGAGGCACTAAAGAGCATTTTGTAACATCACTGGCCATAGTAAGAACATCAGTTGGCATCTGCATTGTTTGCCCACGTCCTTATTTGCTACACAGAATAATAACACAGCCAGTCAGAAGACGTTTTGTCCAGCATTATGCAAGAGAAGCAAACCTTTGTCTGACAACTGCTCTAAAAACTCAGTTTAAAGGGGGTAGAAGTGGAAGATTCCATGCGATATTGTGATCTCCTCTTGCGAACTGCTTGACTTTTTGCCATCGCCTCCAGAGAATCGGCCTGCTCATAAATTCTTACCAGAATATTTTTTTTTCCAGGAGGAAAGAAGGCGATGTCAGGGGAGAGAGGGACGGCATGCTTGTAGAATTGTGTCAGTGAGCGGAAGCTTCTCAGAAGAGAGGGAAGGAGCTTTGAGAAATAACTTTGCTTTGAAAATCTGTGAGGATTCCCAGTAATGGCTTATTTAAGGCAGTTCTGAGAAGTGGAGCCAATCTCCGGTTCCTTAAGGCAAGTAATGGACCAGCTCAGAGTTACAAAAAAAAAAAATCCACTGAGACAGTATGTCACCCTGTCTCATCCGAATTGAAAATGCCAACTAGATGGGAAATGCAAACCGACACTGCACAGTATAAATGCCGGCAGTTTGCTTAGGCTGCCCCCTGATCAGGAAAGGTTACAGCTCAGGACGTGGTTCGTAAATGTCACTGCCTGACCGTGTGCCCCCAGCATTGTATGCTGTCACCCATTCCTCTGGGCCCACACCATCTTCTCTGACATATCAGAGTCAAAAGGTTTGGCGCTGAGCTCGGCCTTGACTTGGACAAGAAGTCAAGCCTTGACACCCGGACCTGCCCCTGCTCCCCTTTACGAAGTTGTGCAGTTGCAGTGTCACTGAGCTGACTGGCGGAGAGAGGGAACTGGGAACCTGCTGAAAGTGGCTCCTGTCTCCAAACATAGGGGTTGTAGTTCATATTTCTAATATAACTGTGAGCGGGTAAATGTGGACAATAGCCAAGCCACTGTGAAACATGGTAATGCTTAGCCGAAATATTTGTTTTTGCTGGTGGGGGGTGGGGAGGGGGGGTACATATAAGTCTTCTCGCAATAGAAGTACCAGAAATTTGAAGTGTTCTGGAAGATAGCATCAAACCCACTTTGTCTTTCACCCTGCATTCTGGAACTTGAACCTTCTGAAATGTATCCAGGCCTCTTTTGAAGAATCCACAGTTGTTTTCTTGTTGGTGATGTCTTACAACATTTGTGGCTGGATCTGCTGACTTTGTTTAGCACGTTGTTTCACATTCGTTTATGTTTTTCCAGTACCTTCCTTTGTTTCTTGACCTCAGTAGATGCTCAGGCATTTTGGACTTATTGAAGTTCTGTAAACTGTGCCGTATCTAAATATGCTCAAATTTCAATGTAATCAGTTGTCCCACAAGGAAATCTTTTGAGAAGGAAAAGCAAATGGGTCTTCCAAAACTCTTAACATGTTTCCCATTAGGACTGTTTGATTTCAGTGTATTGTTTCAATCTTGTGTTTTCTTGTGTGTTCAAAAGTAAAATAGGACTTCATCAGGACTTCCTTTTGTCTCTCGATAGACTGTCCAGAGGTACAGTTGCAATGTTATGTGAATGAGGATTTTCTCTCTTTCTCCTTAGCTATTTTACATTTACTCCTAGTCCTGACAATGTTGCATAGCTTACTCACCTTTGAACCCTCTTTAAAATAAGCCATTATTATGGGAAAGAGAAGGATGTATGCCATCCACTTGAAAGCGGCAGGCAGTTTGTTAGATTTAAAAATATGATGGATAATGTTCTTAATGAATTAAAGTCAGCGAATTGTAAACCCTGAGAGTGAATGCAAAAGAAAATAATTTCAATACCAAGGAGTATTCCTCTCAGGAAATGCATATATTGCAATCTGAATGATTAAATACGACAGCTTGTAAACAAAGCCACCATTGGGACAAACTGCAAGACAAATCAACTGAGGAAACTCAGCACTGTAAGGATCCGTTACCACTGCTGTCAAAACACTGGACTGTTTCATTCTTTTTGGTGCTTATAATAATGACATGGAATGAAATCCTAATCACATACAATGATGGACTTGTAATGAGACTACAATGTAGCTGTTAAACGCCTGCTAATAAGTATTGTTTTTCCTGATTAAGCAAACATATGGACATTTATGTTAAGACCACTACTGGTTTAGAGTCACAGGCTGACAGACTTAGTGTCACTGAGAGGTTTGCATTCATACTTGCAATTGCAACATGAGCCATAGTATGTTTATATAATACCTTTATTTGCTGCAGTCTTATCTGTCCATGTTGGTTTTGGGTTTTCTCAGGATCAGTAAAGTGTAGTTTCCCTGGGTTCTCAGCTCTGTAAAATATCAGCTCATTGAAAGTAAATGGCCTAGCATAAACAGGACAGTTCTTTTGGCATCAAGCTGAGGCATGGAATTTCTGATATCGCATTCCTCACCCCAGTAAATCCCAGTTTCTTGACTTGAAATAAATTGATTATTTTGTTCTGTCCTAAAACAGGTCACATGGTGTCCTGTCTAATTAAGATTCAGTATGCTCTGAGGTCTCTGGTGGGTGAGGGAGAAGGTTGCATTTTCAGACAGAAATAATCCATGCATCATTGGTTTGTGGAAGATGACTGGTGTAATAGACTTATTGTGTATCGTCCTGTGGGGAAGCTCCTGTAGGCTTTCAACTTGTGTTCCTCTGATTGTATTCCACAGACAGTGAAGGAAAGAGGTGAATCTGTAGCTGTACTAACAGCATATTTCATTTTATTTGTTAATTCTGTATCGGCTATTATAAGACACTGAAGTGATTTGCGTAGAGTAAGTACCCTGTTAAAGGGTAGCTGAGAAATTAAGTTTAAGCCCACTGTTTACAAGAGCATTTCTTTAACCACTATACTACACTGCTGTCTTTATTTGATCAGAAACATTGCATTCTTACTTTTGCTATGTACTGTCTTTAATTATAGTGAAAAGACTGAGCCCTGTGACTTATGTTGGATTCCAGTGCAGGAAGGTTGGCAGTTTCTTACAGATTCTAGATGTTTCTCAGCTGATGGTCTTATGAAAAGCTAACCAAAGTGTAACAGATGTCACATTCTGTCTTGATGTAAGCTAGAGGTCACAAATCTGGTGGAAAGGCCCAAATTTTTCTTTCAGTGGAGAACGCCAACTGCACTTCAGCTAAACACATGCAAGCTTGTGGCCAAACGGTGCAGGAACAGGTGCTGAAACCAGCGGCATCACCTTGGTTTGACATCTGGCCTTTGAAGAGTCATGGGAAATGCAGAGACGGCACACCACAAAAGATCAGTAAGATTGCGATAGGCTGCAGCCCGCTTGTCAGGATACGTTCTCTTGTTAATTCACTGGGAAAAAAGGTCAGCAGGTTCCAGAGCAGCCATCCCTGGGGCCTGCGTGCTCCAGTCAGCTTGGCCATGGTCCATTTGATGTGCCACGAAGGGGAAAAGCCTGACATGTAAGAGTTGAGTGGTGGAAGCATTGCGTAAAAAAAGTAATACAACCTTTGCATAAGTCAGCAACCTTTATGCAGTACATTACAAAAGGTGACTCAAAACAGTTTACGGATGAATAATAGGAAGTGCTGAGGACTGGAAAATTATTCTCTGTATCTGTGAGCAGGTTAAGAACATCTCATCTAGAGCTTCAACAGTGCAGGAGTTGATTCACTTGGCAGATTTTTTTGTGTCAGTAGCATTCAATCCCCAGCCGTAGTTAGAGTGCAGCCTTGTAACAGGAGTCTAGCCCTTTGGAAGGTCCATGTTATTAGATTGCCCCAGGCAATCATTGGACGTACCGGTGGGCCAAATAAAATCTGCAGTCCACTGCCTTTGCACTTGCACAATGCTAATGTGAAGGAGGCATCTCTGGAATGCCCCTTGATGTCCACATTTTCCTGACAAGAGATCTGATTAGCATGGTAAGCTAAAGACCAAGGTTCCATGATGGGGGACGACCTTCAATAGAGGACATTGACTATACTGAGCTCCATAATTGCTGTCAGGGCAAATAAAATAGTTATATAGTTATACTAGCGGCAGTAACAAACAGACCTATTTATTAATTCCCAGTCATTGTACAGCTTTGTTATTTGGAATCCCCAATCACTCATGTATGAAGTCAGGCAGAGGTGAATGAAAGTGGCAGTTTGATAGGGGGCTGTCTTTCTGTGATTGTCTTTAAAATCATCAACCACTGTGCGAGTTTCCCTGTGAACTGTGTTGTTTGTAAAACTCGTGTTAGTCGAAGCGTGCACCAGGAACTGACTTGTGAACCCACATTGGAAACCGTTGCCTTCACGTCTGCAAGGCATTGTCAGGACTGTACATCACCGTGGCGCTTGGCCGAGTTGATCTGCTGCCAAGCTAAAGCACAGCACAGCACGGCTGCTTTTCACATCAAACGCACCAGGAAGTGGTCATGCTCGCCTCTTTTTAGGTGTGTAGCTGTTTGCTTGTTCTCTCTCTGTGTGTCTCTCTCTCTCTCACTATCACTCGCTCAAGGCCTCTTGCATGGCATTGGAAAGCTGTCTGTGTGCATAGAAATATTCCAGTCTGGTTTTATATCAGGCCTGTTATCTTCAGCAAAACCAGGCTACGTTGTAAACTGCCCTGAAGTTGTCGGCGGTGAAGGAAGGGGAGGGGAGATCAGTGATAGCCCTTGACATGACCCTACTTTGTTCACAGTAACATGTGTTGTGATATAAACAAGGGGAAAATGACCACTCACTAAACTACTTGATCATTTTCCGAGTATGTTTTCCAGTTGAATTGTCATCAGAATTGCATTTAACCGTTGGTCAATTTATCTATGTGGCATGTAAAGAATGTAAGCCACTGGACTGTGTGTGCTCTTGTGTAAAGCAGAGAGATAATGGTTAAGGCCGTGCAGATGATCGAAATACAGGTACTGCCACAAACACACACACACACACACACACACACACACACACACACAAACATATACACATAAAAAGCTGTCAGAGACTGTTTACTCAAATACACCAATGAAGCACACGCTGCATGGCCTTCCTCACTGAACTCAAGTCCAAGTTTCTTATTCTCTTGTTCCCTGAGTTTCCTCAGGAACTTGTTCAGTGTTTCAGCCACTCCTGTTGGGCTGAGAAGAAAATGGGGTAATCCCAGCCTCCACAGATGCAAATTGTGTTTATTTGCTAGAACCCCACAAATATTTAACCACACATGGAGAAACTTCAGTAGCAGCCTCGGGAACTCCATGTTTGCTTGTTACTTGTGAGTTCTTAGCAATGTCAATGAACCTCAAACAAATGGGTTTAGCGCACTTGTGAGCAACAGTTGTCCTCACTGAATGAGGCCACGGAGTCTGTGTTAAAGGTAGCAGATGGTTTTCACTGAAGTCTTGTACAGTCCTTATACCTCTTAAAGGAGTCAATGAAAGCTGCATCTCAGTGGTTCCGCTCCAAGTTGTAGTGGAGCTGACTTGAGTTCAGAATGACTGTTGTAAACTGATTTTATTTTCAATTGTAAATAACCAAAATGGTAAAAAGTCTTTGTTAGTGAAACTATTTTTATTGTTCCAGAAGGAAATAAAGAACGAGACTCCTATTCTTGCCTGGATTATTGGTGTTTTAATGGGTCAGTGGTGTGCAAGTGAGCGTGAGTGGTCAACCAGATGCACCTGGAGACCATGACCGGAGTCTAAACCGTGACCAGGCGGAAAAGGTCCAATTAGAAGCTACATTAACTCTAAAACATAGGGGTATGTCTTCATACTGGTGCATTGTTAAAATATAAAGAAGAAAACAAAGGCTAGAACCAGAAGGAAAAACTAAATATGAGTTTATATTTAAGGTTTGTGTTCATATAATGTTTCTAAATGCTAATGATAACATGAGCGAAAGGGATGTTCAAATGGTTTCGTTGTTATTTTTAATCCCACCCCTTAAAGAATGTCTACTCTAGCTCTTACCTCTGACTCAAAACCCTTTTAACTGAACTCATACCGGAAAGATTGCATAAGCAGTTAGTTGATCTTGGGCCTCATGTAGTTCAATAATTACAGTTACTGTATATAACCACTACAACAGAAGTACTGTAACCATATCACTGTCATTTATCGTAGTTCGTTAACTGCCATCAAAACCTGTCACACGAATCCCTGCATTTCCATATCAGCACTAGGCAGGCTTGTACTGTTATGTACAGCAGACTGTTAGTTATCTCACTGACACATTTACCAGTGTTTGCATATCAGTTGTTTGCATAGGTATGAATGGGCATGATGATATCATGGAACAGCTTCATGGTAGTTATGAACATACAATGTCTTGATTATACTTCACTACAGAGCCTTTGTCTATATTTGGTAACTAGACTTATGGTGGATTTCTAACAGTTTAGGACTCAAGTTGATGTGTTTGTAAATGCTAGTGTAATTCACTGTACCTTGTATTTGATTCGCTTTCATTTTCATTTAGTTTCACCATTTTGACATTTTGGATATTCCGCATTCCTGGGACATGCATTAGTAGCTCATACAAAGTAGTGGAATGTCTACATGTCCACATTTATGTGTATTGTGACCAAATTGTGCTTTCTATGTGACCATGATTTTGACCTTGCTGTCGACGCATGACTTGCATGCATTATAAAGTCAAATGGAAAAATGCATAAAGGAGTTGCTCTTTGCTGTTGTAAAGTTGTAAAGACATGCATCTCCATGCATGGACATAGATAAGTCTGCTGGGTGTAGTTCAGAGGCCTCAGGTCATTATTACATTGTGAAGCGTTTCTGAGCACAATGCAACACGCTCCTGTTCTAACGCAGCTCATGGTTGCACGGCATCCTGAGAAATGCTTCCAGTTCCCTGAGCTCATCAGAGGCGGCCACAGTGTGCCTGGATCTCTCAGATAACACTAATTAGAAGGCAATTTTTAGCCTTGTTTCCTTCACTTCCTGAACAATTAGCGAATGGCGCATGCTGGGAACGGAAGCAGAATCTTGGTCTCTCCATTTCACAACACGGAGTCACTCTTTCTGTGTGGTTGTGTCGATATTCAAAGCTGCTGCATCCCTTGCTTAACTGAGAAATTAAATGATTGGTTGATGGATGGCTGGACAGATGTGATAGCCTTGCAGGCGGAGTATTCTCTGTGTGGACCCATAAAAGACATTGTTAAGAAGAGAGCTGGACTTTGACTTGTGCAAAAGACTCACATCATGTCATCAGCTATCGTATGCCTCATAGCTGAATGCAAAAACACACACACACACACACACACATACAGATCTTACATATGCGCTCTGCACCCTGGAAATCTTAATTTAACCAGATTAAGTTGTGACCATTTTATACACTGGAAACATCTGTAGCAGCTCTGCGCCACTCAGTAATGTACGCTCAGATCCAGGTGAGTGCATTTACCATTTCTACATAGAGCTGAAAACTGAAAAATGAGCTTTGAAGCAACTGTGTGACAGAAATATTGCATTGAGCATTTTGGACTGTTTATGATTCCAAACTGATGTTTTTCAGTGGGGCTGGGCACTGATAATGAGCTTGGAATGTGGTGCAATAATAGAAGTACAGTATCCCTGGATCGGTTTCATTAAACCATCTTCATATTACATCTGAAAATGGAGCATGCTAACACTTGCCTCCTGCCAAGCCTTCTGGCACTGAAGTCTGCAGACTTAACTGGTTTAGCAGGCCAAACGCAGGCTCACAGTGCAAGGAAAGAAAAGAAAGCCTGCGAATCCTGTGCGGCTTCAAAAATGAAAAGGCCACCAGGGCACTGCACTCTTACATGTGAGTACACACTGAGCAGCCTCAAAAGTATGTGCCCTTGAAACTTTTAAAACACTGGCACAACTGATTGACTGATTTCTACCAAACCCGCTATACTGTATGCAGTTAAACCCAAACTACTTAGTAGTGAGGCAGATCTCTCAGCGCCACATCTGTTCATTTCAGACTGTGATCTTCTTGCTCTTCCTCCTGTTCCTCCTCCTCCTCCTCCTCCTCCTAGGCCATCCCACTTGCCTGCAGTTCACAGACAACATGATGCAGGCGGTGCACACCTACCAGTGGCAGTGCATCGAGTGCAAGTCCTGCAGCTTGTGCGGCACCTCGGAGAATGATGTAAGACCCTCCCCTCATTACACACGAACACACAGCACGCCCGCTTTCTATGTCAGGAGATGGGCAGAGATTTAAGCCAATCGCATTACAGCTGCTCGCCACACTTTATCTGCTATGTCTCCCCATGGGAAAATGAGGTCTCTCCAACCAATAATATTGCAGTGAGTGGCTCACTGAGCTAAGGTTTTGTATTGGTTATGCAAATACAGCCTCTGCTGCTCTGTTTCCCTCTTCTGTCCAGTCAATCTTGTCTCCTCCTTAACAGGACCAGCTCTTGTTTTGTGATGACTGTGATCGGGGATACCACATGTACTGCCTGAAACCTCCCATGACTCAGCCTCCTGAAGGTATGCACAACCTACATAAAAACCCCAAAATAATCTTAATAAAGATAAATTATTAGCAAGCTGTTCTCACCTCCTATATTCAGTTCAGTGTTATTACAGGGAAGCGCCGTCATTATGACAGATGTTAGAAAATCTCTCTCTTTCTGTCTCTCTATCCTCAGGGAGCTGGAGTTGTCATCTGTGTCTGGAACTCTTGAAGGACAAGGCCTCAGCCTTTACTGAGCAATAGAGGGAAGAGACACCCAGCATCTACCCAACGTCAACACAACCACATTCCTACTGTAACACAGACACTCATACACACACACACACACACACACACATACAGTATGCACAAGCACACGCGCACGTACACACACAGGACACCCATCACAGCAACATTCCTATCAAAACACGCACTGGTAAATTCCTTCTGACAAATACACCACCCATTCACTGTGTGGGCACAGTGTGACACATTGTGGGATCTTCTTTCATTCGAACCTTAATGCACCGAAAAAATACTGTTACAAAATACGGTCGCCACTTTTATTAGTCGGTAAGGCAAAGATAACTATAGCTGCAAAAACTTGGTGAAGCATCGTCATTCTGTATAATCTCTCATTATAGGTCATTCCATAATTTATTAGATATAGCAGTAATGCTCTACCTCACATTTCATTCATTAGCCACTGAATCCAAAGAAATGTAGAGTGCAGTCACAATTATCTGCATGTTGAATTTGAGTGTAGGAGAAATCATAAAAGCAATGCTATGCACATGTAAAAAATTCTCCAAACACAAAGTAGAAACGTGTTCACTGCCACATAACCTCCATACATGTTTAGCATTGTCGCTAAAGTGTCACTGTGATACAGTGTTAGAGAAGCTTTGTGAGAAGGCGAGACTTCACATGGCTGGAATGCTTCAAAATGCAGAAAATCTTCAGATGTTCTGATTTATGTACTAAATTAAAACGTAATTAATGGCGTGATCTAGTGAGGTGTGCGAGTGATGTAATGCTAGTAGAGAGGCGTGCTCTCTAAGAACAAAGAATAAACTAGATTTATTGTTTGGAGTTAAAACCAGTGATTTTTCTCCCATTATAGTGAGGATTATGTAAGGCTGTTTTCTAACAAACATGATTTTATATTCAGAATAAATATCATTTTTACAAATTTGTATTCATATTTAACACGAAAAGGGAATTTGAAGCAGATGCCATGCTGATACCTTAAACTATTCATTTCCTTAAAAAGCCAAGGCTAAGACTAAGTAATAACTCTGTGTTAATGTTACTACTATAATTGCCATGTTTTATGCCAGTTAAATATAGATAATTTTCCAACCACTTTAAATAACTTTTCCACGCCTTCACAGTCCCTAGAATTCTTATGTTGCCCTTCCGTGTCTTGCTAAAAGAACCATATTAGAATTCACACATAAGGTTTTTTGTGAATTGACCTCAGTGGAATTCAAGAACTGGGCAGTTTAGGTAGCAGAGGTGTCATTGTGTACAGCTACTGTCTTTGGAGGCAAATTCTGAAACTATCACTGCAAAGCTGGTGTACAGAGAATTCTAAAGAGACATAAAATGTACTGCCTGTATTCCAAAGAGCAAAGCTGAGACAGCTCCGTGCTATTCAGTGTGATAGCATCTGACAGGCTTTCAAGTTCTAGCAATAACGTGAAAAACCGAAATGTCCTTTTTGACTTTTACATTCTGTGCAGCATGTGGAAAAACACGGATGACAATGCCAGCCTGAAATCACTGTGATTATTGAGTTTTATTGGAAAGCATATTTGATTTTCAGTTAAGAAACATACCAGATTAAATTTGTCTGTATGGGGTCGATCAAATGATCTAACAAACTCAAATTATTAAAAGGCTCTGGTTTGCTTAGCTCTCCATTAGAAACAGCAAGCTTTGGTTTTTGTATTCTCCAAAATTAGAATTTAATTTTTTATTTTTACTTTTGTACTTAATTGTACTCTTTTTTTACCATTTACCATTTCGTTTTTACAGATTCTTAGTGAGATCTTCATGCTAAATTAAAATTTGTATTTTTGGTAAAAGTAAAATACATACATCCAGAATATTATTAGTCGGGGCAGCATAAGAACAGGACACTAAGCTCTTCTCTTCTGTTTATGGGTTTGTATTTATATGGGAGACAGTGAGATAAATCCTTAGCACAGTGGCGTGTGGGTGGGACACAGGCTTGTCTGCTTTGGAACACTTATAAACTGATCACTTGTGAACACAACTGTGTAGTCCAAATATTTCCACCTTATAGTAACACTAATCCAGTAGGACTGTTAGAAATCATGCATTCCACACAGCTATCTGATCAGGTGTCATCAAATGAACCATTATAGTAAAATTTCATATATACATACACCATGATAATTAACAAACCTTTTTTTGGTGTGTAGTACCAATTTAGGTACTGTGTTTTCTAAAACTTTGTTTTATATATATTTTAGTTGCTTTTTATATTTTGTTGTATTTAAGTTGTGCAACATTCTGGTTTGGGTGTGATATATATTTCATAGTAGATTGGAGCCATTGTATTTTTAGGATCTTTGTTTACAGTCAAGTTTTTAATATAAACTAATACTTGGTGAAATGTGTTGTAACACCAAAAGTTTCTCTCCTTTTCTGTAACGGTTTTTATAATATTTAATGAAGCATAAAGGAATTGTTTGAAGTGTGGCAACATAACTGGAAGGGGATATACATTCATGTATGGTTACTTTTATATTTGTCTTCCTCAGACAATCATGAAATAGATGAGTCATGTGGTAGATATATTTGGTTATTCAGGGCTGTTTCCCCTTTCATTGAACTACCACCCCCTGAGCTCAAATATGTGTTTATGGTGTATTTGCATCATGGATCTTTTAAGATTTCCTTTGTTTAAAAAATATATTGTTTTGGATAATATTTGAGTAGAAGTGTTTATCAATGTAAAAGCACCTTTTAAGGTGCAGTATACCTTGTTACTGTTGAAAATCTGCTATGCAATTTCTGTTCTCGGTAGTGTCTAGAAACAAGGTCTCGCACTGTTATGAAACCAACACACCAATCAAGTTCTAACACATTGCCTGTAACATCCTAGCCCTACTTTCATACTTTCCGTTTTTCTCTGACTTATTACATGAGCATTTTCCATCTGGTCATTCTCTCATTTCTGTTTGTTCTGCTTGTCTGAATAATGAATGGAAGGCTCTATTTTCAGTGGCCGTTTCCGTTTTTGTCCCACACCCCACCACCCCACCCCCCTCACTAATTTTTCAAGAATGTCTAATGCCATAATCCATGGACTAAAGACTTTAATTATTTATTACAACAATTTTTTAACAAAAGCTTAATCAGGACCCTCCTTTGTAATGCAATGTTGATGGAGGGATTCAGCTACAGTTCGAGCAGGTCAGCAGAAAGCAAAAGGGACGCTCTGAGGGCTATCTGTATACCCAAGTGGAAGAGGTCAAGGGTGAACCTCACAGCTTCTCTCAGCCTTGGTTTATACCATATTCTCTGTTAACCTCTCTATGACCTTTGACCCCCTATTCTCTGTCAGCTCATGAAGGATTACTCTGGCACCAGAAAGCAGCTTCAGAATTCCATCAGCAGTGGTCTGTATGGGAAGAAAGGGACTACTATAGTAATTTTGGAGAAAATATAAATACAAAGAAAGAATAATAATCAGCTGTACTCCATAGGTGAAGTTCATTTTAAATAATATAACAACATTATAACTGTAACTGTTATTTAATAAAACTAGCTAGAGGCAAACCATTCTCATGTTTGAAGAAGCAGAATTTAAAAAAAATATTAATAAAAGTCGACACAAAGCTGGGTGAAAATATCTGATGGTAAATAGTGAATGTAAGTTAAATGCATATATTTAAATGCATAAATAACCCTTTCATTGGGATCCAACATTGTTTTAGTATTTTACAGAACATTTTAAAATAAAATCAGACCTGGATATAGGGTCCCTAATCCAGTCTAATTTTATGTAGATTTAAGATCAAGTGCCAATATTTCTATATTTCTATTTTTCAGAATGCCTGGGCCAGCTTCCACCAATCTATTCCCATGCATAAATACATTCAGGTTAGGGACATACTAGATCAGTAACATTATTATATTGCAATCCACATATGTATATAGGTTACCATTATATTACATGCACGTTTTCAGGCATTTAGCAGAAGCTTTTAGCAGATTTTCCAAAGAAATTATTTTCCATGGCCATACAATGGCGTAAAAGACTTCTGAAATCATAGCCAAGTGAACCCTTACAACTACTGTTATTCAGATAGAAGATATGGTTATCACAACTCTTCTTCAACCCCAGAACACCAACCCAGAAGTGTGGGTATTTGGTGAAAGGCAATTTCACACTGAAACCCTTAGTCCTGATAGGTGTGAGCTTCCATTCCCAAACTTGTACTATAATGTAGAGAAAAGTGATAATATTGTTTTAGAGGGTAAATATTTCACAATAGAATAACATGCAAAGAATTTTACAGAATGGACATACTGCTTTCACCTGTCAACAGAGTGCACATCCTATGGTTTACTGACAATAACTATTGCTCTTGATGTACTTTCAAAGGGTTAGGGTGTGGTGAAATATAGTCATACATATAATGGATTTTTCTTTGTTACACTTAGTTTTTATATTTGAAAAGATTTTTTGATGGTCCTACCACTTCATCTGCAGTATGCAATAAAAGTTTCACTGACCTTTTGTGTCTTATTGTCCTACCACAACTTATATTTAAATAATTAAATTCCTGTAGTTCTTACAGTGGCCACTAGGTGGAAGACAATTACAGTATTTCATAAAGCACATTATTAGTTGTGTTGGGAAAATCAATAACAGTGGAAAAAACAAATTGCACATAATTGTAATGGTCTGTTTTCATTCATTTTGATCAAAATGCATTAGTGATTGAGGAAATAAAAACAGAGAGGGAAATTCAGTCAGGTAGACATAAGTCCAAAAGTTTATTTGGTGGCTACAAGATATCAGGCTCTTGGGTCTTTTAACCCACGAATAGTCATCTTTTTGATTGAGTAACTAAAAGCAGGAATCGCCCAGAAATATCACATGCATAGTTGTGTGCCCATACCAGTTTTTGTGCTTTTATGTGTTGAATTTATACAGCACACTTTCTATATGCAGTTTTACTGTACATTTGTTGGAAATATTACATTTAACTGGAGTCTGTATGAATAAATTAAGCATATCTATCTCATGACCAGGAGGTCTACAGCAGCTGATGATAATTAGAATTACAATATGAATCTGTACAGTGCAGTTGAACCATAAAAATAAAAAAGATTTTAAAAACAAAAGTCACCAAAGCAGTCCTCCAGTCACAGTCAGTATAATTCTGAATGGTCTCTGGCAGTGGTTATGCTGGCGACGTCCTTCCTCCCAAGGCTGTCCACTAGAGGGAGCTGTAGTTTATGGAAGCTGCCCTTAGTCATTTTGGGCCTTGTGTAAAGGATAAGCTGGTGCATGCTGTTCGGGGAGGGGAGGAATTGTGTTCATATGAGGGTATTATATATTGGCCCTCTGATATTTATATCCTCTTCACCCGGGTATGAACTCCCAGTCCAATTAGGAGGAATGAGGATGGAACGTTCCAGTCCAATAGGGGATTGATATGAAATATCTGTCCATGCATCCAGCTGCAGCTCCACAGTCTACGGTTTTGAATCCAGAGAAACTGACTCGGCGGGTGGCAGGTGATGTGCTGGGGCAATGCAATGCTGACAGCTTGGTCGTCTTTGGAAAAAAAAAAGGTTGGGCCGGGCTGTCTCGTGCATCGCTCTTCTTTCTCAGAGGCCTGGGGGCCCCGTTACCTGTACCAGACTCTAGCGTAACAGCAAGTTCTTTGTCAACTAGCATGCACAAATACAGGGACTGTCCATTCGGTGAATGGACACTCGAAAGCTGTACACATGTCCGACTCTCAAACCGCACAGATTTTGGTACATTTGTTGTGTTGTGTAAAAGTACATAATGCCTACCTCTCAGAACATTTCTCTCATGCAACATACAGTGCAACAGCAGACAGTGAGTCCCACGGCACCAGAAGTGCCAGGAAAAGGCTATGGGCACGCACTCCAGTCCCAGGACATTTGTCTCTGGATCGCACAGCGTCAGCGTCCTTATAGGGTTTAAAACCTGTGGAATCGGCCGGTACATTCAGCTTGTGTTAACAGTTTTAAAATTAAAGCACAGACGACACAGTAACTCTTCTGTTTTCTAAACAGCAGTCGACCGAGGCCCCGCTTTTCCGGGCTGGATCATAAAGCATTCATAGTTGAACGCAGCTAAACAATCTTTTTTTTTTTTTTTTTTTACATATTGGATATGCTTTACTGCTGGGTATGAACTTGGATCTGGATCACAGCATGAACAAACAGACTTTCCACATTGGCAAGATACTTTTTCACTTTAGTGTGGGTGCAGCACAAATCACTTTGAACTTCAATAAACTACTTTGTTCAGTGATGATGCAGTTCAGCAAAATTCCTGCCTCTGTATTGCTAATATTCCTACTGGGGTGTTATATACAGACTGGTATATTTCATCGAATGCCTCAGATTGCCAGCTACACAGATTTTTTTTCCCACTGCTTTTTGAGATAAGCTAATCGACCTCAAAATCATAATTCTGTAATCCTGTGACAAACAGTCGACTCTAAAGACAAGATGACACTCAAGACGATGACACCAATTTGACACGATCCCTTATGAATCCTGGCTGGCATGGCAAGCAATCACTGAAATACCACCTTGCTTTGGTGTGGAACACTTTTGTTGGGCGTCAAGTTTCATCAGCTCTGACATCATCAGTTCACCTCCATGGATATGTTACTTTTGTACATCGTCAATTAATGACCTTAAATGACATTAGCTTACAAGCTCCATGTTGGATGTTAGAAGCAAATATCCCTAATTCCTGCATACTTCGTAGTACACTACAGCTTGATTTTCTGTTGGATACAACAGTGCAGGGTATTATGTTTAGTTTTTTCTTTTCTTTTTTAATAGTGGATAAAACCTTCTGCTGACATGCTTTTGTATTAATTAACCCAGCATCCACTGTTGTCTTTGTACCATTGCACACAACATGATTATATCGATTTCCGTTTACTCTATACAGTCTTACCTAGAATACAGACAGACACATTTTAGGTGGCATGCAGCTATACATTGTAATCTCTGTCGAGCCCTTTTGGCGTTCTGCCCTTGGAATGTTCTGAAGCAAACAGACTTTTCCTCAGAGTCTCCCTCCAACTGTCAATTTGAAGCAGCCTCCAAAAAACAAATAAAACAACCAATAATGCCTGCAGCCAGATTACAAAGAAGTTATGATAAACTTATGATAAACCAATTACTCTGAATCTAAAATAAACTCTATGTATATGTCCTTCAGTTAGCTTGTAGTATGAACTATCTTAGAGGCAAAGTTCTATAGTCATTTTGATTTAAATATGTTTATAGATTTAAATGCAAAAGTCACTTTTTTGTTCATAAATTACAGAGACAGCAGTGTCCTGTTCGTTTTATCGACAACTTATTGCTCGCTATCTTGCAAGTGCAGGGACTGTGCGAGGTGGTGAGGGAGGAGTCTGGTTTGTCTCAACTGTCACAGTGCACCCCTCCGCAGGCCCTTAAACTCCAGTCTCGCTGGCGTCCCTCTCCCCGCGCGACAGTGACGACTCTGGGCTCTCCGCGCTAGTCCGGTCCCAGGCCTTGTCAGGAGGACTGCATGAGGCCTGTCAGCCGCTTCCCCGTCAGCGACTTTCCCTGAAAAACGAAAGAGTGGAGGGGAAAAAAGGAATGTACAATTGTACAATGTACAAATCTGACGACAAAGAGAGCCCAGGAAAGACACCTGACAGCTCTAAGAGCTTCTGTTTAGCCTTTTAGCATGAGCAGATGGAGAGTGAAACTGCAATGCTAGTCTTTCATTCAGCAGGAACACCTTAGAGAGATGGTATATGCTTATGTCATATCTCTGAACATTATGTAACCAAAAAAAGTCATTTGAAGAGCAAATACTGTATGAACCATTTTTACACTTTTACATTAATAACTGTTATTCCATCATTGAATATTTAACAAATATTAGATAATACATTTGGGTTTCAGACTGAAACATTCATAAAATGTTAAGCTGTGCTGTCACATATGCTCACATCCCAACAATGTATATTTTAGCCATTTGTGGAGTTCTCTCAATCTGACCACCACGGCCTCCTTCTTAATAACACATTTACTAATATTTACAAAATTTCAGCTGGCACTTTTTAAATAGTGTTTTGTGGGTTATTAATAATTCATTAAACATTTAGCTGTAACAGCATCATAAGCTAAAGTGCTAGCGTGGTATTTGCATGGAATATATATTGGTTTTGTGTCCCATCATGTAAAACAATGTTCTTGTGCTCCATAGGGAGGCAGCGTGGGAGTCTGGCATTAAGAATAAGCATAAAGTGATTGAAGTAAATTAATAACTGAATTTTAAACTCTGTGCTGAAAGGAGAGAGAGAGAGTAGGGAGGTAAGCACCTTCACTAATAGTCATTTAACCCCCCTGGAACCATGTCTATAGCACTTCATGCATATTAAAGACAAATCTTTGAATATTAATGTTGCTGTAGTTCAGGGGACTTCACAGATGTTCATGGTAACACGATGGTATACAAACTGGGTGTAATATATCTTGGGGTGTGGCAATACATCTAACATAAAAGCATTATAAAACCAGTGGAGATAAATAAACATTTCCATCATCCATTAAACATTTTCAGTGACCAAGAAGGAAGTTGCAATGACAAGGTTTACAACATTTCATAGCAAAAGATTAAGGTCTGGGTCAATTAGGGAAAGGTGATATCTTGGTTTCTAGTTTCAGACACGGGGACAGCTTTGTCCATTTTTCTAATATCTCATTACTCTTCAGTTACACCTGTGCAAAACCTTTAAAAAGCTGACGAGCACATTAATAAGGCTGATGGGCTTTTAGGACCCAAACGGACAGCATCACTGGGGTTTTACTGGAGTGTAATTAGTTTGTTTGTTGAAGTATCCCCCATTCAGAGCACACGGAAGCATGCTGAGAGCGGTGCAGCTGGGGCCTTGGCTGCAGTACTCTTGGCTCCATACTCACCACACTGCGCGTGAACTTCTCCAGGGAGGTGCGGCGCCCCTGCTCACTCTCAGGCTGCTGGAAGGGGCAAAGCAGTGCGGCAAGAGGGGGAAATGGAGGCGGTGGAGGTTAGAGGAGGAACAAACAAAGCAAAGCGTAAGTCAGCTTGGACGTGCGGCCTAGCGCAGCGGCTAACGGTGAGAAAAAGGTAGCCTGCAGTGGCTACATGCACCAGCAGAGGGCTCTCAAGCCAGCCGTAGCAGTTAGTAAGTAAGGACATCATTAATAAGAATAATGGACATACTGCAGAACACTGTGCACATGGCTATCAGGGTTAATATAGTAGTATTAATATATGATGTAATATGATGTTATACGATCATGTTAATATGCAGTCATGTAACAGATTGTGAGGTTTCTGTTGGTTTGTCCTTCTCTGACGTATTTAACAGGGAAATTGGGTATTTAGTCCAAGAACATACAAACCATAGGAAGTATACAAGTTTGATCTCAAAATTCACATTAATGTTAGTATCACTGTTGCAGGCTTAAACGGACCAAGATTGTTTTGGAATGAAGATAAAATAATTCATCCCGGTGGTTTGGTTATGAGTCCTGTATGTAGCTTGAGGGTGTGTTACCCGGCAAGAAACCAAAGATATAGTTTCTTTGCTCATAACAGCTAGCAATACTGCACCAGGGAAATGCATTTCCTTTCTATTGTCCTAGAAACACAAGCCACCAGCAGTTGTGCTCAAGGAATTCATCAAGGACACACTATGATGACACATATGAGCTTCAGCAGGCCCAAATAGCGGCTCTCACTCAACCGTCTCCATGGGGAGATTACTGCGGCTGGAAGTCACAGGAGCCCACCTTCTTTCTGGCCAGCAGGAGGTCCTGATAGGCATTGGAGCGCAGAAATCGAGCATAGCTGTCGCTCTTCATCAGCTTGAAGATGTGCTCCTAAAAGAGAAACCGCAGGGGTGGGAGCGTTTGTTCGCGTGCGCAACTGCATACGTGTGAGGTTCTGATGATTTGCGATTGCGTGCGCTATTCATTTTTTTTTTTTGATAATTGAAAAAAAGGCTGCAACCAATTTTTAAAATCACCTTGAAAGGTTAAGTAGCTAAATTCACTGTGAAACAAAATTATTAGTGCTGGTTGCAGTTAGAGATGAAGCTTGGAACAGTATAATTTGTTCCAAAGTCCAAACACCAAAATAGAAAAAAAATCATGATAGTGAAAATGTAAAATGAATAAATTGAACATAAGACCAAATAAATTCAGCAAGAGGGAACTGGAATTGTTAATACATATCACACCTTACCTAGGGCAATGAAATAAATGTGAAATTCAATCAATAATATATATATATGGCTTCGGGAATGACAAAATTATCAAAAGAAAACAAGAAGAAATGTGGCACAATACAGATGCACAAAAAGATCCTCTAATGCTGTCCAAAAATAACAAATGGATAGTGGCCAGTTTCACTACAGTAAATGTAGCAGTCACTGCAGGCAGAGCAGACATGTCCGTAACATTTAATCATTTGCAAAACTATTGTTCAAAATACCTTCTCTCATTTGTCGACTATGCCTCTGTTTTGCACCAATTAGAGCAGCTGTAGTCAGTCAAAGGTATGACATTCTTTTGAAGTTGTTTTATTTTTTGTACATTGAAGTGGTTTTCTTTTTGTTAATAGCTCCACTTAATTAGCACAAGCCTTTGCGAATAAGTTGGCATACTTAAAGAACCATATTTATATAGCTTCCTTGTTTGTGTGAAAAAATTACAGAAATACATACACCATAAACATAGAGATAGTCTGTGTGTACACTGTAGTCTGGGAGACTCAAATGTCTGGGGACTATGTGTTTGCATGTAACTGCAACTGTGTTTAAGTAGGACAGTTGTCCATGTTTGTGCAGTGGCATGTGGAACACTGTGTGTACACTGTGTGAGTGTGTGTGTGTGTCACTGTGAGTGTGTGAGGCTGCAGGTGTGTGAAAGGCCCAGGGGAATTGGGTAATGATGTAACACAGAGTGCTGGGAGCCTGTAAACCAGGCACATTAAAGCAAGAGGGGGAGAATTCCCACAGGACGGAGTCTTGGATCCAGCGCTAAACCGAGCACAGAGCCAGCGCACTAATGCACTGTGAAATGGACGCCTTCGAACAAAGCTACAGTAATTCAGCCTGAATTGGGGGAATCTGGGGAGGGGGAAAGACGCTGCGGCATTACACGGGTCATTAACCCCTTGAAAACATGATCTCCATTTCTGCTTGCTTCACTTTCACTTCATATTCTTCTGGTTCAATGAGCAAGACAGACATGTTTTGCATGCGCTTTGGGGAAGGGGGGGAGGGGACGGGGGAGGGGCGGCTGCCGTACCTGGGCGTCTTCAAAGCTGTAGCGGCCTGGATCTTTGAGGTTCTGGCTGGTTCGCTCATAACTGTGGGAATCCAGGTTGATAGAGCTTTGGGCTCCCTCTGCCAAGAACTCATGCCAGATCTCCTGGGCTCTATTGGGTACATCCTGTAGGGGGCGCCGTTTTAGGTCCTGCACTGCCAACCAGAACCTGTGCAAAGCATAAGGCATACCACACGCATTATACTGAGTCTCAGTGGTAGCCCAGCAAGCTGAGACTTTCTTGCATTGCGATACTGTGGAATCTTCCCACAGCTGTTATTACCAGTTTAAAGACACTCCGTTGAACTGTGTCTATAAAACGAATGAAGATAGAATAAAGTGTAGAGCAAGTAAGAAGACACTGCTAAGGATAAGGAGGCTGTGTATTATCTCCCTGACTCTCCCCTCATTTGCTGCTCTCCGAATCCCTGCTCTGAATGGCCCTCTCTCCACTTAATGCCCCTAATGGGGCTTCTCTCATTCAAAGAGCTGATCTAACCGCCTGTGATGGCGAGTCTGTGGTTTTGCGATGCAGCAGGGCCCAGTTGGTTATCTGTGGCAGTGCTGCTAAGTTACTTAGATTAGCGTAGGAGGGCCTCGCGGCTACGACCAGTCGGACTGAACAAAGGGGAGAGTGGCCTCTGTGCTGATAACAGGGGGCCCGCAGTTGGCGAACTGATAAGCAGGGTCTCACTCTTACCGTAGGTTCTCCGAGCTGAACTCCGACTCCAGGAACTTGAGGAACTGATCCCGCCCCGCGGGGTCCTTGAGGGCCTCGTCCAGCGAGAAGCCCCACCTCTTGACGCGCTGCTGGCTAGGCTCTTTGCTGCATGGGGGCGGGACGAGAGAGAAGCCGCACACTTAGTCCCTTCAGTCTGACAGGACCCCACCCTCCTGGATGGGACTCTTCAGTTTCAGCCAGTCTTAATGATTTAACAGGACCTTATTACCAAGGGAAACCAGTCCAATTAGCCATAGTAGACATATTCATCCTGTGATACTATGCCTCAGAGGGACCTGGAAAACTGGCCAGAACATGACACCCTCAGAAGTGTCTACTTTGGATAGTTTGTATTTTAAATTCAAAATGGAGGTTGAAATTGAGAAATGCTGCACCCTAGAGGTGTGTATTAATATTTCAGATACTGCAGAAGCTCACCCACCCTCCCTGGGGTGGGACTTTATGGCAGGTTTTTAGAGGGTCCTTCAGCTGCTGATGAGCTGTGGGGGAGGGGGGCAACTGGGACACCCTCATGGGAAAGATAAAATGAATCTCACCTGGTCTCCAGGTCCCAGAGGTTGGTGTCGTCACTTATCCAGGGGTTGGAAGGCTCTGGTATGGTCACAAATGGGTCGTAGTCCATGAACTGCTCTGTGAAACTCATCAGGCTGCAGCAAAGGCAAGAGGCAGGGCTCCCGTTACACAAAATTGAGCCACCAACCCTCTCATTGCACCGTACACCACAGTCCAATTACACTAGAGCGAGGTATTACCAGGATCACCACTGAATTAGTGTCAATTTGCACCATATCTGCAAGGTCATCATACAGCTAATATAGCCAACATGTACGAATCCAGTACATGAATACAGAAACACTTCAATGCCAAATTGCACATTTAATACTTTGTCACTTTAAGACAACAAAGCATCAGAGTTTGAGCCATGTATTGATTTTAGGGCTTCTGGAAAATCCATATCAAAACTCGCTGACTCAAACCTTTGGCACCAATAAGATACCTCACCTTAATTTAATCTCCCGTGGGTTTCACAAACAAAACGCTAGCGTTCTGATGGCATAAATGATTGGTCCATATTATCGACTGAGTGCGAACCTTATCACTGCTCTTGTCATTTCTTGTGGGCACGCAGGGAGTTTTGTTTTCGTCTCAGAAAAAGCAGTTTGACTGCAGAAAATGTAAACTGGGTCACTGGAATGATAAAAATGCAGTCTGAGACACAGAATCCTAAACGACTGTAAGCTAACACAGAAACAGAACTCCTGAGACCGCTACCTAGGATGCAACGTGGCGGATTTTCAGACGGTAATACCAACCCCCCACCGCGCCCTGGAGCGCCCGGCATCGGACGGTCTGCCGATAACTCCCGCCGCAAACAGCTCGAAGCCCAACTTGCGTACCAAATCGAGCGGACCCCTGCCTCCCTCGAGCGGGGCAAACCATCCCCACCACCGGCACCGGAAAGAACGTTTTAATCAATCTCGCTTCCCTGCCGGGGGAGCCCGGGGATTCGTGCTTAGATCCAGGGGGCCCGCGGAGAGGGAAACGGTCACCGGGGAAGGCCTTGAGCTCTCCGAAAAAACAGGCTCGGGTTTTAGAAAGCTGTGGTCAGGGCCGCAGGGACCATACAAATCGGCTTGGGGTGAGAGCAAGAGTCGGACATGTTTGCACTTGGGGTGGGGGTAGGACTGCAGGGGTTATATTTCGGCCACCTCTACATCGGCCATACACCAGTGACTTGGAAATGCCAAACATGAGATGCCACACATGCACTGTTACAGCTTCTTTAGCACTGGAAACAACACAGAGTTGAAATGAATATCGGTCACCAGCAAAGTGACAGTGCCTTCTGTCGAAGCGCAAAACATCTTTCTGGCGAACAGACTTTGCACGGCACTCAGCCTTGGATAAAAGCAGCTATTTTATTCAAGAAAATTACGCCGATGACACAAACACAAAGCTATCAAATAAGGACAGCTGCCTTTGTTTATAAACAGGATTTTATTTTCACATTTAAAAAGGGCTTGGGAGCTATAACTGACAGGGTGGTAAATGATGTGAATTGAACTCGCAGAGGAACAACAACAAATCAGTAGTCAGAAGGACAATCTTCCCCAGAAACGAGAATGTATATCACTCTACGCTCACCTGTCAGCTACTTTGGACACTTTCATACAGTGCCTGTCCAGCTGGGTGTTTAAAAATGAGATCTGTGCGGAAAAACGGAACAAACAAAATGAGTCATTTGATTAACTTGCAAACAATATGTCATGAATATAAAACAGCAAACGGCTGATGCATGGGAATCAGTACATCATAGGTAATGTGCATGTCTGCAGGGGCGTGTGTGAGTGCATTTGTGTGTATGTGCATGAGTGCATGCATGTGTATGTGTGCGTGGGTGTGCATGCATGTGTGTGAGTGTGCGTGCGTGTGTCTATGCTTGTGTGTGTGTCCCTGTCTGTGTGTGTGCGTGCATGTGCTTGTGTGTGTGTGTGAGTGTGCGTGCATGTGCATGTGCATGTGTGCGTGTGTGTGTGCATGTGCATGTGTGTGGGTGTGTGTGTGAGTGTGTGTGCATGAGTGTATGCTTGTGCGTACGTGCGTGTCAGTGTGTGTGTGTGCATGTGCATATGCTTGTGTGAGTATGTGTGTGTGTGCGTGTGTGCGTGCGTGCTACAGCACCTCCTTCTGCACATCCTCTTTGGTGGTCTTCCTCGCTGGTTGTGAGGGCGTGTGGACGGGACTCTGGGACTGTGCCTCCTCCGTCACCCCGTACACCGACTGCACACAGGGGAGGGGACAGACGAGTCAGCAGCACGTCTCAGAACTTAAGAAATAACATTGACCTTGTTACTGCTCTAACAGATGACTGCAGAACAACAGAGCTGAACAGAGGAGTGCAGGGACAGGGAGGAAGAGGGCTGTAAGGGCTGGGGACGGGAAGGACTCGTTCACAACTGACATTCCTGTGCAACATTGATTGGGTTTGCGATGACCGTAAGCGATGACCATAAGAGCGTGTTTGGTCTGTTACTCCTCTCGCTGCATCCTGCCTACCTTCTTCACCTTCTGTGGGTTTTTTTCACGCCGGCACTTGCGGATGTCCATCTCCGTGGTGTTCACACAGCCCGGCTGTAAGCGAGTCACATGGTGAGGCACTGGGGGAGGGGCTATGCTGCAGCAGCTTTCACAGTCACAGTTGGTAACCCACATGCTCAGCAGACACCTTCATCCAGAGACACTCAGAAAGGCTGCATCTGAGCTGCCCAACCCTGATTCTGGAGATCAACCATCCTGTAGGTTTTCACTCCATCCTTAACAAAGCACAACTCATTAACCAGCTAGAGATCTTGTTGAGCAGCTAATTCGTGGAATTAGGTGGGCCAAATAAGGGTCGAAATGAAAACCTGTAAGCCAGTGGATTTCCAGGAACAGGGTTTGGCTGGCCTGGCCCACATTTACATCTATTATACACATAGGTAACTATGGCCAATGCACCATGAATTTGAACTAGTAAAAAAATGCCTTATTCCCTACCAGGGTAGAATTTACAGAGTCGGAACACAAGTTTAGAAGAGGAGCAGTTTTCCTGAAATTCAAACCTGAAACCTGGATTGCGAGTCCCAGTGACAGCAACAGCAACACTGCTGTCCGGTTTGTATTCAAATGAAACACATGTTCCTTGGCATGGCTGGCCTATGGCTGAAGCCTGCTGCCCCTGCTGGTAGAGAATAAGGTATTCTTTAAAAGTTCAAATTCATGGTGGATTGCCATTGTGAGATACTGACTTCTTTCAACCATTTCACACTGCATCTCAAGGACCGCAAGGCAACCTCATTCATGTGCAATCCTCATTCCCAACAGCTCCTCAAGCACGTACCACAGGCCGGTGGACATCCCAGAATGCCCTCTCCTGACTGTCCAGGATCTTGCGATCTGTCTTGTCCTTTTTCCGATCAATCCTGCAGAAGTACGATAACAGACATTTGATGAGCTTAGATCGTGATCTGCCACTCTGATTAATAACAGAGTATACTTTAGTGCATGCTGATTTCTGGTGCAGGGAAAACCTGCGTCTTACGTAACTGACATTTACCGACTTACAAATCCTTTCTGCAGTCTGATTTCGTAACCTGTTTTTCATCGGCCAAAAGCATCTTTTGACAGTCTTGCCATTTTCCATTTCACAATGAGCTATTTGCACTGCTTCAAAGTAAATATATTGTGGTGCTCACCCTGATATTTTTTAAAATTACATTCCACCTGTAATATTTGAATGCATTGACACCTTATTGAATTCATTCTGGAATTCAATGCACTTGAACCTGTCCACCACCAGATGGGGCTGTTCAATCACAGCACCAGATAGATGATGATTAATGAACTGTCTGCAATTTTAGGTTTGTAGTACCTGCACCCCAGCTGCTCCAGGGTAAGTGTTGCACAGTTGGCAAGAAGATACAACAGTACTTTCAACTCCAGCACTGTAACTCACAGTGTGAAATACACAACTCCCTGAGACTTGGAGTTAAATCTTGGCATCTTCCATGATTAAATTAAGATTATAGTATTATTTTACAGTGCTAAATATCCAGTTGATCAACGTCTTCACACAGTTACTATTTTGAATGTATCACTACAAATGTTCTATGGCACTACTGCACTTTAGGATTCCTGGTGATAACAGTGATATTTCAAACTTGTGAATCACTCTGGATAATTTGCACTGTAATGTAATGCTATACACTACACAGGACAGTTAGACATGGAACAAACAAGAACAGCACTATATGTGTTGAGAAGACTGCCTTATGCAGTTTGTAAGAGCCTTGGACAAAGAAGAACCTTGGATAAACTGACAGAAATGCTTCCACAGCTGTCTTAGTTGAATGGGATTGCACCCAAAAGATCAGCTCAAAGCCTGTTCAGGCAGCCCATTGTTAATCCACTCACCTTTCCTGTGGTGAGGCTCTTGTTTACATTGTTGCCAGAGCGACTACACTTACTTGACCTGCGCCTCTGCCTGCATGAAAATGAACTCCCACTTCCTGGCAAACGCCCTCTGCAGCCGGGCCAGGTTTTCCTGCAGGCCCAGAGACAGAGTTAGGATGAGTGTGTGTGTGTGTGTGTGTGTGTGTGTATGTGTGAGAGCAAGCGAGAGATAGGAAAAGAGAGAGAGAGAGAGAGAGGAGGGGGTCCTATCTTGCGTAGACCTGTGTCGATGTACCCTTGAGCAAGGTACTGTAATTAAACTGCTCCTTGAGCATAGCATATAAAATTTAAAGTCACCCCGGATAAGGGCATCTATTTGAGGAATAAATAATGTATACATCAAACCGACACATTTGTGCGATGTCCAGCCCCTGCAACCTCGTTCTGTGAAAGGACGGAGAGTGACACAGAAATTGGTCGAGCAAGCTGCTTGAGGGCACAGCTGCAGTTTGAGATCCTGGAGATGAGGACAGCAGCCACCAAATGTGCCCCCATCACCCATGACACAGGTATGACTAATGGGCACCAAGAACGTCACCAAGCCACTCACTGCCTCGTAATCTGCCAGCTCCAACCGGGCCTTGTTCTGCATGGTCCGTTTGCACAGGTAAATGGCTGCAGGAAAGACAGAGAGAGGAGAGAGAGAGAGAAGGGGGAGGGAGAGAGAGAGGGGGGAGAGGGAGGGGGGGAGAGCAAGAGAGAGAGAGAGAAAGCGTAAGAGAGAGGTTGGACTGAAGCAGGCACATCCCCTATCACTAGTTCCCACAGCTCAGAGAAAACCCTTCTGGAGTGTGAATGCTAGGAGGGAGCACTGAGGCTCCAGGTTCCCCGTGACCACCGAAGGAAGGTGTGGGGCATGGGGCCAGTGCTGCTCTTACCGTAATCTGTGTTCTCTGGCTCCCAGCAGTTTGACGGCCAAAAGTATGGAGCCTGGATGGTAAAGAGAAGCAAAGTGAAGCAAAGAGCTGTAAAAGACAGATAAACTGGAACTTTCTGTAGTCATTTTCTTGTTCATCAGTAAATTACACCGCCTATACATATTACACTTTGATGTCAGAACACTATGTTACTCAAAATCTCACCCCCTTTCATAGCCCTTAGCTATCTGATATTCCCCATGTCAACAGGACCTCATTATACAACACAGAATAATGGCACATGTATCTAGAGGCCTTGCTGACCACTGCAGCAACCACTTCCTCCCCTCCACATTTATTTCCTCTGTCAGAGCTGCTAAGGGTAATTTTTACCAGACTGGAATTGAAAACACATCCTCTAATGCACACAAACTTCACTGTACTTTCTCCTCACTCCTAAATCCTCAACCCCCCTCCCCATGTCTCCTTCAACAATTCCTGCAGATGACATTGTCACCTTCTTTGATGGGAAGGTGACATCTGGAACTCCTATGAGATGATGGAGTCCTCCAACACCTTAGTTTAGCCTCCACCCAGGCAACCATCCCCCCACTCCCCACTCGTTACCCATTCCACTCTGCTATCAAAATATCCAACTGCCTACAACCTTCCTCTTGTCCATCTCACCCCACATGGTGAACTCATCCCAGTCTACTGGATGTGTCCACACAGTCCTCAAACAGGTTTGTGCCTCCCCATCAACTCCCTGCCCCTGCAACCCACTCCTGACCTCTCTGTCATCCCAGAACCACCATCCCATCTCTCTTCTTCCTTCTTTCCAAATTTTTTGAATGTGCTACTTTCAATCAACCTTCTTATTTTCTCTTCCAGAACAACCTCCTAGGCCAGGGAACCTCATTCTTATCCAGAAAGGGCCAGTGTTGGGTGCAGGCTTTTATTGACAAACGCCTGCATCGGGGGTGCAGTTTTGAAATCTCATAAGCTCTTAAAAGGTGTTCCCCAGGGAACAGTCTTTGGTTGTCTCCTTTTCTCACCCTATACTAAGCCTCTTGGTTCTGTCATCTTCGTCTTTAGCCTTATTACTGCTACACTGAGGACACAACTTTTTATTGTTCCCCCATCTGATATACTTTGCTCACATACAAACTAAATCCTCCCCCTGTTTGGCCTTTCACTATCCTGGGATGGCACCACAATGTATCCTCTTCATCTGCTAGGGCTTTCAGAGTGGTACTGGACAACCATGCAAACAAGCTCTTAGTCCAAACACTGGTCATTTCCCATCTGGACTACTTCCACTTCCTCCTCTGGTCTCCTGCAATCTACAGCTTATCCAGGATGCTGCTGCTTGCCTTATCTACAACCACCCCAGGCTTAGCTATGTCATTCCCCTTCTAATCTCCCTCCACTGGCTACCCATATCTGCTTGCATCAAATTGAAAACCTTGGGGCTAGCCGATGAGGCAGCTAACGGGACTATTACATTATTTTCAAAGGATCATCTGGTCCAATACTATACACCAGGCAGAGCCCTTTATTTCTGAGGGCCTCTTTATTATATTTTTTGAATACCCACCCACCCCACCTCTATGTGCCTGCACTTCCATGTTTTCTGTCTGTTTAGCCCCTCAGTGGTGGAATGAGCTTCCCACTGCTGTCAATACAGCAGAAACCTTGCCCATCTTCTGATGCAGACTGCACCCTGGCTCCCCCGACCCTCATTGGCTATACTCTTCCTTTTTTTTAGATTTCCTTTTGGAATAATGTTATTGGTACAGCTGTATAAAGATACATTTGCTGTATAGTGGTATTTACATTTTGTTACAACAACAATTGTCTATTTGTTTGATTCACACTTATTCAGGCTTGCTATTTTTAATAGCTTTAGATCTTATTTCTATGTGCTTGTTATAGATTCAATCTGTACATACTCAGGATTTGTACTTTTATTCTTACTTAAGACAGAATTTTGCATTTGCAGACACAACAAAGGCTGAATCCATGATCCATGAAGCAGCCAGTTAGCCAGTATGGGGACTATGAGAAAAATACCTGTTCTGATTATTAACCAACCTCAGATTTGCTGCGGTGAAACAGAAGCTGTCCAAGGTACTGAAGGCTTAACAGACTTTGGAGAACGACAGGAACGTTCAACAACAGCTATGGTGAAGGAGGAACGCTCTCTGCTCCAACACAATCACACCATGCATGATTTATTTAGTCAATATTCTGTAGACTCTTATTAAATTTTATATTAAAACATTTTCTTTTATCAACCACAGTGCTAGTTGTGGACTTGCTGTATTGGACCACTTACAAATACAACACCAGCATTGGAAATTTTATATGACTCAAAGCATTATCAGGTGTGCCAAAATTCTGGTTCTCCATTGCTTTCTGTGTATCTGCTCGTCCAGGTTTATAAGAGCCAGTCTGATTGGTGAGGTCAGACCATATTTAGCAGCGGGATACAGGCCCCACGAAGCAGATCGTTGAGTGTGTCTAGCTGACGGATTTTGCCCGTCATTGCTTTTAAGCAGCACTTTTCCAGCTGTAAATTAATAGCTTGCCTGTACAGTGGGGAGAATCCTATCCTCTTCCCTGAGGATAATTTGTTCTCTCTACACCAATTAAGTGTGATTGGTTTTCTCCCTAATCAATTCCCACACTGTAGCGCAAGGACTTCTGGGATACAAGAACAATAAGGGGACTCTCCTACCTCCATCCTAACATACGGCAAAGGATAGGAGCTTTTGGGGAATGATGTAGCAGTAGAGGAAAAGATGGCCATTCACGCCATCCCTTATTTGAATAGGACAATACAAAGTGATACTCCATTAAATTCATTCCTATTCCACAGGCTGCCATATTCCGAAGAGCGGTGCGAAACACCGACTCCATTCAGTTTTAATTAACAATCTGCGATAAAAGCAACTGGGATCAATTCCTGCAGCATGACATATTGACTCAGTGTGTCCAAAACATTTGTGTGCAGAATGCCAAAGCACAAGAAGAATATTAAAGTAGGAGCAAAGTTAATGCTTCATCATTATTAGTTTGGAGGTTTTGCAGCCTATTGTTGTATCGCTGATGTGTCACTGATGTGCCACGGTTCAGAATCAATAAACAATTCGTATCTGTCACACATATTTAATGTCATGGAGCCAGGCATGATATTGAAGTGGGGATGCTATATTTCAGAGTTTATTCATAGACCACAGATGATAATAAAATGTTAACCTTTTAAACAAATGTGTTTATTTTGGGCAGAAGCAAGTATCACTCTGACTTATTGCTACTCATTTCTCCCGTTTAATTTTGAAAGGAGAGATCAGCTACTTAATGTGTGATCCAAATTGCATTACTATCAAACAAGAGAGAGGATAAACAGCAACAGAGATTTTGTGTCCTTGTTGCCTATTAAACTCTGTGCTCAGCTGGATATAGTCATTAATGCAGTCTTCCTAAGATGCAAAGCTTATTTTTAGTATGGCATGCGGGCAAAGTCTCTTTTCAGCAATTTTCCTAACAACAGCCAAGCCTAAGACAAATGCCTAAATTTAAAGGGGATTGCGTCTTGGTACCTTTATATGGCAACTGTTGACGTCTGTCTGTTGTATGCTGAAATAACATCGGTCTATTTTTAGCACCATTGAGTAGACTGTGACGTACTCGCCACCTCCCCCGTCTGTAGAGTGAGAGCACATTGCGTTCAAATTCAAGGGGAAGAAATGTGGATAGGTAGATTTCTATGGCAGATAAGGGTGATGTGTGAAGCCAGACCAAGGATTCTGCCATTCCTCCGTTTAGATATCAGCTGATAGCTTGCATTTTTCAGAGGTTTTAGCCCCTCTTGGCTGTGTAAAATCAGAAAACGTGCAACAGGATGCAGCAGGTTCTGAACTGACAATGACACAAACTGTGAGAGGAATTACTGTTGATGTGTTGGACATGTATTAGAATATAGCACTATACAATATGACCTGAACATCTTCTGAATAAGTCCTTATTTTCCATTTAATTTGAATAAGTCATCTACACTTATTAATTACATTAATTTAGAGCTAATTTAGAGCTCTTTTTTGATGAGTTAAAAAAAATAATATTACTATAGTTTTACAATGTGTCAATGTTTTTGTCTTTTGTCTTTGTAAAATATTTTTATCTTCAAAAACCTGTGAATTACCTCTTCAGTTTATGAAGATACCAGCCACCACTGGTCTAAAACATGGAAATTCAGAGAGGCGAATTGTTTCTGTTCTGGAAGGGCACACAGCAATGTCTTGCCAAAGAGGTACATAAATCACTGCTGAAGCCTGTCTTTTGATTGAAATAGAATTGTAATCAAAAGCCATAAGGTTCAATTCCCAGGCAGCACTGATCTACAGATTGGAGTATATGAAATGCAATTACAGAATATGAGTTTTCTTAGAGGTAATTAATAGCACAAAAGGCACTGCTGTATCCTGTAGGGTCCTTTCAGTCATCGCGGTAGCTGCTCACCTGGAAGCGATAAAATGTCCCATCATCCTTCAGTGTGAGGACGTGATCAGAAATGGGAAAGACGTAGCCTTGGGCAGCAATGAGGCCTCCTAAATGAATGGCTTCGACTGCAAAATGAGATGTACACGTCTAAGGCCAATATTTCCTCTGGTACTTAAGTGAGAACAACATTAATTCAAGAGTCTGAAACCAGCTTCAACTGTTTAAAACAGTGGTCTTCAAACTCTGTCCTGGGGACCCATGTGTATGCTCATTTTTGTACCAACCACAACAATCCCATTGTTTTAACAAGCTGTTAATTTGTCTTAATGAAAAGTCCCATCTTTCACAGTGCTATATTGCAAATGATTACATACAGAGAAGTAAAACTAAAATTTAAGTGATCAAATTAAAGAGTGAGGTGAATCAACTGGCTCCTAATTGCTTTGCAAATGATAATGAGCCAAACTGGCATTGTGTTAACACAATGCAGGTTTGACTTGTTATAATTTTCTTTGTCTTTGAATTCATTTTTACCAACAAAATGGCTACATTTAGTGGCCACGTGTCCACACTTTCACCAATTAGGAGCCTGTTGATTCGTTCAGTCTTTACTTCGACCAGTTTAAAAAATGACCTCTCTTCATGTAATCATTTGCAAAGTAGCACAATGTGAATATGGGACTTATATTCTTTATGGCATGCATAGCTATTTCTGTCATAATATGGTTTAAGAGGGTAAATAATCCCTCAAAACAGGAAAAGTGTCATTAAGACAAATAAAACAGCTTGTTAAAACTATGGGATTGCAGTTGCAGTTGTAACACAAACCAGCATACACACGGGTCCCCAGGACCGAGTTTGAAAACCAGTGGTTTAAAGGAATAAATCATGCTGTAATAATCAATTCACTATTCATCTATTCCACGGAGTTAATATATACTCAGTTAATGGTGAGTTATGCCTTTTTCACATTCGATATGTACTAATGGGTAGTACTTTTTGAGTAGAGAATATTTTACCTGGATCCTCAATGGAAAGGTTTTTCATCAGCCACTGAACAATTTCTGTGCCTGTTAATGACAAGAGACACATGATTAATCTTCATGCTGAATTGCAAACCAGCTGAATTGTTTTTGCCTTTTATAATGTCAGCCAAGTGAGACCAGGCCAAGAAATTGCATTGTAGACGTTGGATGTAATCAGAGTATAACTTGATAATATGAAATGATTCAAATAATAAAATGCTTCCAGTACATAGTCTGTATTGCACAATTAATTAAATGAATATGAATGCAGAGTTTACTCCTACAATTAAAACTAACAACTGATTAAAGGTTATCAACCATATATCACAATATAATATACTAACAACTCACTATACAATGTAACATAATTTTACAAGTTTCAGAGCATCATTTTTCACAGAAATTACTTCATTAAAATAAATAATTTTATAGCCTGCTACAGTTGTAAGCCTATAATTAGCTGTAATGCTCTGCAAATGTACTATAATGATCTCATTATTCGCTTCATTATCTATGTGAAACCCCATAACATCAGCATTGATGACATGAACTGGTTCTTGGAATGGGTACTTAAAGGAACATGACATCCACTAGAGTTGTCCTGGGTAAAAAATCTTGTTACACCACATCAGGTTGACCATGTATTTTAAGATGGTAGACAATCAGACAATGTGTCTTTTGGGTCACAGCTGGTACACTGTGTCATGTCTAGTAAATTTAGTTTTAAAAAACTACATTTACCAGCACACCGGGCAGAGGCAAGCTCAGAAGGAATGAAGGGGCAGTGGCCCCCCTGCTGCTCCTGCTGACTCATGTCACATAGGTCTTAGTCATGCTGCTCCTTTTGACCACGGCACCATACACACAATTACCCATGATGCAGTGTGCACTGTGACACACAGGGCAGCAGCATGCTGGGCCCTGGGCTGACTAGCCCTTTAACTGCCCTCCTCTCCACCTCTAGAGTAATTCATGACAAAACCCTTTTCCTCTCTCCCTCCCTCCCCCTCTCTCTTTCTCTCCCCCTCTGTCACACACACACTACACACACACACACACATTCACACACAGACACACACATATCTACACACACACACATGCACATGCACACACAACCATACACAAGTATTTTCTGATGCAAAGTAATGAGATGCTAAAACACATACTGTTCGTGTAAGTCACTTTTCACACGAGCAAGCCTTCCCAGTTCTTGTCTTTCTGCTCATTACACTTTGTTTGTTTTAGTAAGGTGCAACTCCAACCAAGTTGTATTTAGAGCACTGAAAAAACATCTCTTTGCTACTAAAGAGCTAATTCTTTTGACCCAATTTGAATGTCACTCTGTGTTGCCTTAACTCTGTGTCATTATACTGTTGGAAGCAGTGGGGATGAAATTTGCTCAGCTTGGTGTGGTGTCTACAAAGCAGTGATTAAAACTACACCATTTATTTTTTTCTTGCCTTAGGGCCCAAAATGCTTTGTGGCATAGCAATTGTTTTCATCAAAAAAATCCTGCTTGTGATGCAGAGCAGTGATTTGTTTGAACTCGGCTGTATCTAATTAAAATGGATTACCCAATTTTTCTGTGATACAGTGGAATGGAAAGTGGTAGGTAATGATGGATTACAGGAGTATATTGCACAATCTATATCACTGCACAATCAGCTCAAATCCTCTACATGCCCTCTGTCCAGTGACAGGTATTTGGGTCTAAGTCACATACTTCACTTCACAAAACAGCCCTCTTCCATTATAAAAAACAGAGCAGCCCATTCCCAGGTATGGCAAGGGACGTACTGTATCGTTCTCCTTGTGGGGGGATATGCTATGAGCTGCTAAAGGTGAGACTTGAGCCATTGTAAGTTCCCTCTTTGGATAACAGCCCACCTGTGACTACACTGGGGATCTTGGACAGGAAGCTCTTGACCGTCCGGACGGGAACGCCGCCGATTTTCTCGTCCTGCATCTTGCTGACGATATCTTCTATCTGCAGGAAGAGGAAGTCACGGGATCAGGAAGAGTACAGAGAAGGCTCAGCATGATGACCCTGCAACCCCTAAAGTGTGTACAAATACAGAAGTCAACAATCCAAGGAACAGACTGACACTTGTTTTGGATCCTGTTCAGATTGTGTGGTATTATTTACACTAAACACAGTAACACAGTTCAATTAAAAATGACACAAGAAGTATTAAAAGCAGTGTAGGTGTTAAACATTTTTAGTGTAAATACTTTGCTGTAAATGGATCTTAAAAGGCAGTATATCTCAAAATAAGCTTTACAATTATTACAATAACACAAACCTATTAAGAGAAATCTTTGACACACAACAAGCAAGGATTCCTTTTTCCTGCCTCGTTGCACTATTGGAGCTTCCTTCATTTTTAGCATGAAATGTGTCCTCCCTCAGCACCTTTAATACTACCTCTGAGGGGGTTTACTGCAAGTACAGAGTCAGCCATTTTGAATTCACCTGGGTGGAATGCTGTTGTTAGCTTCCAATATCATGTCTGTGTGGACCCTCAGCAATTGTAGCCCAGGTATTTTCTACAGCTGCCGTGTCTCTGATTGCAGCTTTTTATTTAACTGCCTCCTTAAAGCAAACTCCGCATTTCTTGCTCTCATAGGTTAGCTAAGCTGGCTAACTAAATTGCTAATGGTAAATCAGCTGCAAAATGTAACATAAGGTCACCCCTGATAAGAACCTTGCTTCCTGATAATACAGGTTTAACACAATGTTTTTTATTTTTTTCTGTTAATCCCACATACTTAAGCCGAATAGGTCCACGGAAAAGCAATATCACATACATTTGTTATATATATATATATATATATATATATATACATATATATATATTCGTAGTAACACCAAGAGGCATGCTGCTTGGGGGAACACTTTTAATGTGCTTATAAATACATTTCTGACAATGATCCTTATGGCAACCATAACAGTAACCTGATCTAGCCTGTCTTTGAAAGCAAAATTTTGCACATATTGGTAAAAATTACTGGACAACATTAACATATTTTCACTAGCGTGAATCTGCATGGCCTCCTCCATCTTGCTGATGTTAAAATACCCTTTCGATTCAGAAATGCCACTTCATCAGAACTCTTTAGGACGCTAAAAAGAACTGTCAAGATGCCAGTTCTGTTGGCAGAGAGTTCAACATTTTATTGATCTTTTATTGATTTGTTTTCCTTCCCGCTATTTCAAAATGACACGGACCTTCGATGCTGTCCTCACCCTGTCTGGATTTCTGACAGTAGTCTTGATGATACACAGTCGTAGTAGGCAGTAGGCAGTAGGCAGAAATGTACAGGCAGCCCAGGCACAATAGTGTCCTGCTGCCTTGCTCCAGAGTGGCAATGTGTCAGGAATCCAGTTCAGTTCAGTTCAGTGCACATGGAAGGTGATTAATGAGAACAGGAATGTAGGCATTCATTGTGCTCAACCAACATTTTTGTGGAACATTGCAAATGTTAGCAGCTCCCATCTGCTAGCTGCAACTGCTCAAATGTAAGCCGGGGAAGATGCCTCAATACAATAAAGGTCAGAGGCGTCTTATGTGGTTGGTGCTCTGGCCTGCATATTTGACTGCCATTTATCAAGCACTCCAGTTGCCACAGTAACAGGGCCCAACAACAGGGAGGCCCAGACAAATCAGAGCGCTTGTCAGAGCGATTCCCCAAACGCGGCGATAAACATCACACCTCAAGTGAGGGGTCTGTCCGCCTCCAGCTTCAGCAAACAACCGCCTAAAATTAGGTCCGCAAGTGAGGGGAGGATAGGTATGAAAGACCCTACATGCACAATATAGCACACAACAGACAGACACACACCTAAACTCACGCACACACACACACACACACACACAAACTCACCACACTCACACACACACACACACACACACACACACACACACACACTGACGCACACTCACACACACAAACACCGGACACACATGCACTCACACACACACGCTCACACACACACACACACACACACGTACACACACAAACACACGCTCACACGCTCACACACTCACACACACACATGCACATACACATACGCTCACACACTCACATTCACACACACACACACACAAACACACACAACACACACTCACACACACGCACACATGCACACACACACATACATACACATACACACATACACACGCACATACGTTCACACACACACATGCAAACACACACATTCACACACACTCACACACACACACACCTACACACACACACACACACACGTAATTGTCTCCCAGGACTACAGTCGATGCAGCAGAGCATAATACTGAGTTCTTGAGAAGGGGAGGGGGTGCAGCAGGGCTGGAGTAAACCCAGCATTTCGGGGAGCACCGGGGGGGGGGGGGGGGGGGGGGTGGGGGGGTGGGGGGGGGGGGATGTTGGTCAGCACAGAATTGGAGCATCTGTGATCATTACGCCCCTGTCACTCCATGCAGGTGGAACAACAAGCTCCCAGGGGCCTGGCTTAAAAACCAAAATCAATACAGATGAAAAGCAAACAAGTATGTAGTGAAGTACAGAAGAAAGCTTATGTTGCAAAACAGTTTCATATCATCTCTCCATTGATTGAACTTCCATGCTGGTATCCTTAGTGAGAAAGACACTTAATGAAGGGGAGCTAATTCCCCACTCTCATGACATTGATTTCACCAACTGACTTTATATTGTGCTTCACAACCAGCATAAACATTTTTCAAATATTTCACAATAGATGACATTCTCATAATTAAGCCCTTATTGACCTCTTAAAAACACGTATATATGAATACATATATATATTTAAATTTGTAATGTTCTCATTCCAGATCGTATTAGTGGTGATGTCTGAGATCTCATAGAAATGTTATTTCCACTGAAACATGGCCCCACGTCCTCTCCGCACATCTCAGAAGAGCAATTTCTATTTGTTTTGTCTTATGAATGAAACAAAAATGACGGGCCAATTTCAGAGCACTAGATTCCATTTCCCCACAAGAAAAAAAAATGATTCAATTGCTTTGTGGTTTCCTGAAACATCAGCGGTAAATAAGGACTGCTTTTAAATGACAGGTAGAGAAAGCAGCGTGGGTGTCACGCAAGGTGTTTTTCCGTGTTATTATTCAACAGCTCTGCTACCGCGACTCGATCTCTCTTTCTCCTCTCCTCCTCTCTCACACTCTCTCTTTTTGTATGTGTGCAATCCTTCCCATAAGGCTCTACGCAGAGATCACTGTGGGGGACGTATGTACAATGCACGGCCGCAAACCTGCCACTGTGCGTGATACACTGTTTATACATTTCATGACCAGTCCACAAGGCACACAGCCCCACGCACCCAAAAAACTAGCAGCAAGTCGAATAGTTTAAAGTAGAACTGAGATTGAGATTGAGATTGTGATTCCAGGCAAATATAATCACAGTAAAAATAACGACATCCATGGATATGAAATCGCATTTGGATCAAACGACTCACACACAGGTGTTCAGAAACAAAGCACAGGATGAGCATCCATATCTATTAGCGACTCAGGTGCAAAGCAATCAACAGACAGCACCGGTCCGCTTCCACCCACTGTACAGGTGTCCCCATGGCGACACGGCGAACGCCGCGCGTCCCCCCGTATCCGAGTGAAAAAAATGCACGCCTCACCACGGCGACCAGCAAGCTGGTGCTCTGAATAATGAATGGCCCGCCTCTCAGGAAACCAGCGCGGGTGAAAAAAATAAATAAATAAAAAAGATTGCGAGAGTCATTCAATAATTCATCCAGGGCAAGGAATTAAATGTTGTCCGGCGCGCTGGGAGGGGATGTTCCCCACAGCACAGCTTGGGTCGTTCGCCGAGCTCGCGTAGGCACTGCGGCCCCTGCCTCGCGCACCTGCTCTCTCAATGACCATCGACGGCGCGGTCCTCCACCCTCCATACACAATCTCAGCAGCGCCCTACCAGGCCTAAAGCCTGGGGGTTACAGGGGAGGGAAGAGGGGAGCTATTGCAGTGGAGGGGGGGGGGGGATGTGATACAGCCATCATCCTCCATTCATTAGTCTGGGGGTTTAGAGTCCTTCCTGTTTTGGAGGAAAACCAGGAACACGTTCAGTGGATCGATAACACAAATTCTCAGGAAAATCAGGTCTTTTCAGAGGCATCTGAGCGATGCGGGCAATCGTGCCTCAATCTAATTTGTTCACTCCATTCGACCCATGCGTCTTCATCAGAGTGAAAATGAAGAGTAGATGAACAAAAAGTCAATTATATGGAAATGGCTGAAGACGAGGTGCAAATGTGGATGTGTAGTTTTGGGAGCACACACAAAAGAAGGTGAACAGACCAAATCCATTTGTGTAAAATTAAGGGTTTACAGGGCACCTGTGGATTAGCCACTGTTTGAACAAATAACCTAGGTGGGACAGACAAAAGCCTTTCTCATTATCTTTGCTAAATTGCCCAGTGTGTCTAGGGTAAGGGTTTTCTGATGGTGCAAATTGAAAGTAGTAAGGGTTAAAGCAATTTCACACACAATTCCGTCTACCATTGTACTTCATAGGACACAGTAAAAGCTAAAACAGGATAAATACAGAGGTGGTGCACAGGGGTGAGTTTTTCAAAGATGTATCCTGAGGAGAAATGCAAAGTGGCTGCTCAGTCAGGCACCAATCAGAATGGCTTCGACCCAAGAGCTGTGAAATAAGGCCCTCGAAGAAGTCTTTGTATTTATGACTCAGTTATGAAGCCTTTTCAAGTATCTCCACTGTGGATAGTTCCTAAATTGTCTGCCAAAGACTTCAATTTAGAGTTGCAGTCACCACTACAATAAGAATATAATAGACTGAGAAAATAGCAAAGTATTCAATTATAATGGACAAAATTGGTCTCATTTATACTACAATGGACCAGTGCAGAACACCTAATGCTTGTAAATGGTAGATAACATGAGGTACTTTAGGAAACAACCACAAAGGAAACACGCTTTGTTTTTTGTTTCGCCGAAGTCATCGAGAGGTCTCTTATAAAACTGCAATCAGCAGCCTTAAACACAGCCAGCCATAAGACTAATTTCCAAAGCAGGGGACAACATCACCATGATTGTGACTCACAGGCAAGTTGACGGCGATGACTGCCAGATGTTTTTCACGCGGGGGCTTATTGTCTTTGATGGCCTCGCTCCCCCATTCTCCGCTCCAATCAAGCCTCTTCTGTGAAAACCTGATTGCGATGCGACGCCAGGGCTGATGCTGTGGTACCGCTGCTCGAGAGTGAAAATCACAGCCTGTGAAAGCCACTCCAGCAACCAAAGTCAGCAGTGTGGGGGAACCTCAAGGAGAGCCTTATTCACACTCCCCAGAAACACTTCTGCGCGTGCACTTTCTAAGAAAGTCGAGAGATGACTCATGTACTTAAGCCACACATGCGAAACGCCGATGGAATAATATTAAACTTTTATGGACTTAAGATTTAATACTATCCTATATTAATAATAAAACCATCTGAACAACGGCTCTTGATCTTCAAACAAATAATGCTCATGGTGACTATAAAAAGGCTACCAATTTAAGTCACACTCCCTGTCTAAGACAGCGAGTAAAGCAGCAATAGAGAGAGAGAGAGAGAGAGAGAGAGAAAGAGATGCAGTTGGTAAAATGGAAAAAGGCAATTTTGATTATTTCTGTGAATAGCTGAATGCTTTGCCCAGCGCCACTGCTTTTGCACATATAAGGCGGTAAAGAAAGTATAGGGGAAAAATTGAAAAATACAGCCATTATCTTTTCAAGACCATTCTTTCTATTTAAAAATGCATGGCTATGCGTCAGAACATAAAACTCACCACCTTCTGAAACCACCAAAGACACTTGCCTAATGAAGGAGAAAAAATAATAATAATGTGGATAAGCCTCATTGGAATATACTGTCATTATATATTAGGCACACACCAACAATAAAAAATTTAAAGAAAGCTGAAAACCTTTTTTATATTGGCTTTTGGGTGATTATATTCTATTTTAGCATTCGATTGCTTGGCTGTTTTCTTTTTTGTCTTTTGTCTTCTTCATTTCCAGGCTCAAATTATTTTATCAATAAATTATCTCTCAATTTTAAAAAGCCTTGGTCTTACATCTGTTTTGATGTATCCTGTGTTTATCATTACTTATTTCATTTTATTTCATAATTGACTTATTTCACATTATTATTACAGTTTATCATTTTTACTTCTGTTCTTTTCTATGTTTGAGGGACTTTGGTGTGTTTTATATATGATAATGTGCTATACAAATAAATATTATTAGTATTATTATTATTATTACAATAATACCGTAAAGTCTTGTAAAATTTGATATGCCCAATACACTTCGTCAATAGCCATAAAGAATAGCCTGTGATCTTGACAAGAGAAGAGTTTGCTCCTCCTTTTGGACATAATAATGTACCCTTAACTCCGTCACAGCATAAAAATAACCCATTATCTCCCTGCAGAGGGGAATGCACTAGAAGTACTCGGCACCCCTGACAAGAGCTCCTGGTTACTTAAGGTGGAGGCTAATAGTGTTTCCCTCGCAGGGCTGCGCATTCCTGCAAGGCCCTGATAACAGCCCCCTCTCCCTGAGCTGCAGATCTGTAAGCGGTGAGGGGCTTTTGGCCCTCAGACACTCGGCCCTCTTATCGGGAGAGGCACCCGAGGGACACACACTGACAGGGTAGCTCTGCACATCCTTGCCCAGTGCAGGGCAGAGGGGGGCGGGGCCGAGGATGCGCATGATGGAGACAGAGGAGATGACAGGAGGCACTTGTCAGGTACTGTGTAATGGGGCAACATTACGACAGAGCGTGGAGAGAAGGAGAAGAGGTGGCCCCTCCCGCCGCAAACTTCCACCCCCTCCAGCTCTGCTCTGGGGCCACAGCCTTTCTGTAGTGCACCATGTGTGCCTGTGATGAGGACGATCCAGCAATGACATGCAGATAGTCACACCGTTCCAGCCGAAATGAGGTAAAGTGACAGTGACAGCATTTCTGCACGCTCGCTGAGCCTACGCTACATTATTACAGGTAAAACACTCTGTGTTAGGGGCCAATGCCTGTAACTGTAAGCTCTGTTGATGTGGACATCTGTTAGGGGATTTTGTGTATAACATGGCATGCCCACAAAGTGGACGGATGAAAGGGGGAAGGGCGAGATTTGGCAGTTGTGGCTGATGCTGGAGGCAGCTGACGGGTGGCTAAAGCCGTGACTGTGTCGGACATGGCAGGCGTGCAGAGAACGGGGTAGGAGGAGCTTTGCCACTGCGCAAAGAGCAGCAGAGGGCTGGCGCATAGGGACCCCGGGGGCCCCGGCTCGATCGATGCCGCGATTCAGCGCCGCTCAATATGCAACAAGGCCAAGGCGACAAGATGAACGGTGCTTTAATTTACCCGGCCTATTGTCCCAGACACATCGGCGTGACATTTACCTCTTTAATCAAGGCTAATTTATCGGAGCACGAGGCAATGCAGGGGAAAGGCCCAGCTTTCACTCGGAGTGATATATGCAGGACCTGTGAATCTCAGCCCAGTGACTGCAATGCCTGCTCATACTGCAGATGCACGGAAACCCGAACAAGGAAACACTAATGAAAACAAGCGCTTCAGTAGAAAAGTGTAATTAATGATATTCACTGAGCTGACATGTGCTTACACAGTTTTAGATACTCTGATGCACATGCTAGCAGAGTAGCATATCTGAATACTTAGTACATGTGCACTCTATGAGACCTGTCATATTCAGGAAATAGCACTGGTGAACATGATCACTGTAGCAGTCGGTCCGCTGGGAAAGCTGATAGGTCTCAGCAACGCCGATTGGTGGAGAGAGCACACGCACCTGGGTTGCATTAATTAAGCCCAGGTGCTTAAAGATGTGTTCCTCTCAATAGTTCGGGGCCAAGACTGGGAGTACACACCGAGAGAGCAAGTTTTTGAGTTTTGTTTGTCCCAGGACAAAAAGGACTCCACCAGTTGGCGTTGCCAAGACCAATCCACTTACCCTGCAGACCAAATGCTACAACCACTTTCACAATCCTCAGCAGCGTGGGATAAAAACCTGGGCTGCACGTAAGCTGCATGTAAGAATAGCATGGAAATAGTTTTAGCATGACTATGAAGTGATTTTATGACTTCATACTTTTATGACAGTCTGTGTTGGCTAGTGTTACTCAGGTCACCGCTAGTTCTTGTCTAAAGTACGCAGGCTGTCAGCTGTGAGAGACACAATACGCCTCCCCTCCAACTGGCGCCAACTCTCATCTCTATCACTGCGTGGGCTGCGGGGAGGAGAAACGGCCACAGACAAGTGCATCAGGAGTGCACACGTGGCAGTGCCCCTTGTATGCAGGTGTAGATGGCAACACGGTGAGTTAAGTGGCATAATACAAGATTCCAAATCAAAAAATGCATGACATTTTACTTTTCTTCCATTTAAATGAATGTCTTTATAAATACAAAAGTTTCCATCTGCAGTCCAAGTTAATCAATTTTATTTTTCACTTCATGGGTTTTTGCAACATATATATATATATATATATCATATAATTACGTTTATAGGTACTATAAAGTATTGGTTTTCTCATTTTCTTTATTATTTCCAAACAAACTGAGATACAACTGTTTATGTGACAGAACTGTTTCCATTCTAATTACATCCAGGGTAACTGCTGCTATACAGCGTGCTAGTGCAGGTGCAATGCTTGTTGCACTTTGCAGTGTTAATTAAATGGAAGCTATTAAGAGTGAGAGACATAGCCTCTAATGGATCAATGTACAGTTCTCAAGGGTCAGAGGTAGACGGGGGTTCACTGCTGAGCTTGATGTGAAGGAACGTTTCTCCTCATCACTCATTTGAAATGACTCCAAGGCAATCGGAATGCAAGATCAGGTGGTGAGTGATAATCCACATAAAATGCACTCGCAAGTGACCTGAGTGGTATTTCATGTGCTGCTATTATTAGAAAATAATTATTTGTCCATACTTCCGTAGATTCATTATTTGAAAATGAAACAATTATTAAACCACGGTAACAGCATGCTACGCGACTGCAGCTGTGTAGCCACATCTCTTGATGGTTCATAACGCATTCTTACTGAAATGGGTACAAAAAAAAGGCCCTTTATAGGAACAAAAAATTAATCAGGTTCAACAGACTCAACAACTAATTATCATTGCCTGCAGTGGATTGTATTTGTAGGTACACTGTTATTCAAAGTGTCTGAGACAGAAAAAAAAAACGATTCCTAAGTAAATAATGAAAGAACTGACGTGAGCACAACTATGGTTTTACTTACTGGTTTTACTCGCCATGTTTGTGTAAAGGAAAACAAAAGAGCAGAATGAGCATCAGCCATTTTGGCTGGTCACGCGCGGGAATCGTTTCAAAAGCGCAGGCTGCAGCCAGCAGAGCGCTGTGGCCCAGACAACACGTTCCTGAACTTTAAGGTCAGCTGACAAGAGAGCCCTTTCATAACAGCACGATGCAGGAGCACTACACATCAGACAAAGCCATTGTGTGCCCGATAGGCTGTTTTAACTAGTCTCCGGCAAGCCAGATTCTGAGAAGCTGAAGTGGGTTTGTAACCAAAGGCAACATAATAATGTAGCTCCCTGCAATAAATAGTCACTCAAAAATGTATTAAAAAGCCTTGCCTTATATTCATTCAACTGGGAATCTGTTGTAAGGTACAGTAGTCATAAAAATAAATGAAATATTACAGCAAAACAAGACAAAACGCTAAAATTTAATAGCAATAATTATCTCTGGAAAGACGAATTAGGCTAACCTGATTACAGGCCGTTATTGCATGGTATCGCACCGTGACCATATTTACAATAAGGTCCAGAAGGAAAAATGTTACATCTTCTTTAAAAATACTTGTACAGTACAATAACACAACACTCATATATACTGTAGACAATTAGCCTAGCAATGACCATAATTCATATTTAACTTGTCATTTGAATTAAACGGTGCATGGTTGTATGCTGCACATACAGCACTTTTCCATTGTTATTTATATTCTGTACAGTCATTTCTAATGTTCTTTGTAGTTGGGTTTTTCTGGAATATAAATAAATAATAATGATAATCTAATTTGGTATTCAAGGCTAAAATAACATATTTCCCTTTGGGTGTTATTTTATCAACAGCTCCAATACAGTTTCACTATCTACCACTATCAACTGTCAGGTAATTTTTTTTTTTGTGTGGTAAAAAAGCGCTCGGGAAAAAAAGCATCATTTTACAAAATGCATTTTACCACCCGGATAAATAATGAGGGTTTATCGGTATCAGGTTGGTTGATGTGCTGTAGTGATATTACGGTATAATCTACATAGTAATGGCACAGAAAAGAATTCAATACTCAAATTAAGCGTAAACAGGATAAAATCCAAGTACACAGAAAGTCTGCCATAAAAATGTACTATTTTCTCTCCAGGTTAAATTCCCTATGAACATGAACAATGAAGAGAAGTGCTGTGGTTTGGACGTGAATCTCAGCAAGGACACATGCTTTGTTCATTACACCTGGACTCTTGCAGGTGGGAGATAAAATGAATGGAGTGCAGGGCAGGCAGTAGGATCCCTTCTTCTGAGATTGACAAATTTAATCAAAGTCCACCTTTCCCTTTCAAACATCTGTCACTGCTGCACTGCGTGGAAACTCCACCTGGGACTTCAAGGCTGAGTGAATTCAAAGCCCTTTGGCAAAAAACGTAGGAAGAATTTTCCAGAAAAATTAGGTTCTAAAGGAGATGCCCTTTGAGCACCTTGGGTCTTCTTTGAAATCAGTTTACTTCCTACCTTGTAATCCCAACCAAAAATGAAGGAAATGAGTGTTCATGATGTTTTACAGTCCCCAAAACCACAGTTTTACGCAATTACTTTTCTCTAATTGGTATTCATTTGGTTTATGTGTGGAGAGAAATCGAGACAAAATAAACTTTAAAGCTTTAGAACAGTACTACCGGATTCTTCCTAAAACTGGAAATAATTTTAATTAACTATGGGAGTATGAATCAATTGTCATGACAGACTGGGTGATTGTAAATCAATGCTTTTCATAAATATATTAAAAGCATACTATGCAGGATTTTTTTGCCTTGCTATGGTCATGTGTTTACAATCAAAGAAGTCTCCTCCTCTCTTGTTAACCCTGCCCACTCACCCAAAGCACCCGACTTCGGCCATCTAGCTACCTAACATAGTTAGCTCGATAGCTAGAAGTAACGTTACTGACACGTCCAACAGAAAACAAGCCAACTTGCTTTTCATCCCCTTGACAAACTTCAGCTGATGCCACCAAGGAAATCAATTCCAAGGTTAGGTCTATTTCTTGAACAAGCGCTGTTGGCTTGTCTTTTTGCTTTGCTCTATCGGGCTTCTTCGTTTCCACCATTGCAGCAGCTAGTCAGCTAGCTAGCAACAACCACTCAACTTAAATCTGGTCCCAAACCACAGGCTCTCTAGCCACAACCACCCCTCCCCACACAGAAAACAGCGCCATGCCCAGAAACATGCAAACAACATTTTAGGTTAACAAATGAATGTAAAGGTGAACAAATTCAGCGAAAGTTCATAAAGACAGAGATTGCCAGTGTATCATAGATCTGCCTTAGCATGGTTATTGTATATTTTTAAGGTAAAAACCCTGCACAGTATGTCTTTAAGTAGCATAGGAGGCACTGTGGGTAAAACACTGTACTCAAATGTTAAGAAGACAAAATTATACAATTATAGAAGAGGATTCAAAAAAATAATTATTTTGCCATGTATGTGCAACACAGCATCTTAACACTTGTTACTCCATGGTAACTCAAATTTAGATATATAATTTCCACAGCTCCTTATGCTTTTTTTCTTTACTAATAGCCAGTAAAAGAATGGGCAGAACTGGCTAGACTGCAAGAAGGTAGATTAATGCATTACCTGGAATGAAAGAGGTGGGAGGCTGAAATGATTCAGATATCTTAAACCCAGGCCTGTTACATGTATCAGGGCTCTGCTAATTAAACAATTTCATGTCAAGCTTGGGCCTAAAAAGCAAAGCAGAAATTTCTCTCATGTACTAAGGGTGTTAAAAGGGTTGGGGGGGGGGGGGGCAGGGGTGGTCTCTGTTTCAGATCTACAAGAAGAAACCACAAGTGGCCTGAAGCAGGTCTGATCATGAGCAGAAAGTGAAGATCTTTGATTGAATGTTTTTTTTATTATTTGCTACACCACAGAGAGAAACTGTGACAGATCTGCATTCAAGCCTAACAAGCGGTAACTGGAGAGCCATGCTATCAAAGAGAAGATGTGACCCCAATCTATTTTGTCAGCGCAGATCATATTAAGTTTCGTGCGATCCTCCCTTCACACATGTTTTAAACATAATTTCCCCGTCTATCTGAAAAGCCTTATGATAATCAATGACCTTTGTGTCTACAGAAATACCCTGATGAGAGTTACGGAGGCAAGATGACCTATACTGATGTGTGAAACACTAGCAAATATGAGAAATGATGACTTGATGACAGGAAACCTGATTATGATACCACACATGATACCATACATATAATAAATTTGTTTAATATCTTGTAAATGCCCCTTCAGCTCTATGAATGTTTTACACTTCCTTGAATAATGAGTATGCTGCTTAACATTGGCTAGAGGCGATTTGCGTGGCGGTACATCCCATGCTGTGCTTACAACAATCCAGAGCTTGCCGGAGGTTTCCGGGGCTCTGCCCGTACACCCTGGCTGCTGCTCGGTCCCAAAGGCTCTCAATGGAGATGATTGCAATGAACTCTTTACCTCAATTTCCCGCTTAAATAATGTATTGACACTGCTAGTACAAGTTCTTTCATCCTTGCCTACAAAAGGTAAAATAATTACTTATCATACATAGAAATGAGCAATACTTTTTGATATATACAGTACGTCATTTATGCAGTACATGTTAAACTGTACTGGTTGATATTTTTTCGTTTCCGTACATTAGCAAAAATTTTGATGGATAGTGCATTGGTTAATACTACAGACATAGCAATGCAGTCAGCAAAGGAAAAGGAATAGCAAGCTTGACACACGATTCTCAACATCAAAACATTTCTGATTCCATTTCCCAAATCTTAAATATGTTGGGGGATTTTAGTCCTATTAGCAGTTATTACCCTTAGCCAGCATGGACTGTTAAAACCATTCCCTCATTAGAAAGCAATGTTGCTATTTGTGATGACAATTAATTGGTCTTCACTCCAGCAGATCATGTGATATTTTTGATGCATTTTATTAGCAGGCATTGTGAAGTGACTCATAGTGATCTAGACATTCTGAGGATTTAGAATCCCTTATCCCAAACTGCTGACAACTGTCTCTTCATTTTGCCAACCAATAATTGACAGAGAAAATATGATCTCATCCTTCAAGGTCATAAAAGTCCAAAATATTAATACAGCATCAGAAGTTTAGCTTAACAGTACAGGCCTATATGTAATAATATCAATTGTACCTTACAAGAGAGACATGAAATAGCTCTGCCCACAAACCAGTTGAACACGCGCCACTGCTTTTCCCCCTCAGAGAAAACCCCCCTGGCACTCCAATTTCCTCTTGCAAAAGAAAGGTCGGCAGCTAACTGACTGCAATCTGTCACTGGTACCATCCACAGTTGCAATACATGGTTTTTGAAATACAGACAAAATACAGACAACTGGGCTTTGGTGTACATAGATGTATTTTTCGGTCATTGAAGTTTTTTGTTAAGGTGTACATTGAACTTGCTCATTTTCTGTCTTTCATTTCATTTAATTTGCATATGACTGGAAGCCTATGAGGCATATCATTGTAAGTTATTGATGTAGGGGAAACAGAGGAAGCACAGCAAATTGTAACCTATGCTACACCCGGAAGGCAAATATGTTTTGTCACTGCAGACTCATAACTGACCAATGATTCAGCACAGACCTTGAGCCTATGGTGTGTAGGCTTACTGGGCTCATCCTCCATTAATGACAAGTGCCTTTACTGACTAAACCACTAAGGAGCCACTTATTTCCTACGTGTTTCCGGCATTAAAACTTCCAATCCTCAGCCATTAATCATGGATAAGGTCATTTGCTAAATACATTTAAATGAGCAGATGAATGAATTAATGAATCAAAAAATACATCAGCATTTATACATGAAATGTGATATCTTAAATGATCCAAGGAACAGATCATGAAATACTCTAGTTACAGACAATACAAAAATGACTCAATATTAGCAGCATGAAAGGTTATACCTTGACACAAATGATAATAAATAGCAGCTGTAATACCAGTCGCTAAGGCTAGGAGGCATTGAGCCTGCATTTTAATTTAGGCTCACTAAAGCATAATTCATTATACTATACCGCATAACAAATGTTTAATATTTGCCTAGTGATTGTTTTAAAGAAATACTTACATAGTTAACTAATCTAACCCCAAGCACCATCAACATGTAGCAAGTTTACAGCGTTCTTATGAAGCAACACTGGACAGGTGGACCTCAATAACATAGAATTTGTCCTCTCACTTTTAGATGATAGATATGCGATGAAAAACATCTTTAAAAAAGGTTTGTAGGCATACATGTACCTCCACCACGAGCAAACAGTCAACTCTCAAAACAGCACAAAGACTGCTTAGCTGTCTAGAAAAGATTAAGTAAGGAAAAAAATGTTTCTGTTAAGAAAACCCTGTTCAGTAAATCAATATTCTTGGGCAACCGGGAGACTTCCCTCTGAGATATTATTAGCTGTAAAGTTCAACAGCAGTTCAGTTTCTTTGATTCAGTAGACATTGCCCATGGAATCTGGTGAAAAACATGTCATTATTGCATTGCAAGAAATTATACTCCCCGGTGCTGGGGATTTCAAAATGAATGATAAGCATCTGTGCCTGAAAATGGTTTACGAATCCGTGGTAAGATTGTTCATTTAGGGCATGTTTGAGAACAGTGAATCGCATCATGTGGTTATTATACAGGGTACAGATGACATGCCTAGGCTCAGAATTAGGACATCAAGAACAAAAGACTAACATAGGTCAGTAAAAGGCTAAGAATAGGCACGGTTCCTTGAAAACTTTTGATTTTTTTTCATCGATGCATATTCTATGAGGAGTGAATCACGAAGAGGTCATGCAGCTAAAAATGGAGAAAATTAATCCCTAGATTTAGATTTAACACTCCATTCTCACAGTGCCCACCTGAAATTATTAATAATGCCTAAATTAAATGAGTTCCCGTGAAGTGATCCTAAACATTTCTGAAATACTGTTATCTGGACTGCAGTAATGTTATTTAAATTTTGAATTTCACATTTAACAACACCTGTCAAACCGTAATAACAAAGAATGCTTACAAGCTATCTTAATACCAGGCATATTGGCAGCAATATACATTTGTGATTTGAGCAGTGGATTTCAATAATATGTTATAAAATGTCTAAAAAGTGGCTGATAGGTAATGGCTAATAATAATAGCATTAATAATTTGTCTGATATGTATCCCTGGTATTGCAAAGTAGTTAAATTTGCATTGAGCTGCCTTATGATCATGCAAACTGTAGATGAAAAAGTTCTTACAAGTACCCTCTCTATCTGTAACTGTCCTTTGAAAAGACACTGTTGTCTAGTTGCAGCAAAAAATAAAATAGTTTGTGGTACTCTGGTCTGAATAAAGATAATTGAGGCCTTTCAAAAAGCACACTCAAGATTAACACTTTTAGAATGCACAAGGTGACCTTCTGTCCCCCTGGCATGTAAATGCAAAATACTGGTTTTGGCTGCACAGGATCTCTGGTTCTTGAGTTCAGCACTTGATATTTCATGCTGTGAAGTACAAAGGGACCGGACTGTTTATATCCTCTTTAAAGTACATTCAGAGCAAAGGCTGTGCAGTAGAGTCACGCAGCCTGAGGTCTGTGGTACATGCACACACCCCAAGGTCTGTACCTCAACAGTTTCTATTGTCAATGTTCCAGCAGGAGATCTTTAGGGAGGGTTGAATCTTGAGCGTGTTCGGACAATAGTGCCTAGGAGCCCGCTGTGAGGACTCACTCAGTACCGGGAGGGAACCAGCGCTGATTCATCCACAGAGCCTCCTTCAGGAGCCATTCCAGCTCAGAGAACCGAGGGGATTGTTCTGGGACCAATTCTAAGAGGTGTTAATGATGTGGAAGGGAGTTCCCTATTTGGACTTGACTCGGGAGGTTTGCCCAGATCCAACCTGGGGATGGGGGAGCCATGGGGGAGGGGAATGGGTGCTAGGTTTCCCAGGCAACAAACTGAGAAGAGAATCAGGCAATTAAAAGTTGTTTTTTTTTTGGAGCCAAAGGCTGAAAAACAGCACTTTTTGAAAACTTCTGAATACAAATCAGGGGTACGAAGAGGTAAGCCAATCCAGTCCTCTTTAATCACTGAGAGGGGGAGAGGAAGGGACAGAGAAAGAAAGAGAGACCACTCCATACCTATACAGTAGTCTCTCTCATTGATTTATGCTGCTTGACTTTAAAGTCACACTACATGTAAACCAGAGAGCTCGGAAATCACACACAAACAGAGCTTGCTACATCCCACTATAGGAACAGGGAAAGCAGAAGAGCCTGATGCTAAAAGCCAGAAAAAGAACTGCTCTGTGATGGCTGGATGTGTTTTCTTATTTAACAGGGATTATGTTTGTTTTGATATTCCGGCCAGCTTTGCAAAATTCTGTTGAAATAACATTTAAGGAGCACAGAAGTAGTTGAACATCGTGGAAGATGATCTACACTAAGAGGACAATTGTCTGCCATCATCACAATGTTTTGTAAAGTTAATTCCTTCAATTCATTTACATGTAAATATGAAATATTATTTTACAATTTATTGGATTGTTCCATTAATCAGCCAGGTTAAACCTCAATCTATCTACCATTAACATATTTGGAAATGTTGAATTTTCACTCTGAGCCCAGCTATTTGGCCAAAAAGGAGTGGATCATAGTAACCAATTATATAACTGGCCACTGAACATTAAATGTAAAGAGTTAAATAAGCAAATATGCAGACTTTATCTTCAGAGAATTCCCATCAAGAAAGCTCACATGCTGTACCATCCACTTTCTTCATTCACAGCTTAGTAACAGGAGAAGCAGGTAATGTGTGTGCACTTGGTCAAAGTCAGAACAGACTGTAGCTGTGTGCCTGTGACATTCAGCACAAAGAGCAACAGAGTGGGAGTTCCTAATTATTTTCATTTTGATAGCCTGATTCATACCTACACCATGTAGCACTTAAAAACACCACAGCAAAAAAGTGGCTTAAAAGGATATGATGACATTTAGGTAACCTAAAGGACAGCTCCGAAAGTAGCAAGTGTACTCCCATTTGAACATTTTTTTTTTGTCTGTCGGGAACACAGAAAAAAATGCCTCTTGATTTTAAAACAAACACTCATGCGGGCTATAAAAAGCTACGAACTTAAGTCTAAAACAGCAAGTAAACAGCAACAGAGAGAGAGAGAGAGAGAGAGAGAGAGATGCATCTCTGCATATGCATATTCTACTCGCAAGCGAGATAAAACATAACATTTAAAAAGAAGTTCTGGGTCCACAGGACCACACCCCTGTACCTTGTTCTGTCAGGTGGGAGAGACAGCAAGATGGCTTCACTCAGAATATAATGGTTTGTTTGCCTGCATCTCTAAAATGGCATTGTATTCTCCTCAAGTCACATTATTTTATTTATATTTCTTTTTCTATTTTTGTAAATGCGCCCATGGGCAGCATCGATTCGGTACACATTACTCTCTGCAGTCATAATGGAATGATGAAACCCGGGACATCCATTGTGTCCAAACAACCAGGTGTCCAAACAATATCAACAGTGACAGAAACTCAATGCACTATGATTTGGCAAACACAATTATTTGGCTTGCACATGTTTCTTTTTCTCTTTCTTACATCATAAAAATCTGGGAACGAGAGGAAAGAATTTCGCATGGCATTTCGCTCCTCTTTCCCCCCATTAAAGTTTGGTTTGTTTTAGTAGACACCACTGCATTTCACAGAAGTGTGTGCAGAATAAGTACAGCAAACTCAAATAAAACCTGCCAAGTGGGTGTTCTGTGGGGGCTCCACAGAAGCAGCTATAAAGAATTCACATTGCGAGCTCAGGTTTAGCTGGTTCTATTTCTACATCAAAAAAACGATGGAGATTTCCCGAATTCACACGATGATTTTTTTTTAAAATCCACCATCTGACAAGCATTTTTGGGGTAACAGCAAGCCCTGCACCTTCTGATAAAATAGATTATGAACTCAATCAATGTTTAAAGCAGACCTTTACAGTACATGGATATATAAGGTGTCAGAGACTTCAAAGGGTCTACCTCCATTTCCCAGACACCCCAGGTATCACACCCCATAATCCCACCCCCTTCCTCCACCCACGCTCATACTCACACATCCACCACTATTCCATTTTCAGATTACAGCTCAACAATGGACAGCTACCTGGCAAGGCCTTTGGCACAATGTCAGACTCATCGTCAGGCAGTTGGTAGTGAAGGATAAAAACCACTAATTAAGGAAGACAGGCACTGCACCCCGTAGATACAATGTTGAAAAACATTTCTGTTTGGAGAACAAAAGACCTCAAAAGAGCATCTGACTCTGATGCTCAATTATTCCGTAAACCGAAGAGACGGTCTTGTGAGTAGACGGTGAATGGCATCACTAACTTTTAGATACTCAATGAACTTTTTTTTTTCTTTTCATTTTGGTTTTAATTTCAGTTACAGTAAAATATTTACAAAATCAATGACCTGCAGGCCCATTCATTTTTCTTGTGGAAGTTGGCAAGCACCGTTGTGTGCAAGCTCCTCCATCTGCAATGACAAGATTGAGAATGAAAAGACATTTCATGTGGCCTCTTCATGTAAAACACTGCGGATGCGTATTCGCCAGGTTCACGTGGAACATTGCCGGTGATTGGTTATCAGTGTCTGCTAGCCAACTACTCTTCCAGCTCTTTTAAAACACAGCGCCAAGAACGGACAAGTATAGCAGCACTCCTGCACGGTGCATTAGAAATTTTATATACAGGCGATTTACAGGGTGCATCCGTAGAGAAAAAAAAAAACAGACAGTGGGATGCTTTTGGAATGCCTTTTTATTCATATAGTATCTTGGGTGGTTAACTTGTCACTAGATATCTAGCTTTAATTTAACTGGGCTGAAACGAATACAAAATAAAAGCCATCGTTTGTCTATACATACAAATATACAGTATATATGTAGGCCTAAGCACGCCCAAGCACCATACAGTAAAGCTAATGTCACCATTGACTCAAAATAACTATATTATTATGAAACAAAAGCTTGCTGTAAAACCGTAAAAGGATTCACTTGCTAGTGAACATGCAAATGGTCAGACACTTTTCACATGTCAGGTAGAACAGATGCAGGAACATGGAACGTTAGTGCCGGGGATAAGGTTGTATTCTCCTGTCGAATACCTCTACTCCACAGGGTTCAGCGAATGCGGCAACGTTCACTAATCGGCTGCTTCCATTGCGAGTTCAAACCACAATCACAGCACGGTTGTTGTAACCTTGAACCAGAGTAAGTAAATATCGAGCTATACCAATCCAATGTATAACATGTAAAAATGTGAAACGTCTAATTTAACCCTGGATAAATGCATATGCAAGGATATAAATAATGTAATGCAAACAAATAACAACAGTCCCCATGTTTGCAGTCGCATGCAAGTCAATTGGCATTAAGTATTCAGATCTCCGCTGCCGCGGGTTAGAGGAGGTGCAGCGTGGATAATCGAGCGCTGCTCCTCACAAACTGTTGCCACACAGCATCTCCTTTTCTGGAATCGCCCCTCCATTACCGGCATGTGCATTTGTGAAGGTCCTCAATCACGGCAGGATTGCAGCAGCGCCTCTGAACCATTCGCCTTGTGCATATGCAGCGGCGTCTCGTTTAGCCCATAAAAGCACCGTTGTCAATTGATAACGTGCCCACTGCAGGACAATGTGTGAGATGAACTGGCCAATTGAAGCAGGTGAAAAAATGCTGATAGGGGAACCTGTCACCCTAAGAAAAGCATGCTGCGTTGAACCATGGGCATCACAATGTACCACTCTAAATTCACTATATAGTCTAGAAAATATTCCATAATTTAAACAATTCAACTGGAATGCCTCCATTATGCATGTCATAACATGAGATGTCTCTGTCCGGGGTCCCTTACCATACAGTTCACATTCATAATCAAGTCATTTCAGCTCTACTGCATTTTGAATTTCAATGGACATCATACAAAACAATTAGCTGAAGGATGTAACACACTGAAAGCACAATGGCATTATGATTTGGCTTGGGGGGTCCTGGCAGGAATGATTCTATTGTCAAGGAGAGAGAAGCTAAAAGCTCAGGGATTTGTTATGGACAGGATCAGCTTGTAGCTTCCTGATATACGATAACATTTCTTTATAACTGTTTTAATAAGGAAATGTAAAGAAAGAACTTGTGTCAGAGTTGTGATTTTCAGGTTGTATTGTGGAGCTTCTTTCGCTGCAATTTTCTTTCTTTAATCAGAGGAAGAGCCTGCCCACTTTGACTTGCTCTGCAAAACTTATTGCAGCATGGCCAAGAGCTGATGTTAAAATGGCAGCCTAGCAATATAATAGTTGTGTAGGGTTTTCCTAAAATGGGGTAAAACAGCTTTATCTCGTTTGAGATTCGAAGGCACAGCCTTTGGTCACAAACTCTGATCACTGGGCCTACCCTGCCGCCATCATTATCCCTCCACCATCATTCTTCTTATAAACACCCACGATTTGTGTGGTCGGATGCATCTGCACCCCGACAGATTGCCTGCTTTTACCCAGAGAAAGTGCAGCCCATCGGTGCATCACTAATTCTTGCATTTATGCAACTGCGAGGATTCTAGGAGGAGACCAAGCCTAATGCAGCACTGCTAATATAATTACGTAAGGGCAGACACTGTTAGCATGCAGTACAGTGCGAGATGAATGGAGAGCAGGACAGAAAGCTTATCTGATATGATTATATAGAGAGCCATTTACTAAGTTAAGCACATTACTGGTGTGGAGGGCCATTTCATTTGTGCTTGCATGGCACTTCTGAAGTTTAAGTTCCATTCCCTCACACTTTCCAAATGACCGAAAGTTAGACCATCTATCACTGAAAGCCAATAAAATTCATTACTTTGTTTGGACTGCTACCCCTGAGGAAAAATTACAGTGCCTGTCATAGTTATTTGTCTCAGAATTTCAGGGATTTTTTTTACTGTTAATGAAGCAAAAATACAAAACAAAACAAAACAACAAACAGTGTGCAGCCACAGTGCAGGTTAGTTGGCACTAAATCACAGGGTTATTTTTAGAATGTGCAGAAAGCAAAGGACCACAGCCTTAGCCATGGTGGCTCGAAATTGATCTCAACGATTTTTTATTCCTCCCAATTTCCAAAGCCTAGGAGGGCTGTTCAACCAACAACACTGTCCAATCTGTGTGCTGAATGGCCTGGACCTTCCTTTTTTAGATGCCTATCCATAATTATGCTTTACATGCTAAAAATGGCCCAGCAGTTATTTATAGGCCTTGTTCTGTTGCCGGGTTGAAAAGTGGACCTGTCAAGCGCTAAGAAGATAAAATGTTCTTAATGACATCGCTGGCAGAAATAGCTCTCGCACATGGGTGACTGCAGTAAGAAGAATGTGAAGTTTGAAACACATTCTTTCAGGAGTTACAGTCAGACTCGATCAAATCAAGGCAAATAATTTGGTGGCATATGTGCGCGTTATCTGTATTTGTTTTGTTCCCATGGATATAAGTGATCGTTCAAAGTTTAAATTATGTCAACCTTTCACTGCCACTTAGTTTGAAAAGATTTCATGATCCCAACTGCACAACAGTTTCATGAAGCCCAAGAGTTAAAATCTCTCATGAGCACGGAACACCCTTGAATTGTCAATTACAACAGGGATTGGGCAGATGGCATAACTTAAACTACATGTGCGATAAATAGCCTGGAGTCTCTTATCTCTCTATATGGAGTCAGCACATTTTCCCCCTTTGGACTAGGTCTGAAAACTTTGCATCATGGGCTTCTCCATCCATTCCGGGTTTTCATTAACTGGTTCTTAGGAGACCGCGTCCCTGCGGAGTGGGCTGGCTGTGCGTTCATCCACACAGCCCTCGCAGCCTTCCTCAGCTTGTCGGGGCTGGAAAAATAGATTTGTTCATTAGTGTCCCCTTTCACCGGCAACACTGCTCCTTTTCTGAGAACGCTTTGGCCCCCATTGGGATGGAGGGCTGGATAAATAGCAAATAGAGCCGTGATGGCGAAAGGAGCACCGTGTACAGCCAAGAGCACAAAGGAGATGAGTGTCCCAGGCTACACTTGATGTGCCACTTGCAGTGACCGATGAGACCAACGGCGAAGGGTGCCCGAGGGCGAGGAGGAGTGAGTGAGAGAGAGAGAGAGAGAGCTCTTTTCAATCAACGAGAAAAGCAGAGAAGCATCAAAAAGAGGTGCGTTCTATAAATCTCATAAACCTACGACCATGACCAGAATGGAGTACGTTTCCAATTCGCTTCTCTGCACTGTGTTGGCACAGGTGTTAGAAGTGACATGACAGAGGTAGGAAACAAATTTATTGTGATAAAGGGGGGGGAAAGAAAAAGACTGGGGCAACAAATGCCTCATTTTTCTGTAAGGAATGTTCCCATGCCAAACGGCTAGTAATTACTCACCAGCAGTATGTTCATAAGAAACTGATGATAAAACCCTGACAAGGAATAAGTGGTATAGAAAATGGATGGATGGATAAATGGACTGATGGAATTTTGCCATGCCTTGTTTATTTTTACTCTACAAACACCTTTAGTTTGTATGTTGACCCAGTGTAAAATTCTTAGTTACAAGAACTTGGCCATTTTGGTTTTGTATTTGAATGGATTAATAAAATGATATATATATGAAATTATAAACTATAAATATTTTACTGGACCTATTTGTCTTGTTAGTGAAAATCACAATATGAGTTAAGTACAACTTATTAATGGTTGCTGTGCCAACATACAATGCTTGTCATCAGAGCTTAGAATTTGTAATCCAAAGAACCTAAATTGAGCCAACTTAATATGTAATCAGTTACTAACAATTTTGTAGTTGAGGGAGCCTTACACTTTTTTGTGTAAAACCGCACTTCACCACATTCACAGGGATATGATGACTGTAATGGTAATAAAATGCAATGTCATCACAAGAGCCTTCAAAGGTTACTTTTGCTCCATGAAAATTAGCATTCAAAGGACTAAGAAAGACTCCCATCAAGTTAAATGTCATTATCACAGAGGACAGAATGGGCTGTGAATGGGCACATATTGCAACAAAGCTTGGCACAAAACAGGGAGCAGGGCCGTCTGGGTAGTGTATAGGTATAAGCACTTGCCTACCACCGAAGAGACCCGTGTTCAATCCCCGGCAGCGGTACTTCCGGCTTGGTCAGACGTTCCTACGAACACAATTGGCAGTGTTTGCGGGTGGGAAGCCGGTGAGGGTATGAGTCCTGATCTTTGCATTAGCGACTCCTACTGGTTGGTCGGGGCACCTGTTCAGCGGGGAGGGGATCTGGGGGAGGTAGCGTGAACCTCCGCGCGCGTTACGCTCTCCCAGTGAAACTCCTCGCTGTCAGGTGAAAAGAAGCGGCTGGCAACTCCACATGTATCAGAAGAGGCATGTGGTAGTCTACACCCTCCCCAGACCGACAGAGGATAGTGCAAGGAACAGGACTGTGTGATACACACAGGGAATTGGTATAACGACTAAATTGGGGAGAAAATTGGAAAAAACGGGGAAAAAAAGGGAGCAGAATATGGATTGTAAATGTTGAAAATGAGTCTGCCAGTGGCAGACTAATCAGTGGCAGTTAAACGGGGCCTCTCAGGTTAGAAAGCCCAATTAGAAAGACACCGCTGCTCAATTTCATTGTCTCTCACAATCGCTCTCAGCAGGATGGCTCTTAGCATGGATATATTTAATTAAAACCATAGTAATGGATATACTGACACTGTTCTGTTGACATGCGACATTAAAAGCCCCATTGCTGTGAAGACCATGTGACCTCCTGGCACTATTCCTTTAAGTGGTAGACCCATCCCCTAAAGCATGGTTTCCAGGACCGTAGCTTTGACGCAAAAAGGTCACTTCTCATCATCTCTTGCTATGACAGGCTCACTTCAAGGAAAGACTGTGCAAGAGAATAATAGATCAAGGATGATCACTTCACCAGGGTGCTCTTGTGTAGCATTCTAACCTAAGGGATAATGTAGGAGCATATGCAAATGTTCCTTCAAATGCTCTTGGGAAAATGAATGTTAAATATGAGTTAATCTGACCAGAGAATATGAGAAACTGAGAAATCAGGGGAACCACAGGAGGAAATGATCACCACAGAACTGGGCCTATTAACAGCAATGGTTGTAAGAGAGAGAGGCTCAGAGGACAGTGTGAATAGAGTAATGAATAACAGTTAGTCATGAGTGTAGGATCTTCAATAATTACAGGACTGGCTATTGAGGACAATAACTACACGTGACCCTCTCCTTCAGACAGTCATCTTCTGTCTAGGTATTTTGCCTGTGGAGTCAGACAGTGTGGTCCCATTACAGAGAGGAGAACTTTGTGAGTGAAAGATGCAGATAAAACAATGTTAAGCCGGGGAGTCTATGAGATCTCTATGGCTCATGCAGGCATGAATGCAAACATGCAGTTGAGTGGTTGAACAAGACTCCATTAACCAGGGCTGTTGCTAATTTCTCAAAAATAAAGGTTGAAAGGATATTTCTCCCCTATCGCCCCAGCTACTCCCCCCCCCCCTCCCCCAACCCTACCCTATCACCCCCCCACCTCTTCCCTTTCAAGTTATTCCAGCTCTCGTTCCTTCGGCAATGTGATCCATCTCACAGGCTTCAGCGCAAAGAATGACTGTCAAGCATGGGAGCTCACTGCCGGAGTGCACGCATATGACTTCTGAACCTGGCCATAGATCAACCTGGAAGTCCCAGAGCTCCACATCAAGCCTGGGGCCGCGAACATGCACACAACACACAATAAATCCACTAAAAGGCAAAGTCAGTTTCCTCACAGGCCTGGATTTGGAGCTACCGCGCATTAAAGCAGGCCGTGGATGGGTTAATGAAGCATGTACCACAGAGGATGCAAAGGTTAAGTTTAAATAATTCCTCTCAGAGGCACATTGCCTTTTTGAAACAAAGTGACGTCTCCACAGCTCTGTGAAATTAATCTGGTTATGGGTTAAATCACCTTCAAAGCTTCTTCTCTTCTATTCTATTGCACATACATGCTCTGACAGATGCTTCTTTATCTTGTCATTAGCAATCTGTTGAAGAGATGTTCTGCCAAAGGGATCACTTTGTTACCCAACTCTATGTGGAATTTTAAGCAGCTTCCAAATGTTCTAGCATGTTTTTCAACCCATACAATTGTTATGGAGCCATCTGCTTCTCCTCTAGTCAGAGCAAAACACCCCAAGAACCTTCGCACATAATCTAACAATAATTGGAATTCATCTGAGGCTTTCATTTCCCCTCTTCGAATCAAAATTTGGTGGAAGGTTATGCTGGGATCAAAATACAAGAAAAGCCCCTTGACCTTTCAGTAGAATATCACATGATGTAAGAAGTAGACAAAGATTTTCTGTCCCAGGTCTAGCATACAGATAACTGCCTATGAAATTTAAGAGTGTAGCTGTGCCGTTAAGATGTACAACATTCCACGTTTATTTATTCACTTCTTAAAACTGCATGCTATCCCTGTGGTGTGTCCTATATATATTGCAAATGGACTCCTTCAGTCACTTTTATTGTGCAAAAGCATCTAGACAGCCAGCAGAAATCATGTCATGTGCAACATGATTTTCGTAGAACTGCAAAGATGTGACTGTAACAGGATTACAATTTTTAGCAGATACTTTTATCCAGAGCATCTGCTAAAATGGAGAACATCAGTGTAACTTAGCGATTCAAAAATGCAATATTGCTATGAAGGCCCATTAAGAATCAAATAAGTATAATGTTAACCAAACAAACAACGATTTGGACAGATAACCTATCTTTACACAACTATAACATTATTTGAAGGAAAATCCAAAGAAAGAAGGGGAAGGGGAAAAATCCAAAAAAAAAGAGGAAAAAAAGATTATCTACAGGGGACGGGGGGCCACGGTGCATTCTTTGGAGGTAAGCCTTCAGTCTGTGTTGGAATGGGGGCAGGGTTTCTGTGGTTCAGAAGGGCCAGAACAGACAGACAACGTGACCTGGATGTGCAGGTACGCAGGGGAAAGGTGTAGAACAGAGGGTCTGGTAAGTGGCTGTAGATTAGATGAGCAATAGCATTCTGGATGAACTGCGGAGGTCTGATGGCAGAAGCAGGAATGCCAACAAGGAGGGTGTTGAAGTAGTCCAGGCAGGAGATAATTAGTGCCTGGACTAAGAGCTGAGTTAATTAAGTAGGTGGTGAGGAAGGGGTGGATTCTCCAAATGTTGTACAGGAAGAATCTGCATACACAGGCCATGGCAGGAGATGACAGATCCAAAAGACTTGGTAAAGAGGAGAGGACCAAGAACTGAGCGCTGGGGGACACCTGTCAATAGTTTGTGAGGTATCAAAACTACACCCCCCATGCAGCCTGGAAGGAGCAACAGTCGTGGTATGAGGCAAACCAGTTGAGAACTATGCCATAAATCCCCAATGTAGTCACGGAAGACAACTGAAGTGATGGTCAACAGTATCAAATCCTGTAGAGAGGACAAGGATGATAAGAACAGAGGATGAAGAATCTGCCTTTGCAGCATGGAACACCTCACAGACTGCAAGGAGGGCAGTCGCCATTAAATAGTCAGCCCTAAAGACAGACTTGTGACAGTATAGAAGGTTTTGCTTCTAATAACTGCTACCTCCTTTCCAGATTCATCAGGTAGTTTGGTTCATTTTCCTTTCTCAAATACCACAGCTTGCTGATTTTAAGAAATCAGAACAATATTGCACATTACAGAAAAATACATTCATAAATCCAAGATCAGACAGCACAAGAATCCAAAATAAATTAATATCCACCACAGTATTGATTGCTATAATGCTCCCTTTTAAATGTTGCCTTCTTTTCTACAGAACCCAAGAAGTTCAAGGACAAACTTTAGGTTTACAGAGAAGAACTCATTGTAAACTGTCAAAGCACACTGCAATTTATGAACTGCTCTTTAGACAGACTGAGGCCAAACACACCTGCAATGAGAAATACCGCACTATATGGATATGAACATGGACGTGTAAGATCACAAAGGTTCCAAGGCTTGGGATGCTGACAGTTATTGCAGTTTGAAGCCTGGGAAGATAAAACGTATGAACACAACAACAATTTTGCCTTGCACCTGTGAGATGGTGGAAAGAAAATGGTGTTCAGATATGAGGTATTCACTTTCATAATGAGTGCTGCCCTGGGGTCCCAAAAGGTAGAGGGTCACAACTGAAGTCTAGACAACAGCAAAGAAAGAGGCACACCATTTCAGTTATAAAAGTGAGCTTATGTCCGTTGTCCCACTTCCTGTTTGTGTAGATCAACCACATCAGATAACCTGACAGGTAGTGTGATCTGGGTGGGGGGTTACCACAGCAGAGGGCCATTCACATGGGCAGACCAGCCCCCAGCTACACAGAGAAGCAACATCCTATCCAAGCACCTCTCCCCCATGAAACCCACACACGCACACACACACACACACACACACACACACTGGAAGGCAACCCAGTCAGAAGGTAATACCAGAGATCCGAATACAGAGACAAAGCTCAATTAGAGTGAGAGATGACGATTTATAGATTGTGACATGCAGTGCTGGTCTGGAAGGCTACTTCTGAGTCATGTGATTTCCATTTATTTACACAGCACTGTCTCAGAATTCTGAAAAACAAAAATTGCATGCAGAACATCGACCAGTAACACTACAATCCATAGGTGCATTTTTGTTCCTAAAAAAAATCAGTTCCACATTCAGAAATCACTGCACATACAAAATTATACCTTTATCTTTATCATCAGCATTTCCTCAGCTATAAAAGCCTTGATATTGTTGGTGCGACATAATTGAAACCATGGCACACAAGCCATTTCCAAGATTTTACATGTAATTTGACAAAATACATACAATGTTAGAATATAAATTATATTAGAATATGCTGTAGATACACACATTCTGAAACCATTCTGCATCTTAGCTAGGTATGATCAAGTAAACCAGCACATTTTTAATGTCTTGCACGCAATTTGCACAGGTAATGGTTTTAGATCATTCAACAATTTTTGCCCAAATAGAGGGTTAATTTACCCCTACCTTCAGTTGTAACAAAAAGCAATCACTGCTGATAGCTGGGGACTAGTTATAATTCCCAGGCACCTTAATAACTCATAATGCAGAGTGACCAATGGACAACAGTGTCACGTAGTGTACAGGATAATTCTACCCATCTATGTTGCATTCACTTGTAGTTTTAATGACCAAAATGAGACTGAATGTCAGATACTGAGCTAATCGAAAATGATAAATATGTCCACTTCAGAAAATCTCCATGGTTCATCCCCAAAATTGATGTGCTTGTTCTTAAAATGAAGCCCAAGGCTATTTTAACTAGGTATGAGGATGGTGGTGGAGGCCTATGAACTGTACAGGGTAATAATCATAATGGGAACAAGAAACAAGATAGCAGAAAACAGCCAATTCCACAAGTTGTGAACAGTACCCAATGCAGTATAAACAAGATCAATAGATTTTAATGATCTTAAGCAGGGATGTCCAATCTTATCCAAAAAGGCCCGACGTGGGTGTAAGTTTTTGTTTTAGCCCAGGACTAGGACACCTGATTCTACTTAACAAGGACTTGTTTGAAGACTACGATTAGGCTAGTTAACGAGCTGAATCAGTTGATTTAGTTCTGGGTCCAAACAAAAACTTGCACCCACAGTGTCCCTTTCCAGATAGGATTGGACACCTCTGACCTACAGGCAGAAACAGACAGATATAAACTTTATGGCAGGCAGGGGAGATTGAAAATAAAATAGATATTTACAGACAGCTCAAGTCTCCCAAAGTTTTAGAAGAGTCTTGAATTCAAGCCAGGTCCCTGTAAATCATATCAAACCTCCCAGGAATGATTTGTTCTTACGAAAGATGTCTATATAACACAGGTGAAAATATTTGATTCACCCATTTCTGCTCACATCCTCACCCCGACAGCACTTCTCCTGCCCCCTCTCCTGACCTCTGTTCCACCAAAATGTTTTTCCCTAAACATTTTGTAAAATACCCCTCTATGTCTGCCAGAAATATATTAAGCCATGCAGGCTGTCTGCCGTTAAAAGATAAAACATTTCATTTAAAAAATAGGAACCATAATGGGTCTGATGATTAATAATGGGTCTGATGATTCATGTAGAGGCTTAATAATCTGCTTACATAGCTTTAGTCACAAATTATATAGTATTAATATGTAGCCATTTTAATTCAAGATAGATGATACACCGAAAAAAAAAAATACATTATGTTCATTTAGCAGATGGTGTTATCCAGAGCTACTTGCTACAACAATTTAGGAGAACATAAATGCATTCATCTGATTTATATTAGTATTAGTGCCAGACCTGGTAAACAACAGTCCCGGATCAGCAAGTATATATGTAACATTATAAAGCACTATTTCAAATTAGCTGTCGTAAGAACGAAAAAACGAATCTTGAATACATACAAATTATATCCATAAAGAGCCCCAAGAAAAATCTGGAAAAAAAAAAAAAAAAAAAAATATATATATATATATATATATATATATAAATAAATACCATACCCTGAACTAGAACAAAATGGGGAGTTAGGGGGTAGGGAAGGGAGGGGAATCCAGATAAATGTAAAGAGGTGGATCTTAAGCCTGCATCTGAAGATGGAGAACGATTCTGCTGTCTTGACCCTCTTGGGAGGTTCCTTGTCCCATTGGGAGGCTAGTACAGACAGCATTGTGACTGGGAGGAGTGACTACTGAGGTAGGAGATAGTCAGTTGCCCCAAAGCTGCAAATCTGAGAGCTGGAGGAAGACGCGGATGTCTTCATCTTCTAGTCGAAGTGTTCCAAAAAGTCATTTGCAAAGAGGGCAGAAGAGGATGGAGGAGATTGAGGGCTGGCAAGCAACGATATTGACATGAATTAAATGTTTGAGGGTGAACAATATAAACCCATCTTCAAATTGGAATAAAATGGTAGTTTACAGGTAATTGGACCAAAGATGTCTTATCCAAGGTCAACTGTTCAAGGCCACTAGTCTATTCTGCATCCAAGAGAGTACTGAATGACGCATCTTGTTAGAAAATACAACAACTGACTAGACAATATATTTCTTTTGAAGAGGTAAATTGGATTGTTTTGGTAAAAGGTGTTTGAACGCAGGGCTGTGTTTGAATGGAAGGTCATGGGTCATGGGCCAAGCTCTTTGTCCACGCCTTTCTTAAACACAAGGAACCATGGCCAACATGCACTCAGATAAAAGCTGGGATTTTGCTCTGGCTTTCAAAATGTCCACTGGCTACAGACTATAAGTAGATGTGTAGCTCAGTAGCCTACCCCAAAAAATCTTCAATATCCTGATATTTCTCATGACCTCCTTACATTCCCATGTACTGTAAGTTAGGGACTGTATATTTAGCATGCATAGTAGTTATTAAACTATTATTTTGTGATAACCATCATACTATCAGGTTAATTCTACAAGTTATTGGTTAGTAATTGAAAAATAAACCACAGAGTCGTTAGCAGAAGCAATACTTTAATTTTAAAAACAAATATAAGCTATAATTATAGCAACTTGTCTAGACAAAATTACAAAATGCCCAACTGGAAAAGGCAGCTATATAAAATGAATAGGCTATTTACAATTGTATCTATAACTGTATAGGTTTTCCCACACAACAGCACTCTCTGTTCAGACACAACATTAATACAACATAACAATACATTGCGCTCAGTTGCTGCCATAACAATCAGGAACTACCTGTTCCAGTCACTTCTTTATCCTCCCTGGCTCTGTAGACTCACTTAGGTGCTCACTTCTATAGGTTTTCTTATATCGCAACTGACAACAGAACCAGTATTCATCATGTCTATTTCCCTAGAGAGGTTAATGGGTCTCAGAGCTAAGTTACCCAGATCTCTGTCCCCTTTTTAAATTAATATTCATAAGGGACAGAAGTGGGGCTAATGGCCTTATGAATGATTTTATCCTGAGGGAATGCTTGGTTCAAAGACTATTTTAGGTTCTAAGAAAGTTTACACCTAGTACAAAACTTTAGGGATCTAAAGAAGAGTGCACCCTTTGCAGAGAGGAGGGGTTAAGTGGAAAAGGGAACATAAACAGCTTCCATTGAGAGCACACCTTGAAGTGGGTACCTTTGGCAGAAGAGTGGCACTGTAGGACCCTGATAAGATAAAGAAATCATGCAATTCTTCTCTCTTAGTCTAACTGACATTCTGGTCATGTTCATGAATTGTATGAAGTACAAAGATAATCAACTCAAATGAACCTCCTTTTAAAATGAGGTTTCATTTTGTAGTGATACAAGTTAGATGACTTTTCTCACAATTCTATGTGTAGAAACTGCTACTTAATAATGCAAACCAGGGTCTTAGCCTCAACAGGTCATGCATATGTTCATTTTGTCATTTTGAAAAGGTCTATACAATTTTATGTTACACATATTCTCTATGTAAACCAAGCTGCTATCTGTTAATTAATATTAACTGGTAAAAAAATGACCCTCTCAAACATTCAAAATATGCAATAATAAATTCCACAAGGAATCTCCAACATCCCATTCAAGGCTACTCTGACCAAATAAACAACATTCTATCATGATTATTACAAAGACTCAAACATGCAAGCAAGCCTTTTCTATCAGTGAAGGACACACACACAGATAAAAACGTACATATCTTCCAGGGCAGATATGCAGACATGCACACACACACAAATATCCACACATTCCAGTAGATCATACTCACAGGATGCAATTACCTCTTAAACATGACCCCAATTCCTTTCTGCATGTCACAGATGTGCAATTTCTATTTGGTTTGTATATTTTGTTTTCTCAACCATTCTTAAATGCTAACAATTAAGTCACCACTGAAGCAAGATGAGAGTTGGTCAGATTACATGATACCTCATTTCCAGACAAAAACTGTTTTGGCCTTTCTTGATGCCTCTTCTGTGCACTACTAAAATAAATTATTTGTCAGTACCAGGGTACATTTTCTGCTGCAGTGTAATGGAAATGCAGCTCATTAGAGGAAAGAAGGCCAGCGGTGAATAAATAGTTATTCAAATTGTATACATTGTAAGATATTCTGTTGAATTTGCAGTTCTCAAGTAAAGGTGGAAAAGAAAACTGACAGTATACACATACAGCAAGCTCCATAATGTTTGGTACAAAGACTTTTTTTTTTCTTGATTTGGCTCTCTACCCCATAGTTTTTTTATTCGTAATCAAATAATGAGCATGTGGTTAAATAGCAAATTCTCAGCTTTTATTACAGGGTATTTTTATGCATTTGGGTTTCACCGTGTAGATAATACATTTTCTGATTAGTCAGGTGTTTTCAATTGCTTCCTTAGTGCAGCTATAAGAGAGCTTTCAGTATCTAGTCTTTATTCTAGGGTTTTGATTGCCTTTGGAGTCTGTTATTGGCATTTGTCAACATGAGGGCCAGAGTTGTGCCAGTGAAAGTCAAGCAAGCTATTATGTGGCTGGAAAATAAATTTTTAAAAAATGTCATAGAGACAGTATCACATGCGAATTGTTTGATTACAAATAAAAAATTGTACAGACCCAAATCAATAAAAAAAAGTATTTGTCCCAAACTATGGAGCTCACAAGTGTCATTTATGCAAACATATATGGCTTACTCAAGAAAATGGAGGGACTAGCCAGTATTCATAATCATGCAAATGTGATGCAAGGGTCACAGTTTTGTTGCAATAGGACATTTTGCCAAAAAGATCAAATAAAATGCCACACAGCATAAACCTTAACAGATAAATGAACAGCAACAGCAATTAGTCTGGCATTAAATAGCCGCAGCAATATGGTCAGGTCACAAAACGCAAAGAAGCATATAGTACCACACATTCATTACATTTATTTTCCTCCTTTCCAACCAGTTTCTGTCCGTTATTCCTCTAAAATCTTGGACGGTGAGCTACCATGCAGCGCTGCAGCTCAAGCGAAGGAGAAAACGGAGGGAGTGATTGATACCTCCATTTATAACAGTTTCTGACAGACTATGCATTCGGAGGTTTGACTAATAGCTTCAGAGATGCGATGCTTCCTGTCCAACAGTCACTATTTGTGATAGCAGGGCGAGCCAGCATCATTCCGCTTTCTCCCTGCTCCACTTCCCATCTCTTTCATTACCGCCGTTATGGGCTTTTAATTAGGGTAAATTACTACAAAGGTGTTTTATGGACAGCACCGAGATTAGATCAGGGGTAAAAAAAAAAAAAAAAAGTGTTTTATAATGTGTTTCATCTCACGCTGGAATGCAGTACTCGCCTCAGTACACTATGCTGTTCTGCTGCGTGGAGACACCACAGGGTTAGGGTTCTCTCATCTCAGTACAGTCTGTGTGTGTCCATGTTAGAAAGTCTGTGTAAGCATGTATGTTTTCAGATATGTGTGTGTGTTTGTGTGTGTGTTATAAGCATTTATGCATTTGTTTCCATTAAGCAGCTTATGCCTGGTTCTCTCATCTGAACATTACATAAGGGTTGTGAAGGCTGGGTTATTTTCTGTTGCACGACACACCCACTATTCCCTCTGCACTCCCAGCCTAAAGAGTAAATAAAGACGCAATACGACATTCTCTTCATTAATTTAATAATGGCAGAAGAAAATGTAAAATCTGATATTGCTCTGCAACAAGGATATCAGGGGAAGAACAATTCATATTTTCATTTTATTATTTAGGTAGTTCATAGAGCTGAAGAAGCCTACTCAATAGAATAAAGTTTCATGTTTATATCTGACAACCCTTTAGTAAGCTCCATATTTCCATTTTCAATCTAATAGAAAGTGCATTTGTCCCCATTCACTGGGAGTCTGCCATCACTAGACATCTCTTTACAAAGGTGTCCTCCTTTAAACTATATATATATGCTGTAGCCACACATTAAAATTTCCAGCGATAAATCTTTTATTGTTTTACTTCTAAGGAACCCAAAACCAACAAAGATTCATGTCTATAGTGGTTGAATCTGCTACCCAAGCAAAACCCTCCTGCATTATTGAAGGGGCTGTCCAGGGAAGGGTAAGCAATTCTGCAAGATCCAATATCCCACCACTGTATTTCTAGATAAAATAAAAAGGTACTGTTTGTGTTCCCATCTCCACAGCAACTGAAATACTCTATCTGATAGGCACGTGCATTGTACAGAATATGTCTGAAATATTGACCCCAGCAAGTGTGCTGCAATCTAATTACTGTTGAGGAAAGAATAGCCTTATTACAGTTAAACAGAACAGTTCTTCTCTGAAACATCAATACTTGACCTGACCATTATGTGCTGTTTAACATAGTATAGCCAAAATTAAAGTGAAAAGCTATGAAAAAAGGTCAGTGAGAATTCATAAACTTGAGTACTGTTTTTGCGCATGCCTGTGAAAATAAGCACTATGGCACTCATCCGCTGGCACAACCTAAGTCCAAGTTATTGAATTCACCGTTGTAGTATTATGACAGTTTGCTGCAATATATGTCAGTTGTCTCTACCAACAAAAATAAAAATGGTTCATGCTCCATAGAGAGCTTCTATTCCACAATGCACTGGTCTTCTTTCATGAAAAAAATCAGCTGTATGAAAATTAACAGCCATGAATGTTCATCCAACCAAATAATGTCCTGGTTTTAATCTTTTGAATCAGGATGTTTGATTTTTCTTGAGCGGTTAAGTCCTTTTTGTAATGAGACGAACATGTTACTTTCAAATGATAAGTACTTGCAAAGTAAATTAAGGCTATTTATTTCAATCTGGCAAACTCTGCACAATCTGAGCCAACATGGATAAGCTTTTAATGTTTGACGGATTAAAACTCTCAGAACATGGAAGGAAGAAAAGTCAGTGTTTTGACAGTAAAATCTGAAATGTCAATGTCTTCTCCAAAATATCTTTGGCTGTTTGTTATCTGTTAATGTTCTGTTTGGTAATTTCTGAAAGATTATTTTTCTTACACTAGAACATTATTCCACACTATTACTTTACTGAAAAGATATTTTTGACAGCATTTCATATTCATCACAAAAATGTGATAAAGTGCCATCATTACTGTTGCATATATTCAAAAAGATATTAGAAAAATTATTTCCAGACTGACTTTCGGCTATTAACATTAATACTCCATATGAAAATTAATGTGTATGCTTTTTATCTTTTCAATGAAAGAACTTGTTTATTTAGAACAGCATCAGTGTTGGTATAGATGACAATTTTAGAACTCATTGTATGCATGCAGAATTATGACTTAAGAAAATTGTTCAAATTGCTTCCTGAAAGAGTGGCATGAACAACCAATGGACATTGTTCCTTTTTATTGGCACTTAATTAAAAAGACTTTCTGATACAAAAACATGATACTGGCTATGTGTCAAGAATTTAATCAGGATTTATTCAATTTAGTCCACACAAATAATACCACACACGGAGATATGAGCTGATGAATCTCTTTTGAACAGAGCATATCAATTTTGTGTTAGAACAAGGAACAATGTACAACCGTCAGATATGAAGTTATTCACTAAGCAATCAAAGGAAAATCTTAAAATAATTCAGGTATGTATATGCAGACTCAAGAGTATTTTCCTCTTTTTTAATTGCATAATTAATTGGAAATATGTTAATTTTGACCTGTATATGCTAATTTTCTGAAACAGGAGACTGCCTTCTACTATCTGTCTTGACACTAATTTTGTATTTAAGCTAGTATTTTTGTGAATATGATTTTTTTTTTTACCTTTGACAAGGCAATTCTACTATGAAAAGAAAAACTGAGATGGATTAACAACATCAGCCAAAATGATTATATCCCAATATTCAGGAACAAAGAACTAGTGGTGAGTGAAAAATGGCATTTCATTCAGACAGCTACAGATTCACTGATGTAGAACAATAACTAGAAAAGCACAGATTGTCTGGAACTTATCATGACTTTAACCCAATAAACACAAAAACAAGGCTACTTCTTAATGTAAATATGAATAACAAAATAAAATATTCCCTTAATAACTTACTTTGTGGTTGGATTCTAAACTGACACTGATATCACTTTCAGGCAAAGGTATTTAAAATGGATTTAATATACCTTCTTTAGCTGGACTTGCTATAACTCACATCAAATCTACAGTACCGTCAGGCCTATAAGACACGCCAATATTCTATCAGTCTGGGTCAGTTTATTTTTCCATTTTACCCTCATTTTCTCCCCAATTTAGTCATTATACCAATTCCCCATGTGGACCACCCACAGTCCTGGTTGATGCGCTATCCTCTGTCGGTCTGGGGAGGGTGTAGACTGCCACATGCCTCCTCCGATACATGTGGCAGTCTATCCTCCTCCAATACTTTTCACCTGACAGCGAGGAGTTTCACTGGGAGAGCGTAACGCGCACAGAGGTTCTCGCTATCTCCCCCAGATCCCCTCCCTGCTGGACAGGCGCCCCGACCAACCAGCAGGAGTCGCTAATGCAACGATCAGGACTCATACCCTCATCGGCTTCCCACCCGCGAAACACTGCCAATTGTGTTCGTAGGAACGTCTGACCAAGCCAGAAGTACCGCTGCCGGGGATTGAACCCGGTGGTGCGAGTGTGTAAGAGAGTGCTGTATAAGTGTATAAGCGAGTGCTTATACCTCCACACTACCCAGACGGCCCTCTGGGTCAGTTTTTTATGGAAACGTCTCCACCTACCCTCAGCTTAAGCTGACCTAACTACAGACTTCTGTGTTTCCTGTTTCAGAGAACAGGAAAACTCTGGTGGACTACATCATAAAAAATGTGAAAATATCTCACTAAAATGATGTATATGTATAGGTAAGCCAAGCATTTCAGGATTTAATCTGCAAATTCACAAGTTACAAAACTTCTCCTGATATAGACTGCGATGCTTGGCTGTGAGTGAAGCAGAACACCTTGAGCAGATGCGTGGACCTGGGGGCACCATGACTGGATAACCTAAAATGTCAAATCAGGATGTTTTAGTGGCATGGTGTGCACCTTTGAGCATTTTATCTTTCCTACCCATTTATAACTAGTAGCCCAAGGCCTGCATTACTTTTCGAAATGCACAGTAATTTTTTTTGCCTTTACTAAGCCCTGATAATAGACATTACAATTTTGCTGAAATTCTTGTAGAAATTCACCAAAGTCACCTAGCCACGTGCTTTCAACCAAGAATAATTACCCTTGCATGTAATTACAAGCTGTGAATCATCACGTTATACTGTTATGCCAGTATTGTGCTCTGTGGTTCAATGTGACATTGTCTGCCAGTATTCAAAAATAAAAAAAATAAAAAAACTGGTTTAACATTACCACTCAACAGCATGATGTTCAAGCAGACTGCTGTTTGTAAGAAGCAGTGAGAATTCTGATGCAAGGGCATCGAGACCCAACCACCAGGGGAAAAGTAATACACTGGATAAAAGGAGAACATTAGGAGTTTTCTGAGTCTTGGAGAGAAGACAAGTGTTTATTTGATACTTTGAGACTTGCCATCCACAGTAACAGAACCACAATAAGTGGGAAAAATAGCTGCAAGGCTTCATAGGGTAACAGTATGTGATCTAGTCGGTCCCAGTTACACTCCCTCCTTTAAACTCTCGAAGCTTGCAAGCAACATAATTGTAAACTTGGTCATGTGAATAGTAGTCTGGGAACCAAGATGGTCAGATCTTGAGAGAGTACTGGGAACAGCACTCACCTTAGCATAACTTAGCCTTTCATGGGTGTGCCACTTTAGACATTGGTCAGATAGCCAGAGGGTGGTTTGTGGGAGTGTTTTCTGGTTGCGTTCACCTTAGATCTGTCAAGAGTTATTTATCTTGCAGGTCTTCAGGCACGAACCTTGACAGTGGCACTTCTTTGATTGTATCCTTGCTTATCTCTAGCATGAGTGGTGTTTGCCTGCCATGAAAATCTATACGTCACTTTTGCTAAAAGTGTCTAGCCACAATTGGTTAGGAAACTGAGCCGACCCAGCTTACAAGCTACATACTGTATGTGGCTGCTTTGGGGCCCGCGGCCACTAGAGGGCCCACTGAATAGTATTTTTTCTTAAGAAATATTTGTGTATATTATATATTATATATTGTCCACATTTCTAAATTTAAATATATTGGCCTACCAACTGAACAGTTTTACCTGATTACGGGGGAATATTAAAGTCATTAGTTCAATGTGAAAGTTTGCTATTATTAATTTATCCATTTGGACAACTGTCAAAGGTCTATGTTTTTCTTTTTAGTTCAACACTTCGTTTTCACTGGCTTTTGGTTAAAAAAAACTTTACCATTGCTGCTAAACATGCTTATTTGTACATTGTATATGTGTTTACAGAAGTGCGTGCCAGACAGTAGGTTTAAGCCTGTGTTGGGCTGGTTTCCAAGTGGAGCAGGCCACAGAGAGGGAAGCCCCCAAATCAAATCCTGCTTACCGTCTCCCAAAGCCGAGGGCTGGCTCTGATTCTGTCCCAAAACGGGCACAGGTTTATCCCTCTGAGCTGCACTGCTTTCACCAGGCTTACAGCAGAGAGGCAAATATCTCAGACAGAACACTATCTACATAATAATAACACCAACTGCATCCTGAGATGTGATACCAATTCTTACTCCCAAGTTTCAATATCAGTTATATATCAGGCAACAATTCCAAAGTATCAAACTCTTAAAGAGTGTGAAGTCCACACTCATTTTCAAAAATTTTCATTTTGTGTTTAAGACATATGAAACATTTAACTACTACTGCTACTAACATTTTTTATTTAAAAAATATAGTAAAATTGATAATTATCCTGAACCTGCTTTTTTATATGTTTTTGTGATCATAAAGTTTGCCTACCTAAGTCACCCATCAACTGCTGTCCTTTTTTTGCATAACTGCATCTAATGTAGTGACCGTGCCACTGCCACCATTTTACACTCCACATGAAAATGGCCATTATAACAAAATACAGTTACTGCGTTAATGCCGATCTCTACTTTCTTGCTGATAATGACAGTTATGTAATATAATTTACATTATGCCCATCTCATTGCCATGACATGTTAAACATGTCAGTGTGAATTGAACATTAAAAGTAACGGTACTGCATTTGTCACATCGTGTTGAAATCTTTTGACTGGAAATGCCTTTGTCCTTTAGCACAAATGTGAGAGCAGAAGCCTTTTAACAACTGTGTCCCCAGGCCTCATTTGTGCAGAAACATGAGTGGAATGAAACAAGTGTTCTTATTAGGTCAGACACAGGTTGGCTTTGCAAGGCTACCTAGGCTGAGTGAAAATGACAGGCTTATTAACGGCAGCCTCTGAGTGTATTGTGCCCAGCTAAGAGGAGCGGACAGATTTGATAGTAATACACAGGGCTGCCTTACTTTCCCGCATGCAACATGCCAACAACAGATAGGTTCACATAGTGGGACACTCCAGTAATGGGGCTCTGATGGACAGACCTTAACGATAAGCAGTATCGCCATGCTTCAATTTCAGTTTCCTCAATATGGTGCGATAACTAGCCAGGTTGTGCAGAAACGCTGCAATTAAAAGATCAGAGCTTTGAGATGAATGTGATGAACCACAAACTCTTTTCTGGAATGTTAAGTCAAAGGAGATCCAAAATGTGAGCTACTAACTAATAAGGTGGAGTATTTAGCGTTGAAAAAGGGGCGGTGTACTGCACATCCTGGGTGGAGCTGTATAGGTTCTGGGGAGAATAGTAATGAGATCAGTGGGTATTTCTGTAGTCAATGTTGGGTCAAATATAGCTTCAATGGGTACCCAAGATAAAGTTCTGTCTGTAGTCCTTCGGATAAGAGCTGAAGGCTTTCAAGTCAATCCTGAAGGGGTGTATGGGATTGCTTGGCAGGGTCTCCCACTGAGAATTCACATGCATTTACATACCAAAAGACCAGACCAAGCTGCCTCTTCTCTGTTGCCGGGATCAAATTAACTGCCACACAATTAAGTTTAGCGTTCACAACACGAGAACGTCTCAGTGGATGGGACGGGATAAATAATTTATGTAAAAGACGGAAGAGTTTTTATGAGTTTCTATCCCTGGTGCACTGTGCCCTCAATCAAAACACTCAGTAGCGAAAATGAAGGCTTGATTTAAAAATAAACAATTTCACCCAGGTTAAAGGAACCCATATATAATTTATTATGCTGCTCCAATTTACTTTTACTGAATAACTCAATATTTTTAGACGAGACATATGTGAACATATTTCGCTCCCACAATGTAAAAGTTGTTCAGTGCTTTTTCAATGACCTCAGTCCCACATATCGGCAATGAGCAGCTTTGAAGCCGTCCTAAAAAAGTGCCCCCTCTCTGTGCGGTTTTTGCATTAGTGAACTTGAGCTTGGGTGCAGTGCTCCAGATGGTGACTCATTTAGACACATCTTCATTCTGCAGGGTGAACAAACGCAGAATGCATATCACATGGCGCACAGCTACAGAGAATGTAGAGCAGAGAGGGAAAAGGAGACAGCACACAACATTACAGGGGCTTTAGCAGCAGTGTACACCATGATAAAGGCGATATAACACTGCACATAATCATACACAGGCGGTGTAACAGTACACATAACCATAAAAAAGGTGTAACAAAGTACACAGTCATGAAAGTTGTATAACACAGTACACAAACATAAAGGTGGTTTTACACTGCACACTGTCATAAAGAAGGTGTGTAACACAATTAGAGAATGTTGCATATCTGCAACCTACTAACTAGTAGGTGTAACACTACACCAAACTACAGATAGGGCATATGACATTACTCAGTAAATTGGGTGCAACACTGCACACAATTAAAACGCTGTTACACAGCACAGAACAGACATGTAATTGTGTTAAACAGAACTTTTTTTATTTAAGTATGGTCAAACTCTGTATTTCTGCACTTACCTATAGAAACCATGAAATAGGTCATGAATCTTTTCTGTATGTAGCATATTTAATAAATAAATAGCCCTCAACAAATTACCAGCGCTGGCCATTTTCCAGGAGCTGACTTTCTGCCCTGTGTACTTTTTATATGCTTTTTATACGTATGTGAAACAGTCCCTAGAGGAAATCTCATACTCTTGATATGAAAGCTTGTAAAAGGTTCCACTCCTTTCTGAACAGGTTTTTTCCTGATTTCACTGAGTGATCCACACCAGGACGTCATTCTCGCCCTTGTTGCACTTTTGCACCCTCTTGCCATCGTACAGAATTTATACCTGCTGTGTGGCGTGGCACTGTCACTTTGATAATCCCACTTTAATTCCTCTGCCTGCCACCAGTGTACAGCGGTAAAGTGTATTTCACCTGGGTCATTTGGGGACTCACAGCTGGGTGATTTCACAGAATTCTCTGCCCAATGATTCTCTCTCTTATATTGGAAAGGGCAGAAATCTGCTTACTTAGTCCAATAACACTACTTGAAGTAGGATTTGTGAAGCATTCAAAATACCTTTAATAGCCCTTTTTCATTTATATAATCCTTTTTGTTTTCTCTAAAATAAATGACTGTGAATACTTCATATCATTCATATGAGCTGTGCCTGCTCAAAGAAACATCTTTGGTGGTAAATGTTACTGCCACGGTCTAAAGAATTCAACATGCAACATTCCATGTGACGTGTCCGTATGTGCACGTTCCTCTAAGAACATTCCAATCGTTGGAACCAAATGAGTAAATGGGTGAAGCAAGGAAACAGATCCTGAGTGAGATTTTGTAATTACTGAGGTATGAACTCATATTAATCATTAAAATGCCAGCTCATTTTCTTCCAGACCCCCCTCCCCAAGGATCTCAGGCGACCCGTGCCACTCCAGGATCAGTAAGCTTCGGTGATTAACATTTCAGCTCGGTGATTCACCCAGAGACAGATTTCAGGCACACAGATTTTGTTCTTCCCAAGTCGCAGTTTTACCACAGATGGAAGTCAAGATAGTAATTCTACGGAGATGCCCCATCTCCGTGGCACATGTGGTGTAATCTATTCATAATGAGAAAGTGTACTATATTGACGAAAGCAAAGACCCTTTGACAATCTGAGGATGAATAAAATGCCAGACCATTACAAGACAGTTGTTGTGGTTGGTTTGAAAGCAATATACTGAGCATCCCAGTGACTAGTGAGTGGAACAAAGCAACATAGAAAACCGTAGAAGAGAATACACATCTATATTCAAAGTGCCCTCTGCTTTTGAATGGGGCTCTTGGGATTACATTAAAAAATAATGATTTCAATTATTCCTTAGAGTGATAATAAGTACATGATGCAGCTGTTTCTGTACCAAGAGACACCAGGGAAGTTACCCCCCCAAACAAGGAAATGGAAGCCACCTTTTCTTAAAAACAGCATGCATTTACAGGTGCTCTCTTCAGGACCATAAGCAATATTTTCTATTCAGTGTTGTTTTTTTAATCAACAGTGAAAATGTTTTATGGTTGGTTACAAATCTCCCCCTTAAATTATAAAAATGTGCTTAATGAATGTCAGAGTGCATTTTGAAACAGATCCATCCACAGTACCTTTCTGCCGGTCAAAGGCAAATTCATTCCAGGTTTGAGCACGATGAGAACAAACCTGGAGAGACTGCGAATGTAACTAGAGCCATCTTCCCCTTTGGAGAGGCCTGACCTGAGTCACCTGTCACAGCCAGTCAGATCTCACGAGGCAGCAACCAGGCAGAAGGAGAACAGTACACACAGGGAGCTGGAAGACAAAGGCACATCCTCATGAAGAGGAAGTCATCATGTATGCTCTACAGCAACATGGGCAATGTGTTCCCAGAACGCAGACTGGGATGCATTTAATGTATATATTTCAGGTAGCCTCCTCAGCTTCTGCATCCTTTTTTAATCCTCTCCCTATCCGGTTTCTCAACACGGTCGCCATAGCGATGAGTATCCACATCTTGTTATGGCTCGCCAACCTACATCTCACATTTGAGGGTGTCCTCATAGAGGGGGACTGCATTCGCTGAGGCCATCCCACCAGGAACACAGGCCACATACGGAAGAGTTACGGGAAAGGACTGGGGACAGAAGCACTAACGTAAACAAGCCCAGGCGTCCAAGTTGGAGCACTTCAGGGGATGTCACCTCGGCTTTCCTTGCTGTCCTACATCTCTTGCATACATTGCAAACAACCCATCATGCTCATCATGCAAAAGCCTTGGAATCTGACATAAAGACTATTTTAACCTAGATTTCTGAGATAGAACTTTGGAATATGCAGCAATTCTCCAAAGAGAGTTTTGGATTCATCTCTGTATGTTTAATATCAACACAGTTTTGTCCATGGTACATTCACACAGCTGTACACGAGTGAAGCATACCATAATGTACTGTAACTACCTGTCATCAGGCAATATATGACACGCAAGTTTGAGTTTCAATCCTTCCCACCCCACTGCATCTATACAAGAGGTGTTTCTGGAGTCAAGCTATTGCGGGTGGCACTGAACTCAGTTTGGTCCTATGGGCTATAATGTAAGTGACAGATGATTAAGGGGCACACCCAAGCTTGGTATCGACAGTACAGATGCGTGAGGTTGATAGTCAGAGACTATGTATGGGAGCATGGTCAGCTGTCTGTTGAGGGAGTCAAACGCTTCCACACACAACTCATCAAGATCATCAATGTGTTCGACCCATCCGTGGATCCGCTCCTCTGGTCCATGAAATAAACCTTCAATTATATGTGAAAGGGACAGTAGAGTCCTGAGGAAACACTGTGGCTGCTCATGATATGTTTTAGAGGGGGCTGATTCAATTTTAACTTTTAGCCACAAAGCATAAAACCACTTCTGACAATTTGGAAGTTCCTAGTATCAGATATTTTCAGTATTGCAGAGTTCACAATTACATTCAATAAAGACAAGATGGGTGAGCTGCTTCCAAAAATTATTTTAACAAAAATAAAACACACTCCCTAATGTGTATTTTTAAAACTTGGGTTAACTAGCCATCACTAACGTTAAAGGAAATTGGCAGCTTACTCTGTCTAGTTGATATGACCAAGGAATTTACAGCATTGTTTGTGTTTGTGAATCTCCCAGAAGTTTAAATGCTACTGTACATGTCTTTGAGATAACAAAAATCCTTTTGACAAGTTGTGTCATTGGATATTTTGAGGAGACTGATGTAGCATGCTGAGGTGGAGAAGATAATACTCAATTCATACAAATGTCTAAGCAGTGAATCCCTGCACTCCCATAAAATTGGATTGCCTGTAGGAGACAAAGCTGTTGAAATGCCTCACTACAAAGAGAGCAGGTGTGTTTTCAGAGAGAGCTTAGTTTGGATATATTCTGAGCAGACGCCTTTCCTGATTGGTCACCCTCCATGCTGACCTTATCAGGGTGAGTGTAAGATCCTTGGTGAAATCGTAGCCACAGCCACAGTCAGCAAACACTAAGGATGGCAAAAGAGGAACATTGCGCTTATGCAAGCGACAGCCTTCTAGGCCGTGTTTGGGTAAAGTTCACATTCATTAATCATAGCAGGATCAATCATATCGTGACAGCCTCTCTTTCATGGCCCTACTGAGGAGGTGCTTTGACCTGCGGGTATCTGGAGGGATCTCCGTGACTGGCTTTCGCGGTCCAGACTGGTAGATTGATTTATATACCAAAGAGCAATTTCTTCCTCTGTTGCAAATGATTTTTAGACACAGGCAAAAGATGCAGTGTCAGCTACGAACCTATACCTTCAATTCAAAAATTTCTTTACCACTGTTTCACACTGCTACTACATGACAGCTTAAATAACACAATTCAGAACATTACAGGCATTTACATTACAGGCAGTAGCGTTAGTAGTGTGGCCAACACAGTTATATGTTCATGTGTTCATACACACATCTTGGATTACAGTGTTAATTTTGTTCAGATTTGAATGCTGTTTTATATAGTATTATTACATGAAATGGTGTGAATAAACCCTTTGAAGTATAAGGCTTTGTAATTTCTGCCAAATTGGATGACAAACAAGCCTCTCAGCTTTAACCGTGGGTGCAACTGGACATTGTGAACGTTTCATTATTACACTGGTATGCTAATCACTCTATGAAGCTGCTGTAACATGCATAATGTAAACCACATCATCTGAAAAAGATGTTTCAATGGAAACCTCCAACGAATCTCCATTACATGCTGCAAACTTATAAATATAAAAAGATATGCTTTCAGTCTCTTTTTATTTGATTAGACACATTTCAAATCATGTTTCATTTCTTTCACAAAAGCTGCCTAGAACACCGAAGGTTTTATTCCTCTTGAGACGTAATTCTGGCTATGAAGTGCTCCCTGCATATCAGCTGTAATATGGAGATGCCAGGGCATTCAACTGAGCGGCCCATATTTTGATCACTTTTATAGAAAAGGGCTCTTCAAAAGTGACTAAATTTAGTAACACCGCACCTGCACAAAATTGAAGGTCTGTCCATCATGTTCCTGTTAAAGCAAATTCAACTTCGATTTCAAGAAAATACAAAAAGTTGCCTGCAACTCGCAGGAAAATCATTCAGCCACAGGAAATGACATTCAGAAATACATTACTTAATAGTCAACCTGTTTTATTATGGGTGAAGCTGAAACAGGGGCTCAGTGGTGGACAGAAGGGGTGGAGGGAGATGCCACAATTTGTATTTGTATCTGTATTAGTTCAAACAACAAAATTATTTAGGTATTTGGTGTCATATGGTATTCAGCATCATCGCTAGGAAACAGTACACCCAAAATCAATACAAATATTGTTATTAAAATGAACATACAAATTGTGGACAGAAATCATCCTTATGTGGTGTACAGACTATTTTTGTGACTTCACCATTTCCTTGACATTTCATAAAAAGTAACAATAGGAGCCTGACGGCCTTGACTGAGTATTCCATTTTATACATATCGAGTTGTGGAACGTTTGTCAACATGCAGCTCAACTATGGCTGTTTGTGAATGATTTAACAAGTTGATTTCTGGCAGTTGGCTGCTGTAAGAATTCCGAAAATGTAGCAAAAATATTTTGCCAGATATTCGATATATCCCACTTCATAGCTTAAATGTCCAAAATTATAAGTCAGTAATGTAAAAGGTTCCTAAAGACTGACTTTTCAAACTCAACAATCATGTTAAAGGCATACTATGCAGGATTTCCTTCCTTGCCTTGCTCCTGTATTTAAAATAAAAAAATGTCTCCTCATCCCAAGATGACAAAGCAGCAATAAAAAACTAGATATTTTGCTCTGGCTAGCTATGTCAGTACCTTTATGACATCATATTGCAAACTGGCAGAATCATGTCTCTTTCAATAATACAGCAACAGCTGCATGCAAACCAGACAGGCAGTCACAAGTATGCCAGAATGCTTGACTGACAATTCCGATAGCAAAGACTAACACTTTGCTGTGATATGCAGAAAAGTGTAGCACTCACACTTATTACTTAGCTAATGGTAGCTATCCTAGCCCATATGAGCTGACACAGATTGGAATCTTATTCTCTAGCCTTATGTTGTTAATTTGTAAAATATCAGACCCACAGCAAATTCTGGGACCATTACGGCCAGCCAGCTAACACTGGCAAACTTGAATGTAACAAACTGAATAGTTCCTTAATAATGGCAGCTACCTAATGTTAGCGAACGCTGTCCAGCCACTTGGTTAGCAATAGGTTAGCCGCCAAGGCGACCCTATCTCTGCAGCACTAACCCAGTAACTGAGAATGCACCACAGCAGCCAATTTGTACACATTTCCTCTTCATCTTCTCTTTTTTCTTCTACTGGTCACCCACGTTTCAGATACAGCTCATACAAAAAAGGGTCACACCCAGAAACCACCCAAGTACTTAAATAAAAAAACACATGCAGACAAGCAAGGACTAGGCAGAAGCACACACGGACACAAATTGCCAGCACATCATAGTAATGAATGAGCACGGTTGTTTTATAAAATTTTTGAGGTCAAAATCCTGCGTAGTATGCCTGTAATGATGACATAAGCAGCACCAAATAACACTTGTAATTTTGTAATTTACACAGCAACAGCACACTCCCCAGTGAGCAAAAGCGTGGATCTAGATGTCTAGAGGGGTAGAAATCTAGGTTGAGAGACATTTTGACATAAAAGGACTAGGTTAGCCCCAATGTAGCTCAGGTTTTACCCGGATATAGCCTGGCAACGTCCTAGTCAGGTAAAAAACTTTCACTTTTCAACCAAATTTTTTCACCCAAATGCTTAGACTGTGTTTCACTGACTATTCACTGTGGCAGCCATGACCTGCAGCATTTCCACTAGAATAATGTTGTGATTTCCCTGCTATTGGAAAGGGCTACTTTTTATATTCTTTCAGGGAAAAAAGTGCCGTGCTAATATCACACGGAAAAACATTACCCTTCTCATCAATGTATGAAATGTTACATCATTTTAATCTGAGAACATGAAGGACTTATTTAATATTACAAAGAACCACCAATTCAGCACTGAAATTTAATGACTACACAGTTGTCCTCATCAGACTGCCAGAGGTGGCAGTCAGCCAGGGGTTTAAAAAGTATGTTAGTATTTTGTATTTTTGTCAGAGGGACCCAGAGCTCTTATCTAGACACAAAGGACCACGTTTCCACAAAATGCACAGGCTACACCACCTCCACAACTGTGGCTCGGATTCAATCAACTTTTGTCCTTGTGAGTATAATTTTCTTTTCTTCACAAAAGACAGATTGGCAAGTTCAGCAATCACCAAAATGAATGAAAAAATGCAAACTGTCTTGTCCCTGACATGTGCACCTGTTGCTTTTTCAATTACACTCTTGAGAGCGCCACTTATTGTGCCTTCAAGGATGTCAGTGACACCACAAGGCCAGGGCAGGGCATATATGCATTCTGAAAACACACAGCCATCACAAGCTTTTATATGACTCAATCCACCACGCCAACACAATCATCACCAGCCACCACTTGATTACTGAACTGCAGGTTCCAAGAGGTAGGAAGGACTTTATCCATGCCCTTCTGCCAATCACAAACACAGAGAAGAAATGCTGGGAGTTCTTCTGGCTTGGAAGAACATCCTGGACATCCTGCGCTCTTAATGTTTACAACCTGACTCTCACGGGACCCGCTGAGTGCTTGCACTACATACTAGCAGCCTCATCTCATCCATATTCAGGTCGTCAGAGTGAAGCACCCACAGATCACGCCTGCACCTGATTTACTCTGCCTGATCTCATTTCTAAGGCAAGGCGATGATCATAGAACCACGGGTAGAGGTGCAAGTCTTTATTCATGACCAAACCGTGAAGGGATTGGCTGAGGTTAGCTTCACATTAACAACCAACAGGGACCCACAATGAAATTAAATGGCTTTGTGACATTGTTGCACAACACTGACATCACTCAGATGATTGAAACAAACATGTTTCATAAGATGTACTAAGGGCAGCTTGATATCAGCAAAGTGATCTGCTTGTTAAATATTCCTGCTCATTCTCTGCCCCCCAGCACTAGCTTCCTCTCACCCATCCACATAAAGATGGGAAGCTTTGATCTGGTGCCATCCTAGTATTTCTCTATGTGGATTCATTTTATATTAATTTCAAACATCTGCCCTAAGCCAGGACACAAATCCCAAATGGACAATAATGTCAGATTCCATCCTCCCATTCAGAGCAGGGGAGAATTTCTCCAGTCACCCATTATCTGTTAACATCGAGGTGCAGGCGCCAATATACATTCAGAATTTTAATTTCCTACTGAATACAAATGTTGCATGCAACATTGTGTGCAACTGCTTTGCACGTTGCTTGTGAAACTGCAAAAACAATACGGCAAACTGTGCCAACAGAAACATTGTCCTGACTGAATTAAGCCTTTGAAAAAGACTTTAATGACAAGGAACCCAAGGGAGAGGTTTTTTGTTTGATGGAAAATAAGCAAATTCAGGCAATGGCAGGCTTTGTGGCAGCAGAGTCAATGAACCAGGAATATTGAGTGATGCAGGACCATCCGTTTGACTGTCAGTAGATCCATGCCTCCCGATATACAGTATGGGTGAAGGAGAGGTCAAGGGGTGGAAGACAGCTCACAGAAGAGATGGCCCTCTTCCAAAACTGAACTTTTACACATCCATCTGTGACTCGAAAACAATGAACACCCCCAGGTATGAAACAGCAGTAGCGCTAGCCTGTAACATTCTAAAACGATCCCACTGCTCTACATCACAGCGATGGTGTGAGAGTGTTTTGCATTGCCTGTGATCGTCATTGGAATCAGGAGTTCATAATCCTTCCCTCACATCAGGCTATAGCTGGGCATCAGCCTTATGCAGTATGCTAACCTCCCTCTGTAATTTCCCTCTCTGAGTGGTTTTGACTCACACGATGTAGTATGCGCTTTTTTCTACTCAGGCATTAACAATGCTCAAGCCACGCTCCGGTATAAAAAAATACATTTTAAATTCATGATGTCAGAAGGGATAAGGAAATGTGAGATATTGGAACCAAGCTGTGTTAATTCTAAAACAGATAAGGGCTGATATCTCAAAACATAGCAAATACTAGGAGAGGTTCATGGAAGGTATGGACACCGCCAATGCAGCCTCTTTAAATCCACTATTGAAATGTGTAGAATCAGCCTGAGCATTAGGTCATTCCCCACTAAGCCGTGGAAAGGTATGCCCATGGCATGACCCATGCATATTTTCTGCCACTGCCGAGGGGCTTTCGACTTTGTCTGTCATTAGCACTGCTGGGCACACACAGGGCCTGTCCGTCACTGCTGTGAGTGTTAAATTCCTCTCAGAACCTGTCAAGGACAGGGATCATCCACACAAACCTGCCATCACCTCATGTGAACCAATGTTACTGGCCTCAGACAAAGCCAAGACAATCATTTCTGAGGGCTAATATTGGCAAAAAAAAGCACATCATTAAATGCTGTGTTTTTTCTCTGATGTTGCTAATGATTTCATTATATTTACACTGAAGACATTGTGGACCTACCACAGATATGGACCCGGGAAAGAAAAGCTAAATACTGAGATTTAATGAAAAGGTGACAAATGATCATCACATGTACTGCTGTACAAACTGATTGACACATACCTGCCACTGTGGCCCTATGCCATTTCTTACCCAGGCAGAGAACACTGACAAGTCTGCTGTTCTTTGCATCTCATTCACGGTTCCTGGCCCATTAACGCATCACTTCTCCAAACAGTCAAAGAGATGTAGAAAGATATAAACTGATCTCCCGCTGTTCTCGCTCAACGAAGGATCATCAAGAGGGGGGGGGGCATCGCAGCAGGGTCTTCGTGCCTAGCTGCCAGGCTCCCACTAGGACGTTGCCAGGGAGCTACAGCTAGCGCTGGCGCATGTGTACTGCGCATCCCTCGTACACCCCAGCATATGGGGAAAATGCAGATTCGTTGCATTATTTAGCGGGCTCCATAAAACGCACAGCGCAAATGATGAATAGTGCCGCAGAGAGACAGTGGAGCATCTTCTCTGGAGAGGCACACAACGCAGCCGCGGTAGCTCAGTACCACAGAGCACCAGTCAATATTCAACTATGGCAGCAAGCAATCCATTACAAAGAACAAGCTGACATACCTCCCTCAATTTCCTAATTTAACTTATGCTCCAGGGAGCCCTCTCTCCTAATGAGAGCACGCAAAGACCCAGAAAAAGGAGCTTGGATGGCAGAGAGGAAAATACTGGTGTCATGGTGAGGTGAATCGTGAAAGCTAATGCAAATTTTTCAAATACAATTTCAGTGTATAGGGCATACTGCAAGTTTTAACTTGTCATATCATTTTGATATCAATAATTTGGCAAACGAACAGATTTTTAGGAATTGTATTCTTTGGATGAATGGAGAGCACATCTGCTGTGCATTGTTGGCAAGTGGTAATACAGGAAACATTGGCCCAGATCCTCCAGCATTAATTTAACGATTATGCTAATGTGAAGATGATTGTTGGATAATTCACCAAAGGTGATTGTTGAATAATTTAGCTGCCAATTCCATGCATGTTATTACATGTTGTATTTGTATACTATATTAAGGTTAATTCAAATAAATATGCAGTTTTACAGTAAGCTGCATTCGTTAATACGTAGCAAGGTCTGTCTTTGCTAACCTTCATTGGCTGGGAGAGGAAGTAGCAGAAGCTAGCAAGCCATCCAGTTAACATTTTAATGAAATGCTTTGTAGCTAGGTGGTTGGTCCTCTCACATGGCTTTCCAGCAGGCTAGAGCGACGTCTTTCCCATTCAAGAGCACACATTTAATCTGCAGTTTTACAGCCTACCTCGCAGTCACACCAGCTATCTGAGCTCTGAAACAATATGATGCAGGGTTTACCCATTAAATGATAAGAAAATACATTTTATAAATGTATTTTTTCTCATAGAAAGTATGTGTCTGTGTATGTGTGTTCTGTAATTGGCTGCTGTGAAGAGATACAGTACTATTGGAGGCATTGTTTTGGTTGAAGTAGATGTTGTTCAATGTGGAGAACTAATAATTGCACGAGTGGTGATGTAATTATTGATGATGCAATTCGGCAGGAAAATTTAAACATGATCATGAAAATGATGCTAAAGAAGAAACAAAATAAAGCAAATTTGGTAGGAGTGAGATTTTGTGGTCATTGTAGTTTTCTGCAGAAATGCCTGAAAATAGCCAAATTTTCAGTGCTGTGTAGGTAAAAGTTATACCCCACCAACAGGGGTCACTTAATGTGAGAATGCAGAGATCTAGATTAACTGTATGAAATACTATTTCTTGTCATGCTCTCAAGTCAGAGTGGGTTCATACTGTCCTGTTGTTAAATTATTGTCCAGTAAATTTTTGTGAAACGCTTGGAGTCACCCTAAATCATAAAATCCATGGCCAATATGGCTGTGAAATACATTCTCCACACTTGTCAGTAGCTTTCGACATCATTCACTCACATCAACTCACATTTGAAACATTCATCAGGTATACACCATACAGTATGGACACACAAACAAACGCACATAGACGCACGCACGCACACACACTTGACCTTTAATTATCTAAGAAATGTTCATGTAGCCAGGCCTTAACATTACCCAAGCTCCTCAGAGAAGGCTGACTCAATGCCAGCGGATGAATCGTAATACAATTAAATGGATGATGCAGTGGGAGGATGCTTTGTACCCGACGCTGTGAAGTGGTATGAACATTGAGTCCTCTCTAAATGTGTGCCTAAAGTGCACAGGGGAACACAAAAGAGCCTGCAGACGCCCAGATGGAAGGCTCCCTGCTGTTCCAGATGTCAGACATCCTGTAGCGTTCCAGTGGCGCTGTACTCAAAGAGCAGAATGACTCATTACCCGTGTCCAGCGGACCACAAACGCCCGTGTCCGGACGGATTTTGGAGTCGCCATTCCGACGCTTTTGAAGGTGAAATATAAATCATCGGAGGCACGGGGCGCGAGCGCGCTTCTTGCAGGACATGGATGTTGACTGGCGAGGAGCTCGCCAAGGCGCTCACGCCGCCTCTGTGATTTACGGCCGAGTTACGCAGGTGACAGGCCTGGACGGGGGGAGAGAACAGTCTCTCCAGCTCACCTGTGAGGCGTGTCTCTGGAGCGGCAGTGCTGGACGAGCTTCTGCAGGGGGCGACAGATCCAGTCTATTCCAGGATGCGGAGCTCAGAGGCGCAGCGACAAGCGGGATCTTCACCGTTCTCAGCCCAATATGTTTCTCTGAGGTGTAACTCTACTGTCATGTTAACTGGATAAAGAGATGCCTAGTGGGTTAGGGAGGGCTTTGTGTGTGCATGTCAGTGTGTTTACGTGTGTGTGTGTTTGCTTACGTGTGCACGTGCTCACATGTGTGTTCATCTTATAATCGTTTTAATGGTCAGTGCCAACTGACTCTTGAGCGAAGTATCTAGCTAAAGCAGTGGTTCTTGGTCCATGTTTTTGATACGCTTCTTGATGTGGTTCTAGTGCCCATTGTGATTGGGTGTCCCACAGGCGTTAAGAATGATCGGCCATGTCATGATTCCATTCAGCAGGGTGTCCTCTGCCTCACCGCAGAACGGTGACTCTGATTGGTGGGATGTCTGCAGCCTGCCTGCACCAGCTGTGTATGATGAGCAGCACCTCATGCACAACGGCTGTGCAGCTCAGCTGGGAAACAGCAGAGCAAAAAGAAGAAGCAGCTGGCTACAGGCAAGTGAGTAAGATTATCTCTGAGACAAAGCATTCCAAATGGAGGAATGACGGGATAAATCAGCAGTACATATTGATATTCACCCTTCTCAGTGACCCCCCAATCTTCAGTCTCTAACAAACTGGAGTGGTTTGGCTCTTCTCACCATTGACTCACTCTTGAGTTTTTTCAATAGAAAGTTTGCCTTGTTTCCATTTAGCCTAATGCTAACTTTCTTTGCAGTGATCAATGACAATGAGGAGCTTTGTAAGATGTAACTGCAACTCAACTCAACTTGTAACTCAAGTTCTCATCTTCAAGGTTTCTATGGTAGCCAAATTGAATGAGTAAAATATATAAATGAAAATGTAATTTACCTATTTATCAGTGATGCCTTTTGACATTACATTAAGCAGATGCACATATTCAAGGTTTAATTTATTATACAGCACATATAACATATAATTCTGCAATTATACCCCATATCCAAGTAATATAATATGTTCAGAAATACTCAAGGTTACAAGAGTGTCCCTCTGTACATGAAATTCTGACCTGCAACCATCATATTTTACACCTTGGCCCACCCATCCTTCTCCAACAGACCTGTGTTTCTGTATCAAGTGTTCATCAGCCTGAGGGCATGTACTAGCCTGAGGGGATATCTTAATGTAGTCAATAACATAAATGAGAAAAATGCTTCCAGATGGGGCTATTGATTGTGATTTCCTTATTCTCCCCCTTATTTCCACAAGGGATTCAGGAGTGACCATGGGAGCACATTGCATTGTTCAGCAACGACAGTTCACACACAGGGCTAGCACAGGGCTAATGTCGCAACTGAGGTTTGATGGCAGGTTAACATGAACTGTGTGGGTCTTTGTGAATTTGAGAGGTTACTGTAATTTGCGCTTCATTTCGAGTGCAGTTCAAAGGACATTGTTCATTTTTAACTAAAGTTCCCCCCTTTTCAAACCAGGTGTGACTCACCAGTCATCTCTCACGCTAGTCATAATAAAATGCAAAAAACATTAGAATGCTAACAATGCAGAATCACTACTGGAAATCTCTTTAACTTTGGATGATACCACCATTCAGTATCAGCCAAAAGGTAAAGTTTCAAAGATCCTATTTTTGGGATGTACAGTAGCCGGCATCTCTCTCACTCTCATTTCATTCTGAAACAGAGTGATATACTAACATACTGTTACACATGGTTTTGTGTGCCCCGTTTCTTCACATCTTGTTGGTACACTGCCACCGTAAAAAGCGCTATACAAATAAAACTGAACTGAATATTTAACATTTCGGAAATTATCACAAGTTGTTATCAAGAGGGATTCACACAGCATATATTTCCTTATATACAATCCAATTATGCAGCTGAACATTTACAGAAGTAATTTATGTTCATTACCCAGCAGCGCCTGAATCGTAAAGTTATACATTAAATTAAGACACTGATTAGTTTTTTTTTTTTTTTAAACAGCATACAGGAACTATAGGTACAGCTGTCATTATCTGTGCATTATGCATGTATTACCTCTAATTTATTGAAATTAAGGAGCGAGATAGAGAGAAAGTCACGGATAGCACAATCGTGTTAAACATAAATAACAAATACCGTTAGTAATTAGAAGTCTGGCATTTACACAAAGCAGTGCACGCACTGTGTAGGGCTCTTATAATCACTGACAGTCCTTGGCAGTTATAAGACAGAAATTTAAAAAACTCATCTCTCTTTCGTCCTCTTTTTTCCCCTCTTTCAACGCAGCACATTAACAGCTGAGCAGAGAGATAAAAATAGCGGCCGATGAGAATAAATGTGCTCACCATGAATAAAAAACTAGCAAAGAGGGACAGTCCCTGTGGATGAGGGATTCTTCATAGAGCGGCAGGCTGAAAATGAGCTTTAATTATTAAAGTGCAATAACCAGAGAGAGAGAGAGAGAGAGAGAAAGAGAGAGACAGAGAGAGAGGGAGGGAGAGAGAGAGAGAGAGAAACAGAGAGAGAGATAGAGAGAGAGAGAGAGAGAAATAGTGAGAGAGAGAGAGAGAGAGGCAAGTGGGACTGATAGAGGGCAGAGGAAATGTGACGAAGGCGATAAGGCCAGTCTGCTGCTAACGGACTCTGTCCCTCAGGACATGAGGAGAGACACATCATCTATCTTTCTTAAAAGAGTTCCCACAGGAAAGCCATGCTACGCTCAATATCTACATCTTCAATGACTCAGAAAAAACGGTCTTTCTCCGCCCTCACTCAAACTGGAAACTTTTCTGAGAGGGGTAAAGGCCTTGGACGGTCGTACGCCTAATTAATCACAAAGTATCAACGGCTTCCGCCAAGGCCTAGTTTATAATCACTGTCCGAATACAGCTATGATAGGACACCAAACAGCCATACCCCAATAGCCTGTCGCACAACTTTATGCAGATTGAGTGGCAAGGTTAACACATTCAAGGCTAATAATCGGGTGCAGAATTGCTGGTTTGGTACAACCAGTTTTGAGTTTGGCAGGGAATATGTGAGAGGGCTTAAACTGTACTGTTGTACCCAGATGTACACTCAACACAATGGCCATCTCATTGGGTAAGCTGACAAGTTGACAGTCTTGTTTGACATCTTTACTCTCCCTGTTGGCTTGACGTGTTAAACTGAGGGCAGTTCTCTGTGGCTGGAATTGAATCCCTGCCTGGACAGTAAATACTGTTCAGTCTTTTCCTTAGATATTGGCCATGTTTTCAAACTCAGTGCCATCCATGTACCTGCCCCTCCTATATACAGTGCTGCTCCATTTCTTTTCACTACAGCACAATACTACAACATTCAACAGCTAGCATACAACATGCCCATATTAATCACAGAATGAAATGTGAAATGTTTGCATTTGTCAAAAGCCTCAAAAGACAGAAAATGAAATTGATGAGCCCGAACACTAACATCAGCCTGCTCTCCACAAAAGTATGTCAGCACAGAGCTTTGACAACTGCTGTACTCGTATAGCATATATCTACTGTAATAAAAACAACATTTAAGCTATTCACCACTGGGCAGATTGCTTAAGATTCAACCTTTCCCTCAACAAGCCAAATTCATTCCCTTAGTGGTCCGTACAGTACATTGGCAATAGACCTACATATTTGCACTTTTATAAAGCATCATTTCCAACAGGCCCATGTGTCCTATTTGGGACCACATGTGTTATATCACTCTTTCCGCAGAGCTTGTCCACAAACGGTGTTGGTATGTAGCATACTATTTTTAAACTGGTGTGATCAATTGATGGATCTTGCATTTGAGTGCATATTATAGAGTGTAAAGTGTATATCGCCACTAAGGATACAAATCTTCAAATTTTCTCATAGCTCATAGCTCCAGATGCTCTGTATTTCAACCACTAGAGTCACTAGACACGAAGGTCTTCTATTGTTCTCATGTTTATGTAGAAGGATGGAATTATTCAAACTTTAAGACCATTTTGTCTCTCCCATGTTAAGTCTATGGACAATTCATCATCAGAATTTCAGAATTCTGAGGTCTCATGCAAATGTAATAAAGCCTACAGCCATGTACTGTATAAAAAGCAGGCATATCTAAAAATTACCAACAGATTGAGAGGTCTTTGTGTCAGGATCAGTTTGATTTAATCTGACTTATGTTTGTGCAGAAAGTCTTAATTTTTATGCTAATATTTAGGGAGTGTCCACAACACAGTAATGACATCAACATTAGCAAAAGCAGTATTTGGTGAGCCCATGTAATCCTCCTGTGGAAATGAATTTAAACTGCTTTTGAAGCAGCACATATATCGAGGTTCATTATTGGAGAGCTGACTAACGATAGCATAATTTCTTGGTCGGTATGTATATTCTAACAACGCGGCAGCAAAACTGCGATCACTAAATGGAAAGGAATGTCATCTCCCAGTTCTATAAAAACAGACATCTCCAACCCGGTTTTCCTGTGCTATTCGCTAAGCTTGTAGGTTCAGGCTGGGAAAATACCTGCCTTTACTGAAAACCAACCCCAAAAAACACTTTTATTTTCATTCAGTTTATACGTGTCCATCTAATACAAATTATTCAGAACTTCAAAACAGTGAATGGAAAAAAGCCTTGAGCAGAACATTAAAAAAGGTATGAAAGGGAGAGAAACCGGGAAATGACAACTCAAGTGCGTCAATCTTTGTGATCCTTGAAACCCAGGAAAAGCAGATTGCTTGAAAGCTGACAGTTAGTCTCCCAGCAACACCTTGTCTTTCTTCAAAGAAAAGGCACACCTGAGAGAAAGTTGAATCAATGTGCAGATGCAAAAAATAATCATAGAAAACAGACTCCCATTTGTCTCCTAATAGTTCATGAGCTTCACCCTGTGAAGGAGCTGCTGCCCCACTCCACAGTCTAATTGCTTTTTCCTGCATGGCCTGGCTCCCCTGCCACAGGCAAGAGTTGCAAAGCTACCCTGCTGGCACAATAAAAATGTAAAGACAAGGCAAGATCAACATCCAGGGGATCTTAAGGGTTTCTGCCAGTGTGAGGATGGAGCGTGTGAGATGGCTGACGGTCATCTATGGCATTGTGCTGCACCATCACAGGACGCAACCTGCAGTAACGTCGACACAAACAGTCCAAGACCCAAAAGAAGCAGACACAGACAGAGCTGAGAAAGTCTGGGACAGAGGTTTTAAGGAAATGTGGCACCATGGGAAATGCATCCTTTTGTTTTGGTCCCACCACATAGGAAAGACAGCTTGCTTTCTCTGGGGTGGCTGAATACCGGTGGATTGTGAGGACAAAAGTGTGACACTAAACCTGTTCAGCCGTATAAGACAGAATGAAGAGAGGCAAGTCATCCTCCTTGTTCTGTGCACTCACGTACGCTCCATAATGGACAAATTTATCAAAGTCAGTTTTGTCTTATTGCACATCCAGGTTAATTGCAGTACTGTTTTTTTGTTCTCCCAGCAAATTGAAAGTGCAGCGAGACACAACACCCACGCATCTTGCAGCGTTCAAGGGGGATGCAAACGAAACTTTCAACATTTCGGTCACAGTGTTTGACCCCCCCCCCCCCCGCCTCCCCCGCCTCCCCCTCCCACCGTCCACCCTGGCCATAGGCAAATTGATACGGGATAATTCCATTTTTTCCAGTTCGCGTGCGGGCTCCCTGGAGGCCGTCACCGCCTCGCTCCCAGGCGACAGGCATATTGTGCGCCATCTGGTCCTCGCCCAGCGCCCTCGCGCCGCTCGCCGCCGCCCGTCCTCCTGGCGGGCAGCCGCTCCCCCGCAATGCCTGCCGTCCCCCGGCACGTTCGCTGAAACCCGTCAGCTCCCCCCTCCCCTCCCACGCACGCCTCAGTCCCGTCCGCCGCCCCCGCTTACCTGCCACAATTACACTCTGTGTCACTCCTCCTTAGATCCTGCATCTCATTTTAAGGCCTCCCCGCGGTTCTGCGCGGCGGGATGACCGCGGGTCAAACGGGTGTCATTTTAACAAGCGCCCCGCCCCGCGGTGGGACATAGAGAAGCCTAACAGGCGAAGCTGACGGAGAGACCGCTGCCTGACGCGGGGTCCCTCAGACCGACGCGAGGTCTTCTGCGCCTCGGCCCACGCCGAACGACGGGCCACCCGTGGGTCAAACCAATTAGCGGCTTAATTGCTGATTTGCATAGTACACAGTTCAATTACACCCACTGACAGGCTCACGGTTTGATGAGGGAGGACAGATATGAGATATTACTGCCAGGCTACTAGAGGAGATTGCTGCAGATTTTCCAGATTCCTTTTCCTACACATCACAGGAATAATGTCATGTGCTGCATTATTCTGCATTTAAAAATTCTCCTTTAAAGCCATCTGGCTGAGCTGTTAGTCTTTGCACCAAAGCGGCGATCAGTCATGAGTAACTGTGTAACTTACCCGTCTAATGACATGTCTTCAGATAAAAAATGGCTTGGTCCATATAAAAGTCATTTACTTTACAGTTATCACATGGATGAATGCATTCTTAAGATTACATTTTTATTTAGAAAAAAATGGCTATTAATTAGGACCATTGGTTTTCTTTGTTTTAGAGGCTGCTGTTCATACCACACATAAGGTTCATATATTTTTCAACTTTTTCATTGAATTTAGTTTTCACCTCATTTACTGTCCTGCTTTTTCCAATATACAATTCCTATAAAAATAAGAATGTATTTTAAATAAAGATGACAACTGAATTAAATAAAACACTTTCAAAATGACATGCATATTTGGTAATGATAATTATCTCCCTCCACTGGCGACAGATATCAAATCACTTCCTGGTCACGTGTCTGTTCTGACCCCAATGCTAGAATTGGTTTTTCACTGTGGTCAGTACAGCAGAAACCCTAGCTAGGCAACATTCTGACACAGACTGATGACCTTCCTCTTTAGACTGCTCCATGGCCCCCTTGACCCTCTTTAGCTATCCTCTTTCTTTATGGATTTCCATTGGTAGAATAATGCTACAGATACAGTATAACTGTGTACAGACAGATTAGCTATAAAGTGGCATTTGTTTTTGTTTGCAATACTAAGTGTTGGTTTGTTCAGGTAACTTTACTCTTAATGACTACTGTACAGATGAGCTGACTGCGCCTTCTTGGTGATATTGCACTTCTGCATTCTTGAGACAAACACTTGACGTTTTTCACAGTTGTAAGTTGCTTTGGATACTAAGTGATTGTAACATAACGTAGGCTAACTGTAGTAATTTCTCACAGGTTGAAGTCACCTGCTTCCAAAGGTTGTTAGCTATTTGTCAGAGGCAGAGACGCAGTTGCTCAGGGATGTGTCCAATTGTTTCTATGGCAACATTACCAGCAAGACATCACCAGCAGCTCATCGCGAAAATAACAATGATCGAGAGAACTAATGCGCATATGGTTGTGTATTGTTATGAGAAGCAACCGAAAGTTTAAAAAATCTATTTCCCAAGAGGCAGTAGGGTGACTGTGAGAGGGTGTGGTTTGCTTCAAAATTCTTGCTCGCAAGACCAAGACCTGTAAAAATGGCCGTCAAGTTACAACTGATCATGCTGTGCTTTTTTATAGCCTAGATCACAGTCAATAAATGTGTGTGAGGGAAAGATGCCTATTTTTGGCAATTGTACTGTATTTAATTACTGTATGTAGCCACGCAAGTTACTTTCTTGTGCTTTTAAAATGATTTATTCCTTTTAAAAATGGAAATTTCCTTTCCAATGGTCAATTTACAAAGTGTTGCTGATTTCATGAGAATGGAAGAGACAGATATTCTGTCCAAGGCCGAATAAAAGAGCAGTGTGTTTGAGGGACAACAGAGAATTAACAGGCGTGCAGATTCACAGCTATAATCAATCCTGGAGACAGAGGCTTGCCTGTAGCATGATAAACATTTTAACCAGACCCTAGGGCACCTGGAATTGAAAGCATTTTAAAGATTTTTTCCTTCCCAGCACACGTTCACCATATTTCACCTGCCAAAGGCCGCATATGTTGCCAGCTGAAATCCTACACTTCATCACGTCTTTTTAAAAAAAGCACATTTCTCACTCGATGAGAAATACGCTCATTGAGGATTCCATAACAGCCAAAATATCTCTCTAATGTGATTTCAGATCCCTTAATGCAGAAATAACAGCAGAGCTATGAAATTAATTACTGGTCAAATCCTGTAATTTCCTCACTGAGGAACAAATAAAATGCATAATCACTTGGCTGGAAAGCGGACTGTGATCAGAGCAAGTTTAATATTTATGATTGGAGTGCCTGTGACCACACACAGGCTAATGCCTTCTTGTAATCACATTTACATTTGCTTAAAGTTTGATTTGATTGCTTCATGTCTAACAAGCTGCAATATCTGTCTATCGCTTGCTCGGGCCAATAGCTAAATTAAAGCTGATTTTATTCCCCGTTCTCGCCTGTTTAAGGAGCACAGAGTGCACTTACGCTTACGAGCTCTGAAATCAAGCAGTAGCACACATCGCCGGAATTTTAACTTCAAACTGCATTAAAGACTGGTGCTCTTCTGAACTTCAGAGATCAATGTAAAAGTAGAATTATTTAAGCATCACGTAAATTGTAGATCAGTGGTAAAAGTACAGCAACACACTGAAGGTTCTTAAAATAGAGACCTGAAGTGAATGTATGCACAGTACTGTACAGATTTTAGACTCCCCATTGTAGTTTCATATCATTTACAGGAGGATCGTGGATCGTGAGCCCAAGCATGTTGCCAGATTCAAAGGAAATCCGTTTTCTCTCATTACAGACCATTAAAAACTTTATCAGCTAATTATTTCCGACTTCTTAAATACACACAGACACACTGATGGCATGCCAGCAGAGCACTGTGGAAATGCAGATATGTTTTATCAACATTATCAACATTATCATCCAAACATCAAGTCTGCAAACTTGAACCAAGTTATCAACAGATGACATTTATGATCTTTTTCATACGTTATATATGAGAGGTAGGCAACGAGGGCCATATCGGTTTCTGGTTTTTGTGCCGACTTCTGGCCTTAATTACTGAATTAGCCCAAACATTTACACCATTTGACAGTTTAGCTATATTTCTTGATAAGTGCATTAGTCCCTATATGAAATGCATTACGGTGATGTAATCTGTGAAGTGAATCGGTGTTGCTGTATACAGCCAGTTAGCTCATTTAGGCAGCGTAATTGGTGGAAATAAAACCCTGCATACACACCGGCCCTCCAGGACTGAAACTACCCATCCCTGTTGTATATGTATTATTCAGCATACAGAGTGTCTTTTACTTTAAAGCTGCGTTGTCTCATCGGGAGAAGATCTTAAAAATAAGATGCACTACTTTTCCACAAATATCACTGACCACTTCTCATTACAACTGAATTCTTGAACAGATGGTCATATGTTGTAATTACCACCATCTAAAACAAAACTGAACACGACTGGCTCTACGGGTTGGGGGCAGTTCATGGTTGGCCATCAGAGCCCGGTGACATTCGGCAGCATTGACCCGTATATCTTTTTTTAACAGCACAGTGAGGAACAGTTGGGGAAAATGGCAGCGAGCGAAACATCAAAACCGGCTTCTGAAGTGGCTGTGTGCGCCACTCTGAACGAGAGCTAACGAGCTCTTTATCTTCAGTTCTGTATGAGCCCGGTGCGGGAGGGCCAGCCCACTTCCTGTGCGAGCCCAGCCCAGTAATTACTGTCCACTCCGACTCGTAGTGTAGTTCACCCTCTCCAATCAAAGGACAGGCATTGAAATCAAAGTGGAACATGGATTGTGAAATTACCCTCAACACACAATAGGCTATTTCTCCCCCACAAACTCACAGCGATGGAGGGCTTATTAAAACTTAACAGTGTCTGCCATGGTGCAGCCATGTTTGAGGGCTCAGAGACACACCCAACAAGCACAGGAGAAAGGTCCCCTTTTGAGAACAAACGTCGCCCTACCTTTCTGTAGACGATCATGTTGGGAGAATCCTCGTCCGGGTCGGCCGTCCCCACGGCCCCCTGGTCCCGGGGCCCCTGTGCCATGCCAGGCGTGTCCTGTCCTGGGTTTCGGTCAGAAAAGAAACCAGGACTGAGACCCAACATTTATATCGAGGCAAGCCACAGAAACATCCACCCCGCTCACCCCCTAATGGGTTCGCAATGGAACAGTTCAGTTCGCGGTTTTACGAGCTCTGGCTGTGTCATAGCGCCTGGCTGCCAAGTGCTGTCAAGCTGTCAGGCAATGCGTGAGAAAACATACCTCACAACCCAGCCCACCTCCCCCACGCCCCTACGGTGTTTTTCATAAGGCCACATCTACACAACTACACCACAGAAAAGGAGGAGGTCAATTTAGCAAAACATTTCTTGCCACAGTTACAGTAACAAGAGCTACCAATAACTTACAATATGCTATACCCAGTTGTGCTATTCAACTGGAGAGCAGCAATGGTTTTTCCCACATGGAAATAAAAACAATGACTCGGGTATGGCAGAAATGCAAGACCTTAAAAACATAATCAAAGTTTCATTTCTGCAAAGGCCAAGCGTGGAAATGTTTCCTCTAAAGCAGGGTAAAGCTGCCGCTCATATCATGAAACTAGCAAACACAATTTTAACACATCACACGCAAATGCTCAAATGCATCGTACTGAATAGCAACATTCACAACAAGCTGAATCATACTCTCTCTCCCCCATTTAGCCATATCAGTTGACATTTCAGCATTATGCATTCATAGACTGCATTTCTACTTTGAAGGGCTGACACCTGTCACAACATTGATAACAATGCCTTGGTATGATAATGCACCCAGGGCGAGGTGAATACCAACTAGTTAAACATGCCGAGAAAAACGTCAAGGCTGCAAGTGAAAGTGATCTTCATTCATTCAAGCGCGCGAATAAAACCGCAGCTTCAGCAATAAAGCTCTTCAGTTTTCCCCCCACAAAGCAGGGAACATGTGGATCTCTCTCTCTCCTTGAAAGGAGTCCCTTTTCCTCCTTTGGTCTGGTCAGGCCCTGCCATGAATTCACTTGTGCCTTGTTAGCAAACAGAGAAATTCAAGTGCAACAACCCAACACCACTGATAAGTAAAGTTCCCTTCTGGTCTACGGCCAGATAAGCTATTAGGCTATGTCTCGAGCCACACTCTGCCCTGACTACCCACACTCCACTGGTGTTAATGACATGTGCGTAGCTAAGCGAAGATGACGCAGTTGAACCCATACACGTAAATTCATGTAGGAAACGGGTGCCGATACATTGGGCTTCCAATAAACCTGCAAGATACCCCGTGAGATTATTTCTAAATGACAGCTTTGCTGCTACAGCAAGAACCACAAGCAATTTGCCTGGTAGACACCATTTATCCAGACTGTCGTACATACTCTAGGTTACACTTGACACCTTATTCATTTTTTTCCGCTTGGATATTTACAGAAGCCATTCAGGTAATGTATTGTACCTTTCTCAAGGGTAAAACAGCAATACCAGCTTCAAATCAAGCCTTTTGACTACAAGCCCGTTTCAAAGTCCCTCCACTACTTTGCCTCCAACACCTGCCTGAACACTTTCCAGGGTTCATCCATTCATGGAAACACTGCCTATACACAGAATTATCATAAATAATTATAATCAATTTAAAGAAACATTGGTATTTTAAACTACATTTGCCAAAATGAAGGCCATTTAAATGCTCTGGTTCATATTGTGAATTATGGCAGACCACCTGCCACAAGGAGAGAGCTTTAATATTGACCCCACCTGCAAAGTCAACAATGAACTCACTTAAGGTGTGAGTCATCGCATTTCAACACTGGCTTTAGGATTGAAAATTCTAGAGAATAAAAACATCCGAGAAAATAGCAAATGCATGAACCACCAGTGCGGAAAGAAAAGCACAGATGACCCAAGGACAGGGAATTCTTCTACATGGTCTTCACTTCAATAATATACAACCTCGACAGAAATCTCTCTTTTCAGCTTCTCTGAACCATCTTATCTGAGAACAGAACTAAGGTGTGAGACCATTGTGATGTTCTTGGTCAACAGAGCAACTCCTCCAGCCCAGGCGCATTATTGTTTGCAATATCTCAGTTGACTGTTATTGCCTGAAGGTGGAAGCAAGATGAATGAAACGGGTCGAACTGTGTGTGTGAGTGTGTGTGTGCATGTGTATAAGAGAGAGAAGCATCTCTACACAATAATGGAGAGGCGTACAGACAAAAGCAGAATTCTCACAACATATCCGTTATATTAGTAGTATTATATGAATGCTGTGAAAAAGTTAGCGGGACTCACCACAGCTAGAGGCTGTAATTTACCCTGAGCGTTAGCATGCCTCCTTCTGCATTATGTCCACATGGCTCAACCTTGTCTTTGGGCTCTGTTGCGTTGGGCTCAAAAAACCCAAAAACATTTTTGGAATAAGAGGGACAGGCTAGTTTCCTCTTTTCTCTCCCTCCTGTATAATACACTCGTTCATGTTAGCATCATGCTGATTTGAATGAATGATTTATGTTGTTTTGCACACACTAAACCATTCCATTATTGTAATGTACACATCATAAGAAGGGCAGAGAGAGACCTGTGTAAACTGTTGCTAAGGAAATTACCAGGTCATAAACTTGATCCCGACACACAGTGATGACAACACTTATTTATGTAGAACCTCATTAGGTTACATTCAGGGGACTTACTGAAATAATCAGTTGCCTGCAAAAAAAAAAAAAGAGCTGTGTTGCCAATACAATTTCCCTGAGCTCCAGTAAGGACTTCCAACATGTAGCGTGCTGCCACAAAGTGAGTCCACTTATGAGGCAAGCCGTAGTATATTAATTAAGCAGCCGAGGGCTGTGTTTGTATGTGCCTCTTTCAAATCCACATCAGACAGACAGAAGTCTTTCGCCTGAGAGCGACGAGCAGGCAGACGAGAGTGGCGAAAACGTACACAACTGGGATTCCTTCACAGGTCTTTTTTTTCCCTCGTCCTAATGGCAGCAGACTGTCAAATGCAGCGAGATTAATAGCTACCAAACAGATGGTCGGATATAATGTGCGATATATGAGGCATCATAGATCTGGAGGCATTTATTAGGAGTTAATGATGGGTTTGTAAGTGCTTCTGCGACGCTGTGCGGGCTGAGGGTTTCTGTGCGGGAGGGAAAGTGGAGCGTGGCGGGCCGGCTGAGGGGGGATTCGCCGCGACCCGCCTCTGCGCATCTGTCCCCGTGCAGCGCTGTGAGGAAGTGCGTCTGTACGTGCGTGCCCGTGCGAGCGTCTGGGAGTACACCGAGGCTGGCGTGCACACATGGGCACGTGCGCGCGTTAACGTGTTCGTGTGTACGTGTGTGCACACGTGGATGAATGTGTGTGCGCGTGTGGGTGTACATGTACATCTGCATCTATGCATGAGCCTATGCAAGTTAGTGTTTTAACGCCTCCACCAGGCGCAGAGGAGATACGAGGAGACCAGTCTCAAGCGGTCCCTCCGATACAAACTCATCCCTGTACATAGTCACTGAGTACTTCCTGAGCTTAAGAACTGCAGCCTTGCTATTACCACCCCCGACCCCAATACCGGCTATGAAGCAACCCTGTTAAGTACAATATGGCACAGTATGGCACAAGCATTCAGTAATGGAATACTACTCTACAATTTATAGTACTACATTAATACAATATACAATACAATAAACAATAAACTACAATTTAACAGCAAACATTTTCTCTGCAAAACAACGTGCTGCCTTTTGAGAATATGGAGCCATTCTACCAAAGCATGCAAATCTCACTTTCCAGGCTGACACCACAAATGTTTTCAATTCAAAAGTCTTATCTGTAGGAGTGAACCAGCTAGTGGAAACACACACTTGCAGCACCAAACCCAGTCAAATAATCAGCAATTTTCCACATGCATACACTACAACATCACTTAGCTTTTCTTGCAAACAGTTAGCACCAAAGTGAATTACTTCAGCCAAAGTGTCTAGAAGCTCACTGAAGAGGCGAATAATCCATGCAGGACCGCAAGCAAAATGAGCGTGCAATTCTAACGCAAATGTCCTCGCCACACAACCCAGCTTTGTCATTCAACATTTTTGACACGTCCAAGAATTGCTTAATAAAGCTTTCATTACCTTAGCAACAAAATAACGCTTGTCCACTCCTCTTTATTTTACTTCCCTTAGCAACAAGCAAAAGACAGGTTCATAATTTAATTGGCTTGAGGAGAAAAAAAATAGGTAAAAGCTATGAAGAGGCGAAAGCTGGCACAGGGGTTTGGTCGCTGCAGTACTCCTCTTCACCAGTCCGGTTTGCCCAGGGTGGGTGGGTGGTGTGGAGCGGAGTGGTCAGGCAGGAAGATCCTTGCATGTGCCTGTCTGTGTGTGTGCGCGCGCGCGCGTATGAGCGTGTGCAAGAAGAGAGAGAGAGGTGGTTGGAGTATGTCTCTTTCACTGTCTCTGCGCAGTCACAAAGCCCTCTGAGGGAAGAGAGCAGGGATTTTATACAGGCAGACAGGCAGAGAGAGTGAGAGTGAGAGAGAGCGAGGGAGAGAGGGGAGAGAGAGAGGGGGGGGGAGAGAGGGGGAGAGAGAGTGGGGGGAGAGGAGAGGGAGACAGCAAGAAAGAGAGAGTGAGAGAGAGAGAGGGAGACAGAGAGAGCAAGAAAGGGAGAGAGAGGAGGGGATTGGGGGGAGAGGAGAGGGAGACAGAGAGAGAGCAAGACAGAGAAAGAGAGAGAGAGAGAGATACTGGGACGCTCAGGGAGAAAGAAAAGAGGGCAGGGGTTCCTGAACATATTACAGCAGCGCCCACTGATGCTGAAAGAAAGAATATTTTTTTTCATAGGAAAATGAAAATGACGATTCAGGCCAAGTTTTACATTCTGGACAGCAGCACAGCAGGATAAAACATGAGACAAATAACAGAGACTTATGATGTAAAAAAAAAAAAAAAATGTAAAAAATCTGCATAATCGCCTGGGGGAAGAATAAAAAACATTCTGATAATTAAGATAGTGAATACAAAAACCCTGACGCTCAAACATTGTGTCTCACACATGGCACGTGTACACTGAGCTAGAGCATGCTGTAAAAATAGAGCCCCACAGTTATCCACAAAACATCAGATCTGCGTGCCAGTACTACAGGCTGTTCAAAAAACATCAGCCAATGCGATTGTACAGTACTACTGTGTTTGTACTATCAGTAGCACAACACATAGCATTAGTGTTAGATTGCCACGCTTGCAAATTAACATGCACACACACTGACAGGACTACAATGGATATATCACCGGTTTTGTCACTGAATAATGGAGTTAATTTCTCTTAATTTAGTATTATATTGTTAGCTATATTCAGACACTGCAGTTAGTATGGGCATTAGAGCTAATGAAATGTACTCCGTCTTTCCTCCTGTCTATTAGTGTGTGTGTGTGTGTGTGTGTGTGTGTGTGCTGTATGCTGTGTGGTGCATGCGTGCGTTTTGCTAAGGAGATGATCCAGGACCACTGAAGCTGAAATGGCAAACCAAAATGGCTGAAGTAATTTGTTATTTCTGTATTTCTAAAAATGAGTTCTCAAATTCCCCAGAGAAATTTCTTCTCTGGCACATACACATGAGCACACACGCACATACACACACACGTACACACACGCGCACACACACACGCACGTGCGCGCATAGACACACACACAGAGCAAGTTTGCATCAGAATGCTCTTCTACAACTGGCTATATTTCACTGCTCATGTAGAACACAAAATGGTGAAATAAACTGTTATCCTGCTGCAGCTGTTTTTCCCCTTCAGCACCCTGGACAGCACATACTTTGTCTAAACTGCACCTTTGAGGTTATCCATTCCTTTTTTCCAAAGCATTGCACTTACACACAAGTTCCTTTTTGAAATTACAGTATTTCTAGCTAGCAACCTTGATTTTTCTAAAGAGAACCTTGTGATAAAAGCGCAAAATCAACCACCAGTCGGAAAGCCACAGTCAACGAGAAAAACTATTCATAGTTGGTCGACAACTTCAAATGAACACCATATAGTTTCCTATTTCACGAATTAATTTCTATTGTTTACCCAGGATGGTGCTGTAACCAGGAACACTAGTTTTCTCTAAGTAACATGACTAATACAATAACTTGTCACTGACAAACCTTAAACTGTACATCGTACCATGCGGCATTTGTTGTAAACACAGCGCTGTCAGAGACGGCCACTGAGGACATGTGACAGCTGTCAGACTCCCACCAGTGGGGATCCACTGTGGATTGGGCTCCCGTGGCGGACCTCATTACTGTCCAGTGGGGGGGCTGTGGGGGCCATCACAGGAGCCAGGAAGTTGGGGGCACCAAGTGGAGCCAGTCTGAACCCCAGCCACAGTGCTATTAAGAGAACAGCCACACACCAACTGTAAAATGTTATATTACTGTACAGCATTATGAAAGGGTACACAGTAAATGTCATAAAATAACAATGGATTTGCACTTCGTCCGGGTACACATAATTATTGTTTATAAAAACCCTGAAACAAACATGAAAGAAATCAATGTGTAATTTCTATGGTGCCTGTTATAATTTGCTAATGTTTTTTTTTTTTTTTTAAATCATAAATACATAGTTATTAGTTCTCAAATATCACAATATTGTTTTTTAAAACATAGGTAAATTAAATTCTGATTAAGTAAATCAGACAATTTGTCAGAAATAAATGCCCATTAAAGTATTGCACCTAATTGACTATTTTCAATATAATTTTTTTATTTATTTAAATTATTCATGAAATTATATATTGAATTGTAATGTTAAAACATGCCAGCTAACAGTGTCTACATCCACTGCATCAATAACTATTACATCTGTTGTTGGCTGAGATAAGTTGGTAGTGTGCGAAGCTCAGCCAAAGCTTCTTCATTAATCCTACACTGATGAGAGGAAGAAAGCAGCTTCAGTAAACAGAAAACATTACACATATTTGGCTCATGTATGAAAGTACATACTACAAAGTACATAGTATATTCAGTAGTTGTGTTTCTGTGTTCATTTCTCATTGAAACTTATAAAAACTCGTTATAATTTATACAAAGAAATGTCTATTTATAAGAGCTCACGACACAAATCCTGGAGCAAACACAGCAATATGAATATAAACTCAAAGTTTCTACCCGGGAGGAGGTTGACACATCATCCCGAGTGTAACACGCCAAGAGGCTGAGACAGCAGCAGACCTCCCTCTCAAATCTACAGGCGAAGAGGCCAATTTATTTAGCATTATCATGCTCCTAGCTCTGACGCGGTCTCGCTCACCACGGTAGCTGGAATCACATGGAACTTCCTGATCAAAGGGGCGGCATCCTCATTGAAATACAAGAAAACAGTTTTTTTTACCCTTTATTTTTTAACCCTTTGATGGTTAGCTCAACCACATTTTACACATACATTTCATAGTTTCTTTTTTTTCCCTTGGCATGCTAGTTAAAGGTGCGCTAGTCCAGAGAAAATTTGAGGCCAAACTACACCAAAACAGCTGAAATTGATGAGATTGCATGAGAATGTTTAATTGATTCAAGCCCACAGAGAACAGCCATATAATTGATTAAAGTCTCCAGAGATACATGGAAACCAGGATGGGGAGGCAGATGAAAGATAAAATACTGCTCATTGCAGCCAAGGCACACAATGTAGAAATCTCACTGGGAAATACAAATCTTGCAAAGAAATCCCATTAGTTTTTCCCCCCACACTATTTTAACCCGGGACCACGCCACCATACATCTTCACTCAGCACTGCAACAGTACTGTTGTGGCTGGAAATCCTACTAATAACAAGTAACAACATCATAGCCCTGTGAACCTAAGATCTTTCAATGTCTCTGAGCACAATGGGAGCTGTCGCCCTTGTCTTTAACTGAACTGCAAAATCGCTGGACTGTGCGGCTGCCATCAATGCACCATGCAATCAAAAAAAGAGCTTTAGTTGTGCTTTGCTAATCCAGTGAAAGACATACGAATTAGAGAGCAAAACTCCAGCTTTTTGGGAGTGATTCATTTGTGATCGGTTTTTCTGGGAGTCATCAAAGCTGTTATTCTTCTATTGTTGTCCTTTCTGCAAGTGGAGGATGGCCTGAAAATGTCCCCATTTCCTTGAGCACTCTAGTTTAATGCAAAATATTACCAACAGCCAAACTGTTTACATGCTTTGTATAGGTAACAGATCCAAATACTGAGGAAAACAGTTATAGTACGTTTTAATATAAAATACAGTTGTAGTGTCTATATAAAAACCACACCTGCACTGTGCTGTGTAATATGAGAGAGGGAGAATTGAGAGGGAAAAAAAGAATTCCCCCATTCCACACCCCACACTTGGACACCAGTGTCTCGTAAAATTTTTGAAACGGACCCAAATAGAAGAGCTAAGACAGAGAAAAACGAAGCCAAATCCGGGGTAAAGGGACTCATCTGACAGGGTGATCCATCACAAACAATTCTGTCACGCTTCAGACTGTGCAACGCATTAGCTGAGGGGGGAAGACTGATGAGAATTCTCATCCCATTTTTCCTAAAATAAAACACAGTCATTAAGCACAGATTCTCCGCGTATCTCTTCCAGTTTCTTTTAACAAGCCACTGGTGTTCCAAAATTGCCTCTATTATTGGCATCACCAGACTGCTGTGCCTATTGGAGAATGGCAAGTGAGGGCATCTCTTGGCATGGTGACTGCAAGGCCAGAGGCAATGCTCTCTCTCTCTCTCTCTCTCTCTCTGTCTCTCCAGTGTGGAACATGGAGACTGAGAGCCAAACAGGATTATAGTACTTTTGAGAGCAGAACTGTAATCCTAAGGAGAGGGTCTAGTGGGAAGTATCAAAGGCAAAGTATCCAAGTATCAAGACTCGTATTCAGTTCTCTTATCAGGGAGCAAAAGCATCATTCATTCTTCTTCTGTTCACATGGTCAGTGAAGCCATCCCATCCTAGACTGTCCTTAAGCCTTTCCTGTCCCACCCCATGTGGTCTCATCTTCTCCCTCACCATCATTCGAGTCATCCTCCTGCTTCAATTAGTCATGTCTAATGCATCTCAATTAGCCATTCAAAGCAGCAGCTCATTCCCTATGCAAACGCTAGAACAGGAAGTGGAATATGAGTGGCAACTGTATCACTAACAGAGACTGATTACTTCAGGAAGAGAGTGAACATTTGAGTGTCCTGATCAATACTGCTTGATGCCTCCCCAGAGAAGATACATTATCAGTCAATATATAAACTTCTAGCCTACGGAATCTCTGAGCACTGGAAGAACAGATAATGAGCCTCCCAGTCAACTCCCTCCATTGTCCCTCCATTACATGATGTCACAATCGTGGCTGACACACTCATTTGGATCATGTCCTCACGTTATTATTCCTTTACACTTCAGGGCCAGACTCTTCTTATTGGCGGCAGCCTTCAGATCCTCCACCAGAATCCTTATTTTGACAGGCTGGCAGAAACACAGCGATATAGTCTCTCTCCTGTCAGAATTGATGGCCTTTATTCCATTCCCATTTGGCGTGTCCTCGGCTAAAGTATCTTTAAAAGTAACAAATGCAATGTAGAAAGAACTGGAGGGCAAAGGTCCACTGCTGTGGCAAAACAGCTGTCATCTCACCGAGGCTTTCCCTGGACCCCGCCTTGCCCTGACACAGAGGACGGAATACCAAATCAGAGCGGAGTTCACAAGCCAGTTAAAGTAAGTGGAAAGTGGTGGAGAGGCACCTTTACACAGCGCATAAGCAGGCTTCAACCAGTTTTCAATTCTAAATTAAAGCTCCTGCTCCCCCAAAGTCCCCATACTGCACACCAATTTTTGTGCAATGTGGGTCAAATATTTTCTCTCCAATAAACACAGAACAGTGTTTGATCAGACGTGAATCAACACTCAGACCAAAATGTCAAACTATATGCATTGAAGTTATAAAAATAATTGCATTCAAATTTTATGATTCAACTGGAATTCCATGAATGCATGTGCTGTTCCTGGTATTTACTAAACTTTTACGTACATTTTCTTAAATGAAAGTCTGAGAGTCTATTTTTCATAACAAATAAATAATTAATGGTGATGCAAAAGGATCCGTAGTATTAGCTGGGGATGGAGAGGCTCATTCAGCAATATATCCCCCCCTGACTGTACAAGAGAGACCCCACTAATGAAACAGGTGTCAGTGACCTTAGCTTTTCATAAAAGCTTTAAAAAAAGTTCTATAACTTACTTTAAGGCCCACCATGGTTATAAGAAACCAATGTCCAAATTATGACTTCATTATATGTCATAGATTTACATAAACATTAAGTTATTTAATACAATTTGAACCTTCACTGATTACACTAATGATAATATTACCAGGGGTGTGTAAACTTTGCAATATTTATTTAATCTGAAAGTCAAAAATATGTAATAAAGGATGCATGAAAATGTAAACAAAATATTCTTAAAGGGGAATATGTTTTTCATTTGGCTGAGCATCCCCAGGAACTCTTTCATTATCTCAGTTCAAATACCCAACTATGCAGAAATTAAATCTGACACAAACCCCCAAATGTATTTTCCCTTCTTTATTCCTACTCTCTGCTGATTGAACAAAATTACTGAGCTTGCTGAGACCAGGGACAAAGAGAAGCAGTGCCAAAGTGATTGTTCCCTCTTCCAAAATTCAATTAAATAACCTCTCCATTGAAATGAATGATTAATTAAAGACAACAACCTGAACAAGCTTTGTTGCTGTTGTTACTGACGCCCAGTCCAGATCAAGTTACTCTCAATAATCCGCTGGTGAGAGGAATTTTCGTATTCAGACAGAGAGAGAAAAAACAAGAACCGAAAGGGAAATTTCAATGTCACTGAGATGATTCTGTATCATAAATTTGGACAGTTGGAATTGCTTAAAATGCTTTTGCTTTTATAGCAGAGTACACCTTTATGTATTCATTGGGCCAACCAGGGCATGTAACCCATACCATCAATGCCCAAGACCAGGGTCTGCAACCTATACCATCAATGCTAAAGACCAGGGACGGGAACCAAGACCAGCAATGCCCAAGACCAGGGATTGTAACCTATACCATCAATGCTGAAGACTAGGGCATGCAACTCATGCCATCAATGCTCAAGACCAGGGCATACAACCTATACTACCCCCTGCTGAAAACCAGGCACACAGCCTATACCATCGAGTGCTTATAACTGGCTGTTTCAAGCATCCCTTTCATTCAGCCCTAACCATAGTTTGAAAAAAAGGCAAAGACAAGAAGCCCCCAACCCTTTGTACTCCTGCAGCTGCTTGCAAAGCAATGACCCACAGAGCAGTTAACACCTCCTCACGCGTATGACATCTGGCAAATGCACCATTACAGCTTCCTGTACATTACTTAAGTGCAAAAGCAAATCTAATCAGCATTAAACAAGGCAGGCGTAATATGCATTAATGCTGAATTATTGAAAGGCCCCTATTCACTGTGGCTCTTTGGTGGTGAAATATTAATCTATCCCGAGGTCACCACATTTGACATGAAACATCCTGTGATCACGGACAGCACTTCAGCACCAGATTCAACAACTTATTGATGAGCTCCCATCACTTCCCGTCAATTTCCACCCAGCTTTATCTGTTAAATGGGTTTTAATCATAGGGGTTGGGTGGAGGAGGGGGAGCTCATCCTGGAGTGGTTGAGCCTGACTTACAATATTCTGCAACAGAATCAAAGTTTTACCATATCCTCTTCACCCAAGGGTGATGAGCTTGGAAATTCGGATTATGATTGACTGATCCATTGCCCTGTAGAACCTTACTTTAATCCTGTAACTGACAGCCATGAGATCCCAATGTAGAAGAGTGGTCAGCTATACCATATACAATGTTCAATGAGGATAACATACTGGAGAAGTTGGCCCAAAGGAGGATAAGTATTCAAAAACTCTCCCAATGAAGACACTCACCCACAGATGAATCACTCCATTCATAGAAACCATTGTTTATGAAAACAAAAGCCATGATGATGTAGAAGGATGCATTTTTAATTTAGTGCAAAGACCACATGAAGCCCCGGCTACGCTAGCAAATATCACAGCCTGTTCTTCTTGAAAACTGATGAACTCACTAGCAAATGTTTGATTACAAATGGCAGCTCAGACTCCACTCTTATGAAATACTATGAAGTTTGCGGTTGAAGATAATGTCCCCAATGTTTCAGTTTGAAATCTTTTCCTATAAAAATTAATAACCCAGTCATGACCATGGGTTTATTGACTGATTTAAGGCAACAGCTATCAATAATACAGTGTAATAATGAGTTCAGAGTATGCAACTTAACTCTCTATAGCACTAGTACGATACAGGGCCTGCAAAAAAAATAACATGACATTTCACAAGCATAAACATTACAGATGTCACATATTCTCCTCCAACATAAACAGCAATGATGAGGTTAATGGAGCACTCCTTAAAATATGAGAAAGAAAATACCGCCCAAATAATCCTAGAGTTTATTGTACGGAAATGATGTTTTCAAAAATGGCTAACTGCAGTGCATGGATAGCACTTTCGGAAAAGGTGGTGCCCCTGAGCAACATACCGACCCATTTCCCATTGAGCTATGCGTGCATGTGCTGTTGCGGAGGTCCACCATCCTAGTTCACTTCTAAGAGTGATCCCTTGTGTCCAGATAACATGGCCTCCAGCATCCTCCAGACACAATCCCAGAGGCTACCCATGAGCCCCCTTTTCACCCTAACAAAAGGAACAATTGAAGATTAAAGTGCTTTCCAGCTAACTCCTATACACTAGAGTCTCACTGCCCAGGGCTTGTGGAGCACAAATATTCATGCAGTCCGTGCAATGGTAAAACAGAGCAAAAGATGAAACTCTGATCTCCGCCAATGGGTATTCATAACATCCCCTCACATGAAATAAAATGAGTACAAAGAAGGGAGATCGCGTGTATACGTCTTCTGTCAGAGGCTAGTAAGGAAAGCTAGCAAGGCTATCTAGGGGATCCACTACACACTGACAGCTGAGTTTAAAACCGTCTGTATTACCAGCAGTTGTCCTGCCCATAAAAGCTTTAAAATGCCAAATAAGATAATCAGATGTATAGTTTAAACCACTTGTGGGAGGCAGGGTATGCCATTTAGAAGCTTAAGAGAGTGAGTGCTTAAACACAGTAGCTGCTAAAAGATTGCCTTGAAATGGCAACCGGATCAAAGCTGCTTTCAACAAAATGGGCACACCAGGGAGATATACATGTAGCCTACTTGTGGAACAGCAGGGAAACCATTTAGAATAAAAATCTATATTTTTACAATCACAGTAAATCACACGGCAAAAAAGCGGCTGTTTTTTCATGTAAGCATCTGACCATATAATTCAGAAAGAACATATTTCAGAGTGCACTACAAATGAGAAAATTTGATTTTAAAAAAGTCTTTGTTTTTCCATACAGTTGCAACATAAACAGTCATCAGAATTATAATGTGATTTAAACTACAGTGAACTGAGGGGGTGACAGCATACAACAGGCATTTGGGGGCATTGCTTTGGATTTAGGGGGCACGCTTTTCTGTGAATATGCATGCCTGTGTGAGAAAGGGGGACAAGGGAGGGTAGGAGAAATTATATTGACTGCTGTGCACAACTATCAGCTAATCTATTCCCCGCTTTAATCGAAGTGTCAACATGCATGAGTGTTATTTTATTGCATTAGAACAACTCCCCAGTCCCAACTACGAAAATATTGGGTTTTCTAATCCACCAAAGCACATTTGTTCTCGGGTTGCATAGAAAGAGGCGTTTTTTTATTTTTGTCAGTCATGTCCCAAGTCAACAGTTTGCCTGCCACGACCCGACATCTTTCAAGTTACAGCAAGCTGTGCAGAGAGTACTGCTGGCAAATAGCTCAGGCATTGCTCTCCACTTGCGAGAAATGTTTTAGATGAAAACAGTTGGCATTAACGTTTGACTTTTACAATGGCAGGAACAGATAAAAATAGACATTTGCAGACCCAGTGCATCACTAAAGACTCAGGTTATATGGGTGGAAAAGACAGCAGACAGAGTACAAACCAAAAACCGTAGTCCTGATCTCTTCATTCCTACAGCATTCAATGCCCATAATCATCTGAGCATGTGTGAGTATTATTAATTGATGTGAACAAAAATGCGGGAATGAGCATTTTAGATTTTAAACGGCTACCATTTTAAAAAAATTACATTCAAACTACATTTATCAGTTGTCTAGGTCAGTGGGTCTCAAACTCGATCCTGGGGCACCACTCTGTATGCTGGTTTTCGTTCCAACCACAATTGCAAACCCAGAATTTTAACAAGCTGTTAATTTTATTTAAGAATTTTTTTATGTTTAGAGGGTTTATTTACTCTCTTATGCCACATTATACCAGAAAGAGCAATGCATGTCCTGAAGAATAAATGTCCCATATTTACATTATGCTATACTGCAGACCATTATATGAATAGAGGTAAATATATATTTTAATTGATCACATTAAAGACTTCAATAAATAGGCTCCGAAATGATGAAACTATGGACACATGGCCATAAAAAATATGCATTTCGCAGATAATGAAGATTTCAAAGCAAAGCAAATGATAATGACCAAACCTGTATTGTGTTAATAAGTTTCAGAAAAGAAATTATAAAATAATTTAAACATGTGTTCAGCAACCTAAGGAAGAGGCTACTGAGTCACCTCGGGCTTTAATTTAGTTTGTTAAATCAATTACCTCTTTTTATGTAATTCTTTGCCATAAGGCAGAATACACACAATGAAAACATAGGACTTTTATTATTTATGGCATGCATAGCTTTTTCATAACATGGTTTATGTGGTTATGTAATCCCTCTAAACATGAAAAGCACCCAATTAAGAAAATTGAACACCTAGGTAAAATTCTGGGATTGCAACTGTGCTTGGACCAAAAACCAACAGGTCGAGTTAAATAAAATCAGTTAAACTCAGTGATCGAGCGTCAATAGTACTACAACAGCTAATTGATGTTCAAATTGCAATGATTCACTGGCCAAATTACCAGAACGTGTATAAATGTGTATAAAACAATGGAGGATGTACCTACCAATTTTTAATTAAAAAAAAAAAAAAATTTTAATAGATGAAAAAACCAACTGTTTAGACAGGGTGCCAAAATAAGTCCGCAATGCTCCAATGCAATTAAATGTGTTTATTTATGCTACGGTAACTGTATGGTCAGCAGAATGCGCTATGTAGCCATAAGGAGACAGAGGGAGTCAGACCGGCTGTAGATGAAATGCCTCACTGTAAAATATTGTTGTCACTTTTCTGGCACATAGGGGAGAAACAACGAAAAACAAAGAAAACACACACCTAACTCTTATGTAGGCTATATGACTGAGCTGTGTTTTGTGCATAGGGAAATACGATTGAGAGATAAAATCCTATGAGGAAATAAATATTTGATCTCATACTTCGATGCACTCCGTTTGTCGGTAAATCACACTAAAACTAGGATTGACCAGGTCTGAGTATGAGGCACCGTCAAATGTTGCAGAAATCCTGCACATTGTGTTTGCAGTTTGATGTCCACCTAAGCACATTCCATTGAACAAAATAGCGCAATCCTACCGCAAATAAATGTTTTGTAGCAGAAATATTAGTTAAAAGTAAATGTGTCTTTATATTACATGCGAAATGACGGTAGGCTAGGTGTTACAATACTGCAGCATGCTCTGTAAACAGAAAACAGAAGGCTTGGAGGCTTATCTCCCCATCCGTCTCTCACTCTAAACTGGACAGCAGATCGCTTATTGTTTAGACACGATGCATTTAGTCAAAACCGTTTACCATGAATCCACCCATTTTGCAACAACTGGAGACTTACTAGCAATTGAGATTACCGCTGAGATTTTCCGGTTTGAACCGGTCGCAATCTTGTAGTGTGAATGGGAATTTACGATACATCCGAGCAAATTTAAGGCTCCTGGCCTCCTGTGCGCGCCAGTCGAGTACGGCAGTTTTGCCTGGACTTAGATAGTTCATATTAGGTTGATTAAAAGTGTGTCTGGTTAAACTTGCACGTGCAGTGGCTGCATTACTAAAATTACAGCCTTCCGCCTTAATCAGTGGGGAAAATCCACGTGGTGCCACCTGGTGACCATTTGAAGTAGACGGAATTAAATCGTGAAGAGGTGGCCTGTGTGCTCATCTGAATGAAAAGATATGTATTTGGCCCCTTTTTAACCTTACCGATCGCTGTCTGAATTATTATCATTATACACATGACTGGAAATTTAAAAAGTCCTTTAGGAACTTTCAGAACAACTACAAACAGTAACAACACAACTATAGAAACGTCTGATAATCCAGGGCTCTACGATAACTTTTTTTCCCCCAAGGAGCACACTAATGCATCTTAATTAGTAGATGTGCTCTTAAATTATTTTGCAGTTAGCATACATAAATTTTCAGGAGCAAATTCTTCTAAAATGGGAGCATTGTAGAGCCCGGTCATCAGATATTTTCTTGAGCTGTTCTCATTTCTTTATTTTTCCCATTTGAATGTTTCCATTTCCTTTGGCTTTAAATGGTACTGTGTTCTGTGCAATGCTTGCGTGTTTTAAAATCAATAGATTCACTGTATTCATAGTCCATCCAGCACTTTTTCTCACAACATAAGCTCTTCTTTCATGTTTGCTTACAAGTGATCAATACATATTTACTCCCTTCTGTAAGAAGTGCCTTGGCATCTTGGGCCCTGGGATTCTTTTCAGGCATTTATCTCTTGCAGTAATCCTGGAAGGAGAACAGAAGATTATGGCTCTTCACTCTCACCCCTCTGCTATATTTATAAATCCACCACATTGATTAATGCAGAAAGAGGCTTCTACTGGAATGCATGAACAACAGAGATTGAGTTCCCCCATGAATACAAATTCCTTAGGAGTCCCATGGGAGAACGTGGTACAATATGCATTACGATGGTAATGATGGTAGGTAAAACATTGTGGGGTGTTACTCTACAGTACCTCTGCACATTTTCTTAAAATAACTTCTGAAATATTGTGGAATATTTGGAATTCAAAAGGTTTTCATGAGAGTATTTATCTGTATCTGCCAAGTACAATCTCACAATTTTCTTTTTGTATGTGCTGCTGCATGCCCACCCTTGGGTCTCAGAAGATTAACTGGCTTTTAAGCTCTAAGATGTCCTATTTAATAGCTGTGAGTCAGCCTTTTCAGTGCCTCAATGGAGGGAATCTAATGACAGCGTGGCTGTTGTAGAAACGCTCCTGCATTGACGTCATGTATGCATACGGGCCTTGATATGCAAGGCACAGATGACACGATCGGGGGCCAGGTCGTCCTCATTACCACACCAACAGATTCTCAGGCTCATCAGAAAGGGTCGCCATGGCACTCGGATGGGGAAGATGTTGCTAGGGAACCACATCAGCATCCATAGAGGACCACAACTTTGCCATCCTTGTCACTACATGCTGTGGCCTTTCTTGCTTGAGATCCCCTGGTGATGAGTACGATATTTTTGGAGACATGACCTCAGATCCTGTGGTCCACATGTACAAAGCATGGTTTAATGATGGATGTAGTATTGTACAGAGCAAATGGGGGCCCCTGAAGCTATAGTCTGTCTGTGCACCAATATGAGGAGCACTACATGTGGTGAATTACAGAATGGTAATTTGGCCTTTTGAGACCTACTTCAGCAAGCTTTATAAATCCTGTAACTATGGTAATTATGAGAGAAGGTATCACAAAGTCCTTAAGAAGAGGTAATACAGAAGAAATAGTGACTTAAAAGTAATTTAGAACCTGAAAATAAGACGAACTGTGGCGTGCGTTAGTATCAAGGTCAAACTGTAGATCAATGTACAGTCTGCAACATTGGATATTGTCTGACCTACACACTCCCAAGTACCAAAACGCCACACACTATGTTCACAATGTGTCAGACCTCCCAAGATAGGAACCTTTAAGACAGTGCTCTCAAACTCGTTGCCATGGAGGGCCGTGTGTATGCAGGTTTTCCTTCCAACCAATTAATGCTGCCTTAATTGAGTCCAATTACTCATTCAGCCATATGCATTTAACTGCATTGAAGCACAGAAAATAAGCAAGTTTTTATTTAGACAATGCGGGTCACCATAGACGTCGGGTCACCATTATGCGCAAACCTGCATCCCTAATTCAGCAAATAATTGAACTAATTATACAATCAAGATTTGAGACTGGAATAAAAACCAGCATACACACTGCCCTCCATGGCACTGAGTTTGAGACCACTGATTTAAGATCTGTAGAAAAAGTCTCTACATAGAAAGTGCATGAACAGTGTTGGTGGCGAATGTGTTAATCCCCTAATCAACCCCCCCCCCCCCGCCCCCCCCCCCCCCCTCCGGTGGAGAGCATTGGGAGCCTTTGGAAATACCAGATCTTCGCTGAGTTCAACTGATTACTCACAGCATGGTGCCATTTTTAAGAAGCCGCTCTGGAGAAAGTGCCAGAGGATAAGAAAAAGGATAAAATACCATGAATGTGTGTAGTAACTCATTAACAGAAAAAAATGCCGTATTTGCCAATTCATGTATCGTCTTCGGCAAAAATTGCAACAAAAAAAAGTCTCTTTGCAGGCTGCAAGCAAGACCTTTCATGTCAACCACACGTCAAAAAAGGTCAGCACTTTGTTTTCATTTTTTTAAGAAACTTTAATACTGTGATCACTGCAAATTTACTGGTTTTTAATCTCTACATTTTACAAAATAAAATCATAGAATATGTAAACAGTACTTTGTTAATTATATTCTTTTAAATGTGCATATAATTCGTAAGATTTTCATAAGACATTTTCACTCGGGGGAAAATCTAGAGAAAGGCAGCACAGACATAACGAGAGGAAAGCCAAAGACCCAGAAACCACTGCGGCCACTACAACTCTTCAGAAAAGGAGGAAAACTCATTTTAAAAACTACAATAGCACAAGTGGTTCAGCACAATAATGCTCTGGGAATAACCGATTCAATCGTTTGTACAAAACCGTTGATGTGCAAAGGAAACAGAAGCAATTAAACATTCACATTTCATCAGCTGTTTTTCCCCCTCAATTGTCATTTCAATGAAACAAAAATAAAATCCAGAATTCTGTCAAGCGCACTGGAACAGCAAGAACATGGTGAAACAGCCTGGTGGCAAATTATGAATTATTAAATTTGAAGATCCCCAAACCGTTTCAAGCTCACTCGATGGACATGTGCCCACACTCACAGAGATCATTCATTCAGTGGGCCTTCCTTTCTCTTCCTGGAAAGAGAACGTGACGTAACGTGCGCTCGTTTTGTCATCGCGGCTGTAGACCAATCACGTTCCCACGTCCTGACCAGGAGCTGACGAGGCCCAGTGACACGTTGCGTGCCGATATGAAAGAAACTGCCGCGAGGCCTTCAAATTTCCAACGATTCCTAGAATAGAACCAATAACCGCAGCTTCTCTTACAGCAGCCAGGCCTTTTCTCTGTTCCGTAGGGTTCGCCTAAACTGCCATTCAAAGCTGCAGTCCATGCGGCCACCGGCACATGCTGAAAGTGCAGAAATGCACTCGTTTAGCATTCGTTTCGCCTACAAAGCAGTTGCCAGATCGTTGTGTAGATCATTAGAACCAACTGAGAATCAATCACCTACCGACTACAGCATTTACTTTCTGAAATGACAGGCTGACATGGAAAGCGACGTTTGGTCTACGACTACCGCCTCGCTCAAAAAAAATTTCATTATAGTCAGGTGAGGCGGGAGCAGGAACGTCTTCACTCAGCAGATGACTTGTTTGTCTCGAAGATATATTGCTGGACGCGGTATTGCTGGCTTGTGTGATGAGTCATCCGTCCCTCTGCCCCCTGTGTACACCGTCTCTCCCTCTCTCCTTCCGTCCTTCCTTCCTTCTCTCCTTCCCCTGTCCCACCCGGCTGCTCTCTGCACCAGCACGTCATGTAAAGGCCCTTTTTTTTCTTGAAAAAAAAAATTAAAAAAACAGCAAAAATGGCGCGCCGATCCACCCTGGTTCTGGGTAGAACGAGGCACTGGTCAGCGCTGGCTTTACTGCACGTAACGTACGACATCATTTCCACTTTAACCCCAGAGGGGAGGACTCATCCTTCAAAAGGCCATTTTCTCTCTCCCTGCTGCTATAAAGTAGGGGCGATACATGTGCCTCCCCTGCGGCTAGCACAGAGAGTGCGACCCCTTCAGAGTGAATACCCCTAATGCGCGGTCATAAACATGAGCACGCTATTCCCTCGGTGTCAGAACAGACAGTTCTGAGCCGGCCCGCTAAATTAAAGGCTAATTCATGAAGATATACGACCACCTGTGGTTTATGAATATGAAGTATGTGTGAGAAGGACTGATTTCCTCTTTCCTGTCTTATACCCCTTAAAACCAATAGGTGGCACTGTAGATAAAGAAAGCTATAAAATGGCACAGAGTTCAATCTTTTAAGACAATAAAAACATACAAAGCATCACCACAATAACAGCGATGAAATAACACCAGAAAGGGTTACTTAAATCATAGGAATGGTCCTCCTAAATAACCTACTGTACACACCGTAACTTTACACCGTTATGCTGTGTGCATATTTTCTATTATTAAAAAAATAAATTAACCAAACTAAATTCCACAATTTCAATCAATCAATTTCCCATATATTTGAAATGCACATTCCAAAAGTTGTTAGGACAAAGAACGGCTAGCCTCGTTCACTTCAGTACACGATTTCACAAACTCAAGATGTCCGATCACTTTATTTGAAGTGGTCAACGGTTTTATTAGAAACGAGCACAACTTAAGTATTTAACAAAGGAATCTAACTTTCCTTTTTTACTGAACAAAAAAACAAATACAAAAACTAGAAGCTCATTTCTATTGCTCTGGAAGATTTGTACTATTCAATTACTTACATACACTTGCTTATTAACATGTTATGGCACCCCAATACAATGTATTTTTTTTCTTCTCCCACACTTCAAAATCAAATAAGCCAATTGAAATATTAACATGCCAAGGGCATTCTGGGAAAGATGATCCATTATACGCCGTCACCTGACATTTCGGCCAGCGTGGCACCGGCCACGTCACCCCACAGAAACGCACGGGGGTTCGCCGAAACATCTCTCCCGTCCAGTCCCCTTTACACACGTCTCAGACCGTTTCAGGTACTTTTCACGTCAATGCGGATCGATTACTAAAACAAATATACATTAATAAACCATATTTAAAATGTTGGTGGAAGCCAGAGGACCTGCGGACCTGTGGGGAGGGGTTTGGGTACGAACGGACAAGCAACCGACGTCAACTGACCGTTTTATCGGAGAGAAAGCCAGTCTGGGCGAGAGAGAAAGACGTGCTGTCGTTTCTAAACCTTGAATTAGACGTTCCTGACATCTGTCAGCGCGAGGTCCTGACGGTCTTCATCTACGACCGCGCGGTTCAGGAAGCGGCAAGGACACACCGGGAGCAGGCCGCGCCGCGCCGACGCCCCCGCACGCCCCGCTGCGCCCCGGGGGAGAGCGAGCGGGCCAACCGCTGTGCCCGCCGCGCGGGCGACGGAACGGAGAGAGCGGGCACGGCGTGCACACCGCCGATAGGATCGGCTCGGGAGCGAACTGGACGTGCACGGAATGACCAAGCGAGGAGGTCGCGCGCAGAGCGCTCCTGCGGCAACAACAGGAAATTAAGGAACTGTTACAGCGGTCACATCCTGCCGCGGGCGGCGGGTGGGTGGGTGGAGGGGGGGGATTGGGGGGGGGGGTCAGGGTCGGTTTTGCGCGACCGGCGGGCTCCTCGTCAGAAAGGAAGGGAGGCGGGGGGGGGGGGGGGGGGGGGGGGGCGGGGTGCTGATTGAGCTGTACACAGGCCCGGTAAACAGGGTACGGCTGGAATGTCTTCAGGCGTGCGCTGGTCCCTAAGGGGCGTGGCCTCCGGAGGAGGAGGAGGAGGAGGAAGAGGTGGGCGGAGCCGGCTCAGTTCATGTCGATGGTGTTGAACACCCACTCGGTGAACTTCTTCAGCTTGGCCGAGGCGTTCTGGGACTCCTCCTGCAGCCGCTGGTTGTCCTCCCGCAGGGACTGGATCTGGGCCTGCAGCACAGCCTTGTCCTCCTTCTCCTGAGGGACAGACACAAAGGCAGCGGTGAACCCACCTCTTTTACAGTACATCTGTGCATCCAGCACACTCTCTCTCAACATTGCTACAGGTACAGATGAACATCCTTACAGGTACAGAAATGTATTGGAATACAGTAAAAGCATGGCTTTGTTGTCAAGGTACAAACATGTTGCACAGTGTCACACTGAAGGAGAAAGATCAGTATATTCGTATAATCCAAAGTAAAAGGGATACCGAAGAGTGACAGCAAATCTTAACACAGTGCTACAGAATACAGGCGGGTCTGGATTTATGGACCCAACCGCACACTGCCACCGCCGCAATTCAAAGAGCTGTCACACACGACTACGCCGCTCGCCACTGTGTTAACAACTCTCCTTTTGTGCTCTAGAATAGCAGCTGTGTGGAGGAATGAACGCGTGTGTGTGTGAGAGTCAGTGCGTGTGTGTCTGTGTGTGTGTGTGTGTGTGGGGGGGGAGGGGGGGGGCGGGGTTGGGTTGGGGGTTCGCAGAAAAATCCCAGCATGCTATGGGATTCAATTTTGCTGTATCCCAAACAACAAAAGCGGCTTGTAGAGCGCAGTCTCGCTCCAGCAGTGGGAGGGTGATGGTCTCGCACTGTTCGCAGCGGAGCTGAGATTAGGGCGGCGGGGCTGGGCGTGCCGGAACGCTAACGCTAACGCTGGGAACTGGAGCGGGGCGCCTGGCTGGGGGCATGACCGCACGGCCAAGCAGCGGGATGGGGGGGGCGGCAGGGAGCTCTCTCTCTCTCACCTTCTGCAGGTCCTCCTGCAGCAGCCTGACCATGGACTCCAGCTGACTGACCTTCCCCAGCAGACCGGCAGGGACCTCACTGTGGGGGGGGACAAACGGACAAACACACACACACACACACACACACACACACAAACACACACACAGCTAAGCACGTCTGCTGAGAGTGTAAATAATAAAGGCCCATCCCATAAATAAATAATGAAAGCTGACGTGTGAGCTCTCCTGTTACCCTGGTAATGGAGCCTTTCCTCTACAGAGGATTGGCTTTCTAAACACACAGGGACCCCTTCATTCCTGAATGGGGAATACACATACAATCAAACTGCTACTTAATCCCTTAGGGTGTAAGATCACAATAAAATTGCAATGTTCTTTTCTGAACATTCTATTGCTGATGTAACAGCCACTACTGGAAATTGAAAGCAATGGAGTTCGAGAACACTTATAATTCAGAAAAAACATTCCAAAAAAATCTGCTCTTCAAAGAGTTAAATGTGGAGCACCTTAAGCCTTTGATGAGTTAAACAAGGTTTATGTATATATAGATGCCTGACAGAATCTCTGTGGAACTTGCATGTACATTGTACAGAGGAGCATACCCAAGGGAGGGGCGAGGCTGCGGGGTGGCCTGAGGCTCAGCATGCTGGGAGTTGGAGTCTGTGCTCTCTGGCCTGTGGTTCACATCTTTAGCAGCTAAGAGGGAGGCTCTCTGGTCTGTGTAGGCAGAAAGAGAGAAAGAGAATGAGCGTCGCTTCTTCCGGCGCTCCTCATGGGTCACACAGGCTGCGGACACGGCGACGCCCCGCGCGCTGCCCTGGCCCTCTCCTCACCCTCGAAGGCCTTGGCGGCGTCCACCAGGTGGCACCAGTCCAGGCCGGAGTCGGCGTCGGTGTCCGGGAGGGGCATGAGGCCTGGGTCCTGCAGCGGCTGCCTCTGCCGGTCCTGCAGCTCCGAGAGGGACGTCTCCGAGGCCGAGAGGTCACCTGGGGGTCAGGAAGCAAGGGGGTGAGCTTAGGGTTCCTCATCAATCAAGCTGACAAGCAGGGTTAAAATGTTCTGCGATCATACAGTATTTTGTGATTGTTTTTTTTGTTGTGTTAGCTCATTTTCACACTCCTTTTGAGGGAGATCATTTTTTCCCCACTGTCCGCGGGTGAAACGGAGTAACATTTACTGTCTCACATATTCCAAACCCATATAGTGGCAGTCTGTGCAGTTCCCAGTTACTGCCAGCAGAGGACGGACGTTGTTCACTGTTAAAGCCACTAAGGGTAAAACACACCGTTTCTTCACAGTAATGTAACACATCCTAGAAAATTCTGACAGTATACTACACTCATATATGTCTGCTATAAATATACATATAACCACACTAGTACACACAGTATAGCACACATATCCTGGCTATCTGTAGCCACAGTGCCGCGCCGCTGTGAGTGAGTGTGGTGTAAGGGGTGTTAGCGCTAGCCCCCACCGTGCAGCTTGGCCCCCAGCGCGTAAGGGGGCCGGCGGAGGGCCACGCCGCGGACCGTGGGCGAGCGCGGCACCGTGGAGCAGGTGAAGAGCGCCTCGCTGGGCAGGGCCGGCTCCACCCTGAAGGACGGGTCCCGCTGCCCACTGTAGATGCTCTCGTCCGATAGGGTGCGGTGCAGCGAGCGCCGGCCGGGGGCGGAGCCAGAGAAGGAGGGCTGAGGGAGGGAGAAGGGAAACGTTACACAGAATCACACTGACTGTCAGCCACCTCAGCACTCAAACCCTAACAAACTGTTAGTTTCGGAACCTTCCGAAATGACCCCCAAGCAAAAGCTCAATGTAGAGAAATACTTTTTAATCTACATGTTTCTTAAATAAAGTTCATTTGGTTCTGATGGCAATTATTCTTAGCTGTCTGCAAATGCAAATCAACAACAGTACTTAGCCAGTATTTCATTAGCTGACTTCAGCCATTTTAATACAATGCGTGAAGTTAGTGAGCGGAGTCTGCATGTTCTCCACATGTTCGCGTGGGTTTCCTCCAGGCACTCCGGTTTCCAGTCCAAAGACATGTCGGTTAGGTTAATTGGAAAAGCCTACATTCCCACGAGGTATGAGTGTGTGAGTGAATGGCGTGCGTGCCCTGTGATGGATTGGCAACCTGTCCAGGCTCTGTTCCAGCACAGCACCTGGCGCACAAGCAGAGGGGGGGGGGGGTACCTTGTGCTCCTTGCTGGTGGGCGGGGGGCTGTCCAGGGCGATGAGTTTCTTCAGGTCCTCCTCCACGGTGGACTTGGTGAGGCGCTGTGGAGACTGCAGGTCCCTCATGGTGGCTTTGAGCTGCGGCTGCCTCACCTCCGGCCCGTCGCTCTGGTGCCTCCTGCAGGACGAAGCCCGTCAGTGCGCCTTTCACACAACAGGGCTCACCGAGACCAACTAGCATGAAACACATCTGTCTGCTTTCTGATGAATGATACACACCTAAAACTCTGCTAGGAACACCCAACTGACTGCTTTGTTTTTATTAAAAATTGTAAATCACCATTTACAACAATATTTATTATTATTATTATTATTATTATTATTATTTCCACCCTTTTTTTTACCCAGCACAGAATGCTCTGGCTTACTTTCAGCAGTTGCTGGTGCAAGCTCCAGTATCTATGTGGGATAGCAGACAAGCATGTGCTCTCCTCTGAAGAGTGTGATGTCAGCTATCGCTTCTTATCGCTGCAGTTTGAAAGTGTGGCACAGAGGCAGAGGAGGCGCTTCACGTGCAGCCAGACATCCAGACTTACAGGCGCCCAGGGGACTGGATGACGCTATTGTGACGCCAGGCTGACTGAACCCTTCCCACCCCTGGGTGGCGCTAGAGCCCGTTTATGAACAGTGCCTTACAGGATGAGCCACCCAGCAGCCCGTTACTTACTACTACTAGTATTACTACCACTAGTCCTACCACCACTGCTACTACTAGTACATCTACTATTACCACTACAACTACAACTACTACTAGTAGTAGTACAACTAGTACATACTACTACTACTACTACTACTACAACTAGTACTTGCTACTACTACTACTACTACTAGTACTTACTACTACTTCTACTACTAGTACTATGACTTCTAGTACTACAATTAGTACCACAATTTACTACTACTACTAACACTACCACTGTCACTACCCTGAGAACTTTAAATAAACTAATTTATACAGGTTAATGAGTTTTGTGTGTCAATTTCATACGAAAGAGATGGTACTTGACCATTAGAAACACAAATGGTTAGCAGAGATATTTAATATTATTCTGATAATCATGCCAGAGAGGTGCAATGAGAACTGAAGCAGTGGCACTCAATTTGAGTGGATCGGGTTTAGCAAACACATCCCAGATCAACACCCGCAATACTGCGACAGCTGCTTATTTTTAGCTATCGGTGAAGCATTTAAACTCTTTTCGTGCACGTGCTCCCAACGGACATGTGCTGAGAATGGGTCCTTTACAGTGAAGGAGGGCCATGAATGCTACCCACTTGTATTGAGATATCCACAGTATTTACAGGAGAGGGGTCAGCAGCAATGCTTAATCTGTCCACAAGGTGGTGCTGATGTACTTGCAAAAATTGCAGAATTGCACACCTGCAATTCACTTCTAATCTGAATAAGATCCCATTGAAAGCTGTGAAGCACGTTCACACATGAAAGGAAGCCCTCCCCACTGCCGCCTGCTCACTTGCGCGTCTCTCCAAAGCCCACTGAGTTGATGGTGCTCCCCGGCTTCCTCCAGCCAATCAGGTATTTGCTGGTGGCGCCCTGGCGGGGGTAGAAGGACTTGGGCCCGGGCGAGAGGGAGGTCTGGGAGGTGGGCGACGTGGCGGAGGGCGACTCCTCCCGAGGGGAGTTTCGGCTGGAGCCCAGGACCACCGGACTCCCAGAGTGCCTGGAGCTGAGGGTGCTGAGAAGGGAAGACAGGACCACGGTCACTACGGTCACTGCACAACCACACAAACGCAGGCCATGTTCACTAGGGTGACTACAAAACCACACGGAATACAGGCAACGGTCATTACACGACCACAGAACCTAGGTCAGTATGAAACTCTCAGGCCAGTACATTATATATATAATATTACCTCGTGGTAATACACATAACCCTGTAAAGACCTCAGGCTAAGTACACACCCCCAACAACAATACACAGAACAGACTGTGCATTAGAGCCACCAAAAATAGCACCAGTCACAATCAGGTTAGCCGCACAGGTGTGTGCTTTGCAGGTGAGCGTTAAGCAGCTGCTAAAAACAGCAGTGCATCTTTGCTCTTCTGTCAGCGTTATAAAACAAGCACACAAGCCGCATTAGCTGACGCTGTGATAACATCCTGCAGCTGGAAACATGTGACCGCAGGAGCAATAAAAAGCTCCTGATAACAATGGCGTGATTAAATCCCAGGCTTAGGCGCTATTTATAAGATTTGCGAATCAGCTGCAGCACATCAGCCTTTGAGGTTCGTGGCCTACAGGAGGATATCGAGACAAATGAGGTTTGTTTGGTTTGTGGGCGGGAACCCCACGGCCACTCACAATTCAAAGCTGAAACGTGGTGTTTCGGTCGCAGCCTGGATGGTTATCCAAACGCGCCGCGTGAGCTCCGGAGAGCTAATGCTAATGTGCTCCGTGGTCAGTGTACCCTAAAAGGGGACGGCGCGGGCCCAGGGGGCTCTGCATCAGAGCGGTGCTGTCTGTGCCTGCCTGGCAGAGAGCTCCTGCCGGCCTGTTAGCCCACACCTGGGAGAGAGTGGCTCTCAGGAACCGGCAGCTGCCAGTGTGGGAGAGGGGGAGAGAGAGGGCCCGCGGACCAATCGCACGCTCCGCAGCGTACGCCGTGCTCCAATCACAGACCTGGCAGGGTACGCTGCGATAGTCAGACGGCGTGAGGAGGAGGTGGCGATTGCACCGACGCTGGGAAAGTGACAGAGCTCTGGAATGTGTGTGGGCATGCGTGTGTGGACGTGTGTGCGTGGGGGCATGCATATGTGTATGTGTGCGTGTGTATGTTTGTGTGCGCATGTGTGTGTCTGTGTGCATGCGTATGAGTGTGTGTGTGTGTGTGTGTGTGCACATGTGTGCGTGTGTACGAGTGTGTATTTGTAAGAGCGTTTTCTTTGCAGATCTGCGCGTCTGTGTGACTCACTCTGCGTGTCTGTAGGTGCAGGACAGTAAGACAGGCCTTAAGGGCAGGGAAGGCTCGCTGTACTCACAGACGTGTACAGACACTGTGAGACTGCATGTGCTCTGATAGGCCGATATATCTGATGTGCGCTGGTCTGCGGCAGTGTGGAATTCAGGGAAGGGAGGAGTAAGATCAACACAGGGCAGCGGAGAATGCCCCGGTCAACTAGCCACAGGATTGGGCAAATTATGTAGTCCCACCAATCAGGACACAGAGTCCCCACGAACCCTTAAAAAAGGAACAAATCATAGGCTTCGCTGCGGAGAGTGAAGTCTGCTGGCTACGCTAGCTGACAGAAGCGAGCCAACGCCATTATGGCAGCGCTCATCGCTACCGTCAGGATCATAATTAAGCAGCGTCTCCCCGGCCTGCTTCTGCGTTCTAAATTTACCGCCGCAGTTTCTCTGATGCTGCCTCGACGCGTCCAGCACCGCGAGGTCTGACTCTCGGCTGAACTCTCTGCTTCGAGGGCGAGGGCTGTTTTCTTTTCCTTGCTTCTGAGTGGATTGGAGCGCAGGGCTTTAAATGGAACCGCTTTTTTTTACGGTTCCAGAAAGTTCTGGCAGGGCTGGGACCGCCATGAGGACGGCACACTAAATTACAGGCTTTCGTACTTTCCGGGCCAGAGTGCACCTGGCCGTTCCTTCCGAGGCTCAGGACGCTGCGTAAAGTAACTCAGTAATGCAGCGGAATGAACGACCCTACCAGCCACCAACGGCAGACTTTCAAAAAGAGCCCTCCTGCCAAGACTTGAGACACGTAATGATTAATGAAACAAAGCCACTCAGCTCCACTCATTTCTAAAATTCCATTGGTACTACTGGGCTAAACATTAAATTGTGAAATGATACAAAACAGGGACTTGTGAACCAAATTTTGAATGGTTCCTGTTTCATGTTTAATATATTATGCGCTAAGCAGTGCGACACTTTTTTGGGACCAATTTTGAAACATTTTTAGTACGGCTGACTAATCTAGGAGTGCCATGAACTCTGACTGTAAACATGAATGCGTTTCACAGTAACTCATTAAAACTGATACAATAAAAAATTTGTTGGACTGCTCTGCTCAAAACAAAATAAAATAAAAGCAAATAACAATGGAACATCAGAGTGAAGGAACGGGGAGAAACCACTGAGGGACACAGCGTTCTTGAGCCTTTTTCTTCCCCTCCAAGACTCCTCACTCAGTTTGACATAGAAGCTTTGCTCCTTTCAAGCCATCGCTCTGTGTGCTAAGCCCACCTCCTACAGAGCACGTGCTGTATTAACACCGAGGAAAGACAGGTAGAAACGCTGTCTAAACGCATAGGCAACATTGTATAAGGGTGTTTACTGGGCAGGCAGCGTGCGGATAGCATTTGTAAGCGTTTCAGGCTCCTTCCTTATCCAGAAACTTCAGAAGTTGTGTGGCTGCACACAAATATGCCTTTCCCAGTGTGGAGCAGAATGATGTAGCTGCTCTCATTTGCTCTCTTCTAGCCTCAAATCCAGGAGTGTCCAATTTCATCCGAAAACGGACGGTGTGGTTGCAGGTTGATTCAGCCCAGCACACAGGCACCCGCATCAACTAATGAACTAATTCATGGTCTTCAATCAAAACACTGAGAAGTAATCAAGGTCTTGATTGATGATCATGATTGGCTGATTAGCTGAATCAGGTGTCTTAGTGCTGGGCTAAAACAAACGCCTGCACCTTTTATCAGCCATTTTCGGATAAGATTGGACTACCCTGCTCTAAACCATAACTGATCAAAACCATTCTGCCAGGGAAAGCAGAAAATAAACAGACTGCAGTGCATCGGTGTCCGGTGTATGAAGCGCTGATGTATAAGTGATGCACTGCCCTAATTGGCCGGCGTCTCTGTGAGCGGTAGTGTCGAGAGCTCTGATTGGGCGTGTTACCTGGTGTGGGACGCCGCGTCGCTCAGGCTGTAGGAGCTGCCGTCCCGCGGCAGGGGGTACGCGGGAGGGCTCCTGGCGGGCCCCTCGGCGCTCCCCGGCGGGACGGGGGAGGAGTCGGGCGCCGGGGGCGACCTCTCCGCGGGGCTGTGCCAGGGGGAGGCGGCCTTGTCCCGGGGGCCCGCCCCGCCCGCCGCCGCCGGCAGAGAGCCCGAGCTGCCGTGAGCCGCGCCGTAGGAGGTGGCGTCGATGCCGCTGTCCGCCGACGCCCCCTGCAGGTAGCCACCGCCGCCCCCGAACCCGTTGACCTCCGAGTCGGGCCGCTCGCCCGTCCCGCCCCCGATCTCGTACCACTTCTCGTCGCTGTGGGCGCCGCTGGAGGCGTTGCTGGACAGCGTGTTGCTGCTGGAGTGGCTGGAGTAGGGCGTCTCCGTCTGACCATGTGACAGGAAGAAATTAACGTGTCACTTCCTGTTTAGAGAATGGCAGTGGAAGCAAACCCTGCCTCTAATGTGAAAAGTACACCAATCAGGAGCTTGACTTCATTATTTTATTTAACAGGGACCACACCCTTCACAACCGTTGCGCATAGCTAATTTTCATCTACAGTCCCCGGGCAGGAAGAAAATTACAGTAAAAATCACAACATTAATACATACGTATCTAATTATAATTTGATAACAAATAACTAATATCAAAATGCAACACTAATGCAAAATGATGCTTCATCTCGTCTTCGCTTTTCGAAGGCCTGGGTGTGGACTCACCTGGCTGTTCTTGTTGGGGGACAGATGGATAACCTGCTCCTGCCTCTGAATGCGGGGTACGCTGGGCTGGGCCACGGCAGGCTTAGCCACTTGGGGCTCTGAAACACAGAGGAAAGCCAGGCGAGGTCAGCACAGGCAGCATTCCTTTCACCGAGAAGAGAAATAAAGCCAGGAAGCTACACAGCGTTCTATACATACTAAATTAGGGGTTAGGTGTCTTGCTCAGGGACACTTCGACACCCCCAGGGCGGGGGTATCGTACATGCAATCCTCTGACTGCCAGACAACCCGCTCTTACCTCCTGAGCTACGTCGCTACGAAGAGAGCATAAAGCCATCACAGCGGCCTGAGAAACAGCAGCCAGGTCAATAAGATCATTTCCCAAAGAGAAAGCCTCTAATGGATGAGACGCGGGTGGAGAGACTCTGGAAATGGACCGGAGAGAGAGGACTGCTGTGCCTCAGCGCGCGTGGGTGTGGCGGGGAGCTGCGGTAGGCCGAGGCAGAACCGGCACCGCTCCGATGAGCGATGTAACGATCGGACTTGTGCAGCGCCTGTTCCACTGAGTCACTACAGCACCGGTGACGCACAGCGACATGGGAGCACGCTGACGCAAGAGAGGCCTGTGGAGCCGCTTAACGGCAGTGCAGTACAATGGGTAAGGATCTGGTCTTGTAACCTGAAGGTCACAGGTTCAATTCCCAGGTAGGACCCTGCTGTTGTACCTTCAGTGTATATCCAGCTGTATAAATGGATGCAATGTAAATGCTATGTAAAAAAAAAATAAAAAAAAAGTTGCGCAAGTCGCTCTGGATAAGAGCGTCTGCTAAATCCCTGCAATGTTAACCTGAGAAGACTCCTTTACTCCCACACGGGCTCCTCCCAGCCAGCACCCTGGGGAGGCCCGCCTCCACCCTCTCCGTATTCAAAGCTGAACATGTCATCAACACTTTTTCCTTCACATTTCTGAAAAAAAAGATGTACATTCGGGCCTATCTTCACACAAAGCGCGTAAAAGGATCCAGCGACGTTAAACGGAACAAACCGGCGGTAAGTAAACCCTCATTAGAACGCAGCCGGTGGAGTTATGAGCGTCACGGCGGGGGTTTCCGCCCCCGGCGCTTCCTGCTCTGAGGCTGCAGCCGGCAGGAGGGCGGGGGCTTCTGTGAGCGCTGCGAATGTCAGCGAGCGTTCACAGGCTTTTCCCTCGTCTGTGCCGACGGCACTGTGAAGGAGAGACACGACAGCGGAATCTTTCACAGACGGGCTTATCTGATCCCCCCCCCCCGGCTGCTGTGTCGCAGCTCTGTCTGGCTCTGCGGAAAGTTATCCCAGGAGGGGGGGATTCGCCGTGTTTACGCTGACCCAGAACGATACTTTAAATCTGCACCAAATTCCAAAGCCTCTTCTGAGAAGCACAGCTGTGTTTTCGCTGGAGCGGTTTGGGGGTATGCGCCTGGCTTAAGGGACCCGCAGCAGGGGTTCCAGCTCTGACCCTTGACCTGGGAGTCCTTGGAGTGCATCCACTGTCCACACCAATCGTATGCCTGGCAGGAGTCATGTGACACTGGCATCTGTCCCGCCGTGAAGCTCCATATCACATCCTAATCTTCCCGGCACAGGAACTCAGCACGCCCCGCCCTCCCTCCCTCCTTACCCGCAGGAGTTCTGTCAGGTCCGCCTCCGGCCCCGCCCCCTTCCTCAGCCCTCGGCCGATTGGGCGTCGACTTCCCGCTGCTGCTGCCGCCCCCTTCCCCAGCGCTCTGCCTGTCCACGGGCAGCGGGGAGTTCCTGTTTACCCCGAATCTGGAAAAGAGGAGTCGGGAGATGTCAGTGCTCACATACTGGCATTTACGAGCCCTTTGTTAAGGCCTCAGGCTTCTTCACATTTAGCTGTCCCTAAGTCTGAAACCCCCTCGCTGAATGTCATTAGAGATTTCATTAGAGAGGCAAATTTAATTAGACAATGTTCCTCGCTGAATAAAAACTGGATTAATTAATAATGCTTCATAAATAGCAATGCTGTTCAAGCTACCGTGAGTAAGAAAATTCCCAGCTCATTAGCCTGGGCTTCAAGACCACACAATCACAGAGACCGGCGATTTATTTACTGAACAGCTGTGAAGCATGAGGCCACAATAAACAGGCAGTATTTAGCATTTCTCAGGTTTCAACATTTGACAATTCAGTTATAGTCTATACCAAAAACACTACATTTGCCATGTTCAGATGTTCAACATGTCTTCTTCATAAAATCTGTTTGTCATTTACTTAATACTGAGACGCGATGTTATTTCAAAAAACAAGAATAAACCAAATGGGGAAAAAAACACTATGAGAAGCTTTAAAAGAAAGAAGGAAAAATGAAAAACCAGGCTGCGGAGGTACTGATCCCGCGAGCTTTACAGCCGCTAAGAGGATGAGGAGCACGCGCCGTCAGAGCTGTGGATTATGGTCTGGCGGCCGTCTGGCCTGTGTTGGGCTCGGCCCCGAGCGGATCTCACCCCTCCGGCACGGACTTCTGCCTCCAGTGGGCGGGGCCGGCGGGGCCCACGTCGCTGTAGGAGAGCATGCTGGGAGAGTTGCGGTTGTGCGCCGAGCGGCCCATCACGACGGACGAGGCCAGCGCGTAGTTGTCGGAGCCGGGGGAGAACCTGAGGAGGAGGGGGAGGGGGAGGGAGAGAGAGAGAGGGGGAGGGAGAGAGAGAGAGAGAGAGAGAAAGAGGAGGAGTTAGCGAAGGTCTGAGAGAGACATGGGGGAAGGAAAGGAGAGGAGAGAAGAAGAGAAGTGGGGAGAGAAGGGGAGAGGAAAAGAGAGGTGGGGAGATAAGGGGAGAGGAGAGGAGAAGAGAGGTGGGGAGAGAAGGGGAGAGGAAAGGAGAGGACAGGAGAGAGAGGAGAAGAGAGGAGAAGAGAGGAGAGGCGAGCGCAGCGCCCTGGGGTCTCCCCACCTTCTGTTGTCCAGGGGGCGCCCGTCGCTGGACACGCTGCGGGGGATGGCGGCGGCGCGCTCGGAGGGCGGGGCCTTGCCGACGCTGGCCCCCAGGCTGACGGCGCGGCCGGGCCCGCCCCCGTGGCCCTGCGGGGAGGCGGAGAGGGACTGCTGGGGGGAGGCGGAGCTTCGCTGCCACTTGTTGTTGTTGCTGCGGAAGGGGAACTTGTACTCGAAGGGCACGCCGTCCGCGGCGCCCTTGTACTCCACCACCGGCAGGCGGAAGAGCTCCGAGCAGCCCCTGCAGGGGGAGGAGTCACGCACACACGTCACACATCGAGGAGGGAAATCCAGGATTAGCTCGCCACAGTTCACTCCTTTCTTTTAATGGATGTACTCGTGAGAAATTAACTTAAATCATTAACTTTAAATCTTTAATCTCTTAACTTTTACTCTATACCAGTGATCCTCAGTCTGGCTCCTGGAGAGAAACAGTCTGCTGGATTTGTTTTCGCCTTAAGAACAGCAACCAATTCAGACCCAAGAAAGCAGGAGCCCTGAGTTAGCTGTGTAATCAACTGCTTTAACTGATCAGTTGCTTTGCTACTCAAGCGCTAGAGTTACAGCAAAAGCCAACGAACCCTGTGGCTCTCTAGGGCCTGGACTGAGGACCTCCGCTTTAAAAAGTATGTCAAACTGCGGAAAGGACAGACCCCACGGTGGAGAGAGTCGCAATCAGGCGCACCTGCGGGGCGTGGAGTCCTCGTGCGGGGGTATGATCACCACCCTGACGGTGACGGAGGTGCGCAGCAGGTCGATCATCTGCTCGTGGGAGAGCGTCGCCACGGCCACCTTGCAGATCTCCACCAGCCGGCTGCCCTGGCGCAGCCCCGCCTGCCAGGCGTAGCCGTACGGCTCCACCTCCGCCACGATGCCCTCGTAGTTGACGTGGAAGCCCAGCTGGCCCAGGCCGTTCCGCCGCAGGGTCATCTCCGTGGTCTCGCAGCCCTTCGTCAGGAGCTGCCCGCGGAGACGCCAAAGGACATGAGTGTGTTTCATTCTGTGTGTGTGTGTGTGTGTGTGTGTGTGTGTGTGTGTGCGTGTCTGTGAGTGCGTCTGCGTGCATCTGTGTGTGTGCGCGCGCCCGCATGTTCATTCATGTGTGTGTGTATGTGTGCATGTGTGCGTGGGTCTGTGTGTGTGTCTGTGTGCGTGCGTGTTATAAAACTTGTAATACAAGCAATACAAGGACTGGGATGTTAGTGATGACAATCCGAGGACAAACATAATATCCACTAAGTTGTTCCAATGGAAAGCAGCCACTTAAAAAAGCGGCAAGTACAAATGCATTTTTGCAGTTACGGAACACTGAAAGCTCCACAGAAAAATAACGAAAAGTGTTGCTCATACTTAACGAGCCAGGTGAAACAAGGTAATACACAACAGGTTTCATTTCTCCTTCCCCCCATGTCTCGTACATTTACTGCTAATTTCACGCTGTAAGAAACAGCAGAAATGACACGTGTGCAAATGCGTTTGAGTACAAGGCCTAATCTGTAGCGAGTTAGCCTGAGGAGGGGAGCGTCTTTGTAATCGCTCAGTTCCGTGGGCCCACAGCCGTCAGGGGAAACATCTTGAGGGGGCGGGGAGAGAGGGGGCGGGGGTGGGGACAAAGGAGAGAAGCAGGAAGGAGAGCACTCGATCTGAGAGCCCCTGAGAGCCACTCCGGGCGAGCGTAAACAGAGGGGCGGAGTTAGGGTGGGCGGAGCAGAACGGAATGCCAGAGCAGAGCCGCGTCCGTCCGGGGCTTCCGAAACCCGCCCCGCAGGGCCGAGGAGGCGCTGAGAAGGCCAGGTGGCGGACAGGTTAATCGAGTGGGGCGGAGCAGTTAAATAAACCCAACCCCCCCCCTCACTGTCCGCCCACAGAAGCATTACACACACGGCGGAGAATAAACACAGACGCGCAGGGAAGAACCTCTTCTCTTGCCTGCTCTGGATGTGCAACACCCAAGGGGTAAAAGCTGACTTTTTATTTAATGACTTTTTTTTTTGCGGGGATGTTTCCTACCCCTGCCTGCTCATCCAGCGGAACTCGCCTGGTTTGGAGCTGGGAGGGGCTCGGCCGCGAAATCAATCCGCCCCAGGCAGAGATCTGATACCCACAGTACAGGTGGGCCCTGTCAGAGGTAATGAGCACCGGATGCGTCGCCCTCCAGTGACGAGCGAGAGGAAACGCGATTATGAACATCCTGGCCGGGTTTCGGGGTTTTCCTGCTGACGGCGCGTTTCTGATGCCAGTGTGTGCGTTTAACGGGCGCGTGAGCGTTTATCGCGGCGCCCTACTTCAGACAACCACATCCAGACAGAGAGATGGGAAAAAGTGACTCTAACTGATGCTTTTTGACGACAGACGGCGTCAGAGGCTGACGCACAAAGGCGCATCTGTCGTCAAAGAGCCGCGCGAAGGCGATCGCAGCCTTGCGGTGTAGCTCCGCTCGTCATGGCGACCGCTGGAGCGCACCAGATGTGTGTACGCGTCGATGGTGAGCATGCTGTTACTGAAACGGAAAATGCCAACTGGATTTTTATTACTTTAATGACTTTTCATTTACTTAACGTATGTTTCCCATCTGACCTGGCTTGTACACATGTATAAGATAAATGAATACTGTTGGATTAACCACTGAATTAAATACTTCATTAACCTCTTAGCGCATTGCCCCTAGTGGTGGGCACGCCCGCGTGCCTAGATTACTAAAGTCAAACATTCGGTGCTACTGCAACCAACGTGTGAGATGAAAACAGAAACGCGTTGTTTCAGTTTCATTAGTAGACGATACATGACAACTATGCCGAAAACGGAGTTTCGCAGCCCCACCATAGTCGCTCCCGTCGTTCATTTAACACACACCCCCTCCCTGCAGTCTCATCTAAAAAAACACCCCCCCACCCTTGACATAATGGACAATATTGTCTATCTTGGCATTCATAAAAATATTCTTTCACCACTAAAAAATCGTATTCCGTCATAGCAACAAGATAAACCCGACAATAGCCCTAAGATTTGCCTATACAGCAGTGAAAACGCTGCTCACTGAATAACGAAATAAACGAGAAAAAGTTTTTAAAAATGATACCATGTCATTCTACAGTCAATATCTGGGACTAAATATTGAATAAATATAAAACCTTACTGTTGGTTTTACGTGTAGAGATGTCCCTTTTGAGACTGCGTGGTCATATATTGTCTTGGACAATCCGTTTGGGAAATATAGGCGCATCTGTGACGCCTGGGTATCTTCCAAAATAGCTGTGCGTAACACCACACCTGTTGTTTACGGCGTCGTCGCCCTTTTTAGTACAGTCTGACTAGATTTACAATTCATTTATTCGGTAGGCGAGAGTATAAGCTTTCTAACGATGTATAACATGTCTAATTCTGCTTTCGGAATAGCGTTTTATAGGTCAGCGTAACAGAAAATATTCTTAGCATAGCATTCACTTACGCAATCACACTCTGTTAGCAGACAAATACGATGCACCTAACGAAACATGTTCAAGGATATTTCGTAATTTCTTGGAAAATACTATTATTATTGAGGACTTCTGAACATAGCTAAGCCATATGTTTGCTGATAGACCTAGCTGACATCGTTTTCTGGAGCAAAACAGAAGCGAATAGAACAATATAATTGATACTGTCTCTCTGTCTCTCTATCTACTGAACATAGAGGAGATTTCACCATTGCTATGTAAGTATTATCGTTCAAAATATTTCGGTTATATACGTTCTTTTTGAAATTGAGTATTTTTAAATAGGTTAGTGGTGTTATATAATGTAAATATTTCACACTGTAATGTAAGCGTTAGACGGAAGTGTAATAGTTTTTGTGAAGCATGCAACAGTGATGACGTCAGAGCTGGAACATTGCCAAAACGTGGTGGACGGGTGAAAATTGTTTTCATGTTGTCTCATCCCCATACAATAAAACATACGAGAGTACAGAGTATAGAAATACACACGAGTTAATTATTACACATTTAGGGACTGTACCGCATTGTGTGACAATGTTTTTGCATTATTTTTTTAATCTGATAGCAATGTTTCATCTTAAACCCTCATAAGGGGCTCATTTATATGCTTTATAATGGACAAAAAACATTTTATTCAATTTTGGAGAGATTTTGGATATGTTTCTGGACACCTAGATATTTTAGACCACTGTACTGACTGAAAGCTTGTAATTCCCATTTGAAAATTATGCAACAGTGATTTTCTTGAGTCAAAACAGTTGATTTGTAGTGAAATACATGGATATGTTATGATTTACAGCAATGCATAATTTAGACATTTTGGATAGATTTGGAGATGCTGGGTACACTGCTTAGTTTTTGCTTCATACATCTATAGTAGTTCTACATATCCACCCTTAGATTTTATGAACTTGTGGTCAAGAAGTTTTTGACCTAGCACATGTATAGTTTAACCTCCTGCATATATTAAATCTCGCAGTATTTCATTGCGAACTTAAAAAGTGCAAATTTATTTTGGATTTTTTGTCAAAACAATTGCATTTGTGGCACTTTATTTCTTCCAAAATTATGAATATAAACTAATCTGTGTTAGTATTGTAAATTGTACAAATGTCTTGCTTCATTTAAGCCATTTTTCAAGTCTCTGTGGTGTTCACGTCTGGAGTTATAAAGCTTTAAATAGGGTACCCCCTAAATGGGCAAGGATTGGCAAAATTTGGCTTGTTCCTTAAGAGGTTAAGTAATTACTTCAGACTGAACTTTTTAAATGTGACATGTAAACGAGGAATATATAGAATAGAATTGAATGCGCTGAGGAAAACATTAAATTCAAAATAATTTCATTCAGAGATACAAACCTTTGGAAAAAGACTGCACCAAAATGTCAGGCAGCACAAAGGTCACCTCTGTGATTGAAATTAATAAAAAAATGGCTCTATATATAAATTTCCCACGGGTGCTGAACTTTATTGTCTGTTATCTGTACCGCTGACATTATGCGTTTATTGCACCTGAGCTTGCAACAGGGACCATTTACGTTTTAATTTTTTAAGACATCACCACAATCATTTTTGGCTTTTCTCTCTAATTAAATCATTAAAAGATTGTATTAAAGACTGGAGGGGGAGCCAGGTCACTGCCCCGTGCGTTAATCAGGAAACGTCCACACCGATGGGAGCGAGATACGCTCATATCACAGTCACGTAACCATAACTACCCAAGCCCCGCAGCCCCCTCACCTCCAGCCGCTTGACGATGTCGCGGAAGTCCTCGGTGTTGTTGTTGACGGAGCGCAGGGAGACGCACTCGCCGCGCTCGTAGAAGATCTTCATGGAGGCGGGGCTGCCCAGGGTCCAGCCGATGACGTCGCGGACGGAGCAGTTGAACACCACGGCCTTGGCCTCCCGGTCGATGAGCACCAGGAGCTCGTTGGAGACGGCCAGCAGGCCCTCCAGCTCCGCGCCGGCGCCGTGGTCCTCCACGTGCACGGGCCAGGTGACCGCGCCCAGGCTGCGGAGCTCCGCCCCCCCGTAGGGCCGGCTCTTCTCCTTGCGCTTGTGCGCCAGCGAGATGAAGGGGAACTTGCCCGACGGGTCGATGGGCGTGCTGGTCACGTGACGCTCCGCCAGGTCCCGCAGGTACTCCTGGCGCGTGCGCGTCGCCATGGCGCGGAACTTGTCCGACTTGTGGGCGGCGTTCTCGGCGTTGATCACCTTGGCCAGCAGGAAGTCCCGGAAGACCGTGGACTTGGGGAAGGTCACGCCCTTGGGGATGGGGGGCCCGAAAGACGGGACGTCCCTGGAACGAGCGACGGCCACGCTGGGAAGGGGGGGGGGGGGGTGGAGAGAGGACAGGGGACAAGGACAGGGGACGTGAGCAAGAGGCTGCACTGGCCGGTGAAAGACCAGTCCGCTTTAAACGCCCCCCTGTGGAAGTCTGGTGAAATTACACAGTGGCATTCAAAAGCCTCATTTTTTGAACGGTGCTTTCACAGCACTGCTTCCCGAGCCGGCGTCAAACTTCAGCGTCAGCACAGACGGCTCGCCGCAGCGCCAGCCCTTTCTGCTGCCGAGCTCGGTTATCACAGTCAACAGCTCCAGACAAAAGACGGCACGCGCTGGGGTGCCGAACGACTGCAGTTGATCTGTGCTGTTGAACTGCGTGGAGAGCGCTGTTCCCCAACCTCGCGTTTCTCTCGCTCGGGCTACACTGCGATGGCTTAAGGATCAAAGCTCCCCAGCTCTGCCACTTTCATCTCTGATCAGACGCGCCGGTCGCAAACTGATCAAGGCCGCTCGCACCGAGCACTCAGCTGTCGGCTGGCTGAAACTCACAGATAACTCTTTAAAGCATTTTTTTGTTTGTCTGAGAGCTTCTTCACGACCGGCAAGCTCACAATGAGAAAAACCTAATTGGCCAAGAAAAGCAACGAATGAAAGCCGCTACTTCAGGGCAACTTGGAAACTTTTCCAATTGTTACAGTATGCTTTCACATAAAATAAATAATCACTTTAAACAAAAAAAAGTTTTAAAAAATAACTAAGTATCTACGTTACTGCTCTATTCACAGGGAGGGTGTCGAGGGAGGATTTGGACGAAGTTGTTCACAATCTTGTTCTCCGGCTTCAAACAGCTTCCCATCTCTACAGAGGCTCCTCCCTAACAGCAGCTGTGTGTGAGAGCACGGACAGAGCCGAGCTCTCCACCCACACCCCCACCCCGACCCCCACCCCCTTCCTTTCATTTGTTTCCATCTCCCGCAACGGACAAGTAAAGCTTCCTGCGCTGTCTGGTATGTGTGGAACTCGGGCTGCTCGCTGGAGTGAGGAGCGGAGAGCTCTGGGTTTGTTTGGAAAGTACCCCCCGCCCCAGACACGAGGAACCCACGCGGGGGAAGCCGTCCAGAACAGAGGATCGCTGGAATGGGGTGGGGAGGGCCCCTGTGGGCCCGAAGGAAGGGGGGGGGGGGGGGGGGAGTTACGGGGGAGTGGGCTCCTGACCGCTCCTGACTCCTAGCAGCCTCCAGTTACGACTTGGATAACATTTCTTGGACAAGGCGGAAAGCCGCAAACTTCCTGAGACAGTGTGGGTGAATGAGTGAGTAAGCGAATGAGCGAGTGAGTGAGTAGGAGAAAGAAGATGAGGTCTGGGATATGAAAACAGACAGACCTTTGTCTTAAATACAGTCTTCCTCCAGCTATTGTTCCACATTAGCCCTTTCACTTCACAGCATAAAGAAGGGTGTAAGTCATCCTATAGGCAGAACTCCCCCTGGGTGACATATATATTCCTCCTATTCAAGCCAAATTATTGTACTACAATAAACCCCAGAGTTGAATTACCATCAATTAGTCATGAGCTAGACACTGACCTGCAACTCTGTCTCTGCCACTATTGTTCAACACCTCATTTCCCATAAACAAACTGACAGGTTGCTAGTGTCCGGATTTTCTTCCAAGTATAATGTTGTTGGCCAAATAGAGATAAGACAGCAAAGAGTGTACATATCACAATTAAAGAACCCTGCATTCAGCTGCCTGTTCCAATGAATGAAGGCTCAGGCAGCAAAGTCAGCCAAGATGCATTTCGAAAAGCCTTCAAAAATAGACACTGTCCAGGACATTTAATAAAATGCTCAGCGTGGCAAATATAAAGGGTCTTATGAAAACTAAGAGAAATCTGCACTGGTAAAATCCGGACCCCACTCTCTTTGGACACAAAAGGCTGTGCTGTGTTAGAGAAAAATAAACATACATTGTGTAGGCTGATTTCAGAGCACTAGTTGCCAAGACAAACCCACTTTTAGCCCATGGAAATGGTAAGACAACTGGACATGCCTGGAATCTGTTTGTCTTGGGTGATACACCCCCTTGTGAGAACAAGAGTGCACCAGCCCCTGGGATAACCACCCCCCAAACGGTCTTGGAGGCAGTTGATCTTCCATTTCCTTTCATGCATCATGCAAAAGAAAGCAGCTCTAACTAGGGTTGAGACTAACAACATTACTACCAAGGGGTCCATCTAACATTCTGATTAATCTGAACTGATGCTCAGCAAGGGACTACAGTGAGAACTTCAGAACAGCACTATCAACAATAACCGAGCACAAATACTGTCCTGCATTTAAACAATTAAAAGGTGAGAATCTCAAATTAAGAGGAATGAGAACAACCTTGTAGTCCAAACTGACTACGAGACCAAGCCACGTGCGATTAGTGCTAACCGCGGTCCAAAACACCACAGGGAAACATGCATTAGCTTAGGGAGGCTCCAATAAACACACTCAGCCTACAAACCACAGCCTTGTTCTAAATGCCGAAGTGAACCCTTACCAGCTGTCTGAGATGCGCCCTGCCGCCCTGTTCCTCACGCAGTGGGCAAAGCAATTAGACGGCGGAGCGTCGCGGGTCGAATTGGCGGGACAGCCAGAAAATGACGCGGAGGAGCAGAATCCCGTCTGAGGTTTGGGAGAGGGAGGGGAGGCGGTGCCTGCTAGGTTCACACTAGGACATCGACAAGGAGAGACGTTTGGCGGGAGCCCATGGACGCCCAAGCCTATTTCGCCACTGGTCGAACTTCTCAATCCCCAGTATACACCGACGGGGGCAGCAAGGAAGCCAACCGAGCGAACTATCAAAACAGCAAGTAAAAAGCCTTATCTGCCGTTAGCACGTCCATTAGCACGTCCATTAGCTCCAACACTTGAGAAGAGAGAGGAAAAGCAGGCGGGTGAACGTTTCCTCCTCCCGACCCTTCCGGTCTGTCAGGCTCGGGGAAAACCAGGAGTGTCCCTCAGAACGAGCGACTGGGCTCAGGGCGGCGTCGTTAGCGCTGGGGCGCGGAGCGCGTCCGCGTGACGAGGCGCTGGCGAGCTCTGAGCGGGAGGAGCGCAGCGCGGCGGCTCAAGAAGCCTCGTCCGCTCCGCTCCGGGGAGGATCCTTCAAGCGAGCAGCGCTAACCGCTTCAGACCGCTCCGTCGCCCCGCCGCCCGGGGGCCAGGGGGACGGCGCGCGCGATTGGCTGAGGCTGGAGCAGCACGCGTGACTGATTTAGGCTGAAGCGTCCAGCGGTCGCGTTATTAGCGAGCTCGAAGAGCAGGCTTAGGGGACGGTTAGACGAACGATGGTGATGGGGGGGGGGGGGGGGGGGGTCTGACCAATCAACAACAATCAAACAAACCACTGTACCGTCCAGAGGAGTGTGCATCAGCAGTCGGAGAGCGGGTGAGAAGGGACTCACCTGTAGCAGGTGCTGTCGGAGCAGGGGCTGTGAGCACGCACTATGACGAAGACGTGCTGGAAATGTGAGCGAATATTTTTGGGCGTGAATGGTTGGGCTCCTGGCTCCTGGAAAACAATGGTCACGATGTCGTTCCCAATGTGCCGTTTCCTTAGCAACTGCAGAAAACAGAAGCATAGTCAAAACCTGTTTAGGCTAACAAATTTTTTGCCAAACACCAGTTCAGTAGCTCAATATCTTGGTGCTTAACTTGAACTACAGGAGTAACATCAGTTTTCAAAATGCAGGATGCAAGCAATTTCAGTCACGTAATCCAGTTGCTATTTCAGTTGCATCACTTAATTTCTGGGTTGCTGCCCCTTACGTAAAGTATTAAAGGTCTCCTGCTGTGTGTAATCAGGAGTGCAGGCCGATAAGACTGAGGCCTTACCTGCTGTTTGTAATCAGGAGAACAGGCTAACAAGATTGAGGCCTCACCTGCTGTTTGTAATCAGGAGAACAGGCTAACAAGACTGAGGCCTTACCTGCTGTTTGTAATCAGTGCAGGCTGATAAGACTGAGGCCTTACCTGCTGTTTGTAATCAGGAGTGCAGGCCGATAAGACTGAGGTCTTACCTGCTGTTTGTAATCAGGAGTGCAGGCCGACAAGACTGAGGCCTTACCTGCTGTTTGTAATCAGGAGCACAGGCTAACAAGACTGAGGCCTTACCTGCTGTTTGTAATCAGGAGATCAGGCTAACAAGACTGAGGCCTTACCTGCTGTTTGTAATCAGGAGATCAGGCTAACAAGACTGAGGCCTTACCTGCTGTTTGTAATCAGTGCAGGCCGATAAGACTGGGGCCTCACCTGCTGTTTGTTGTTGGGAGTGTAGGGTAGCATGGTGGACACATGGAACATGATCTCATAGTCCTTGTAGGTGGTGTACAGTGAGTGGGTGCCCGTGGAATCCGCTGTAAAACAAGGAGAACTCAAGTTACCCATAAGTCCCATTGTTCTACTGCAGCTGCATTCTGCATGCGTACTTCTCATTGGCTAGAGGTGCTGCATGAGGTTCCTATTTCAACCACCCTCGGGTATCTCATGACATCGCCCAAATCGACAGATGTCTTTCTCATGGCAAAACCTTGAGGGCAGTCATTTATCTCTAACCTTTATCGCGACATCTCACACACAGCCCAGGTGGCAGACTTCCTTAAATTTTTCATATCTGGAGGGGAGGAAATGTCAGCCATGATTAAAGACTGTCACCACAAGCTGTGTTTTGGTTAATAAGCTTCCGCTCTTGAGGCTCTTGTGCGGTGTATCCAGTTAAAGAACTTGCTAACAGCACAGTGATGTGCTCAGCAGTCCAGAATGGGGTCTTGAACATAGCAGTGCTGGCTGTTGTCAGGGCTCCCATGCAGTACTGTGCCCTAGAATGTAGCCATCAGCAGGGCATTGTCTGCCACACCAGGCGATAGCAGATCAATTAACTGAGCCCTGTGGTCTGACTGTGCATGCTCCCAACTACGCAAGAACCACACAAAATCTTGGAGGACGCTGCAATAATGGGATGCACTTTGAATTGAGAACAGGCAGTCAAAATTACAGAATTTTAAAAAAAGGGATGAAAAGTTATTTTAAAAATCATTCCGATCTGCTGTCCTGCTCTGCAGAACTCCGGTATCGCGACCTTCTCAGGATCGCACCGATTAGAACACAAGGCAGGAATTTCTGAGACAGCACCAGTGAAAAGGCAAAGAAAATTCTCACAAAAAATCTAAGAGCAAGCAAAAGCACTGAAAGCAATTACAGCTAATTAAATTAGCTCACAAAGACATAACAATGAGGTCTAACCCAAAGGGATCCATTCAATTTACACTCCCTTTTGAACAACAACAGTGTAAAAAGGTTCACTCACAGTGCCATTCCGAAGCACCGTTTATCACTGCAGATTAATATTAGGACTACAAACACAGAGCATTACTGCCCTGCGCGGTCCTATGAGCAGTCAACACCCTGCCCCCGGAATAATCTAATCAGCTGGTTAAGGCTCACTGTGCTTCACTGCCTCTGCCAGTTTGATTTAAAAACATTAAGCAATTTAGCGGATTAGGAGAAATTCAGGTTGGGGGGAGAGAGGGGAAATTGCAAAAATAGACAAATGTGATTATGCCCGTGATTGGGATCGGGAGCCATTTCCTGGTCTCGTTACGGCCATAAAGGGCGTAGTGGAGCGTGTGTGCCAGCCGCGACGTGGGCGACTGAGCCTCGCACGCCCCGGGGAGCGGGGAGAGAGAGAGAGAGAAAAACACAGAGAGAGAGAGAGAGAGAGAGAGAAAAAGAGGGAGAGAGAGTGAGAGAGAGAAAAACAGGGAGAGAGAGAAAGAGAGAGAGAAAAACAGGGAGAGAGAGAGAGAGAGAGAGAGAGAAAAACACGGAGAGAGAGAGAAAAACAGGGAGAGAGAGAGAGAAAAACAGAGAGAGAGAGAAAAACAGAGAGAGAGAGAGAGTGAGAGAGAGAGAGAAAAACAGGGAGAGAGTGAGAGTGAGAGAGAAAGAGAGAGAGAAAAACAGAGACAGAGAGAGAGAAAAACAGGGAGAGAGAGAGTGAGAGAGAAAGAGAGAGAGAAAAATAGAGAGAGAGAAAAACAGAGAGAGAGAGAGAACAAAACAGAGAGAGACTGGATGGGAAACAGCGAGAGAGAGAGAGACAGAGCAGGGGCGAGAGAGAGAGAGAGGCTGCGAGACAGATTAAAAGGGAATGTGAGAAAATGAGAGGAACAGGAAAAGAACAGAAGAGGCAACGGGCGAGACTGAGGCCAGCTGTTCGGTAAAGCCGTTTACAGGATTACAGAGATTAACGGGAACTAATGATCATAACGCCAAGAAAACCTGAGGCCAGAATTACTGCGGCGGGGCGGGGGGGGGGGAAGAAGCAAATTAAGGAAAGATAGCAGCTTATGCGATTTATAAAGACAAGGACTTTTAACTGATATCATGATTCAAGTGCCCCTGAGGGACACAGCAGGGGATAGTTATATGTGTTTTGGAAGAGTACAACACACACATCCAGATATGATAGCCCTGTAGCACTTGAAATATAGTGGCTCAGTTCCAGAGTTAAACTACCCTGCCCCTCCCACCAACTCCATAAAAAAACCTCAGCCCCCTTCCCTGCTGCAAATCCCACCCCATGCCCTCCCAGCCCGTCTCCTAGGTGATTCGAGAGAGGGCGGGACGCACTCTTGGTGTCCAGCTGGGCGCGGTACTTGGTGAAGCCCTTCAGGCGCACGCGCTCGCCCAGCAGCTGCAGGAACTCCTCCATGGCGGGGCCGGCCGCCTCGTTGTTGTACATCTCCTCCTCGCTGCTCTGGCCTGCCTGGCAGTACATCACCCCCACCTTCAGCTGGAAGCTCAGCTGTGGAGACAGGAGGAGGGGAGACACATGGGGGGGGGGGGTTTTAGGATCCGCGCTGCCTGAAAGAGCTCCGCCCCCACCGTCACCAGGGGGGGGCGGGCGCTCGAGAGCGTGACTGGTGTGGCCGAGGGGCCGAGGCGGGCGTGGCCTACCCCCTGCTCGTCCAGCTTCATCAGCTGCTCGGTGACCTTGGGCGTGTTGAGCGCCAGCCGCAGGCAGTGGGCGTTCAGCTCGGGCACCAGGTACTCCAGCACCTCCTTGAGGGGCAGCCCGCGGGCCGTGCCGTGCTTGGAGGTGGAGGGCACGCCGTCCTCCAGGATGGAGCCCCGTAGCGTGGTCAGCTGGGAGGGGCAGAGCGCCATTAGTACAGGACCGAGTGACCCTTCCAAATCTCCACTCATCCACTGGGGGGGGGATACAGCTCAAAGGACAACCCCCACATCTAACTGACCAAAAACACTGGGACACAACCCCGTCAATTTAAGCTAGTGGCGTTCGCTGCTAGTGCTGTAGCCACCATTAGGTACATATCGGCTGAGAGGGAATGAAACACAATATAAGAGAGGGGATTTATCCAAATGTAATGTGACAACAGTGGGCTCATTGTGTGCTGAACTCAGATTGAACTCAATCACTCCGCTATCATATGTTGCTGGAAGGCAGAGCAGTGATCTCTTATTCTTACGGTGAATGACTGGGCCTTGTGGGTGGGGTGGGAGAGCAGCACCACCCCACCCACACCCATTTCCCAAGGGGAGATAAGAGCAGTAAGAATGTGGCATTTTACCGTCTCTGGACACCAAGACTCCTTCAGCCAGGCGTCTTAAATCATATCTGATGGCAAGATATAAATATAAATCTGCCTCCAGGGATAATTTCAGTTAAGATTACAATGCTTACAAAATGTCATTTTTAAAAGTTAGATATTTGTAATTTCATGTTAAAATGTATTTCTTTCCTAAAACATTTCCCTCCTCTAACCTCAAAATGAATGTATAGACAACAGAATCCATGCAGAAAAACGATCTGCAATAAATAACACATTAAGCAAGTGAATTAAAACAATCAGCTTTCTTCCCAACACATTCAGCATAATATTGAACAGCAGTTAATTAATTTGTGATGAGCACATGACAACTACTTCAGGGCACAAACTGTAAAGTGCATGTGTCATTCTTTTAAGGCGATGGAGACACACAAGCCTAACAGCTGGCTCTTACCTCACCAGTCATGTGCACATTTAAAGACAAGTAAATTCTGCATGCAAGTTTTCATGAAACACGGCGATTGCATCAGGGCTGAATGAGTCAAGGATGGTTACAACACACAGAACACCGCAGGAGTGACAGTTTAGTTAATTAAGGCCTGCTTCCTGCAGACTGTAGATAAGTGTATGTCCACAGGCATATCTCTCCTTATGCTAAGGCTAGCTGCAGTTCACTGATGTATGACAGTACAGCTAGCCAATATCCAATTATATATGAAAATGTTTGCTCAAGGTTAACTACATTAGATAAGTAGGATACGTAGGATTCAATTCACATCAGTAAACATCTGTTAAAATTCTGTTTATATTCATGAACATTTGCATGTTGTCACTTGAATAGTCAATGGCAAATGTCACAACTATGAAGACAACACACACACACACCATGCTGTATGGCTCTGTATCACAGCAAAATGTTTCATTTTGAACATTCATAGTTCAGTTTCATATTTGGATAGAACACCAACAAATCCACTCTATTCTACCATAGAATTTCCAGGTTCTCCTCCCCTTTAACTGGTGGTGTGGGGCAGTTGGCTCGATTTCAAATGTTGGCAAAATTACAGTGAGGAAGGAAGCACAAAGCTTCTCACAGTCCTGCTCCAAGGATCTAAATCCATCTTTCTTGCACTTCAAGCATTATGTAACTTCCCAGTTTGAGACTCATGTCATAAATGACATTTATGTAATTAATGTGATATTAATGTCACTATGAAGCATGAAATAAAAATAGCCTTTATAATTAGCCTAGAAAGAATGCAGAGTGCAGACCTCCATCAAGGCACAACAAATCTCACACGAATGCGCACAGTAAATGTTTGGCGATCCTGTTGTTACTTTTTAAGGTATGTTTGGCCTGATGGTGGTGCTAGAGAAAAAGTCATGGGGTCATCAAAGTTAGTTGGCTTCTTCCTCTAGGGAACATGACTGCGCACAGCAAATTTTACGGCAATCTGGCAATTACTGCTCCAGACATGTCTGTCAGAGATGAACGGGCAAACGGACGCACGTGGTTACACAAATAACGACAAGCTAGAGGGTGAAAAACGGCACACTGAAAGCCGAAGCTCAAACAGCAGGCGAGAGCACGCCAGTCTGCACGCCAGCCCGCACGCCAGCCCCTGTGCGACACACAGGAGATTACCGCAGTGTTCAACACGCGCTTCAGCGTTCCTTATGTAACACTGCAGCGCGTGTCAGAGCCGGACACCGCCTTCAGCTCGCTCTTCACGAACGGTAGCTTGGGGAAATGTAGATGCCGATGTCTACAGACAACACTGAACAGGGTCGACTGTCCACTGCGAGTTCAGAGATTCCTTAAGTGCAGAGAAAGAACACGACTACCCCCCCTCCATTTTGTGACACCACTTCTGACTCTGGGGCGGGGGCATTTCTCCAGGAGAAAAAGTGTAAAGTGATACATAAGATGTACACTCTGGGCCAAAATCAATAACAGGTATTTTTCCAGCACAAGCTGGCCAGCAAAGGACTTGCGCCAACTTGTTTAGCATCATAGCACAAATGCAAACTGAAAACAAGTTTGTGCGTTCGTGCAAGTCGTGCACAGACGTCAAACAAGTTATGAAAAGAAAAATGTAACAAACTGTTGTATAACAGAATATTCCAATTTCGCATACTTCAGTATTAAGTTATTTTTAGAAAATTAAATAAAAACGGCTTGCGGTCGTGGAATAAACAAACGTTTCCCTTCTCCACATTTCATTTACAGCATCAGCGGTGCATGAAACGCGTCGAGCTCTCTGACATAACCTCAGCATCGGTCCGATAACGGCAAGTTATTATTGGCCGGTACTGATACAGCCCCAGAAGCCTGTATCATAAAGCAGGATCACTGAGTTTGCAGGATAACCGCACCGAGTAAAACCCAGAACAGCTCATCTTTCTTCAGTCCATGTTTCAGGTTTGGGAGGGTTCCGGAATTCGCTCAGTGCAGTCATTCAGCTCAGTCAGTAATCCTGCTTTGTGATACAGGTACCCCGATATCAGGCACCCCTGTTATAAGCACCTCCCCCCTGCCCGTGAGCGGCCTCACCTCGCTGGTGCGGAAGATGACCCGGTAGTTGTACTGCGGCCCGTGATCCTTGTGGTCCTCCAGCTTCTCCCTGCGCAGGCTGACCGCCACGGGCCCCAGCGTCTCGTCCACCCCAAAGTAGTTCCAGTGCTCTGAGACCGGGAGAGAGAGAGAGAGAGAGAGAGAGGCGCTCGGTCAGGAGGAGGGGCCTGACAGGACCGCCGGCCCCGCCCAGCGCAGGAGTCCGAGCGATCGTCAGGGGAGACGGGGACAGAGTGACGGGGAAGGGGCGGGGGATGGACAGACCAGGGTCAACCAGCCATGACTTGAACACAGGGCTGCGGTCTTTCCACAGGTCTCAGGTTTCAGACCTGAACACGGGTTCATACTGGAACACGTTGATATATCCTGACCCTGACATCAGTTAAACAGCAGGAAACTGCTGCACACTGAAACAACCTTCTAAAGAACTAAAAATACATCTGTACTCACAGATGAAGAACCAACACAGCTCAAAATGTTCACTTAAAACACCTACAATTTCTACCCAAGTACTTCCTGTACTACCCTCATAATGTCTACCCAAGTGCTGTAGAGGACATTTGTACACCCTTTTCCAGTCTTATTCACATCAATAAGACGTGTTCATTGGTCACCCGCGATGGCGGGAAGGACTCACCTCTTAGGTAGAAGTACTTCCTGTAGTAATAGGAGCCCAGGTCGACGTGCTCCACGATGTAGCGCTTGCCCCGGTCCATGTGCACGCCCTGGCTGTCCTTGGGCACCTCCAGCACGGCCACGCCGTTGTTGGTGCAGTGGGTGCTGAGCGACGACTCGAAGGGGTTCCCGTCGGCCGCCGCCGCCACCGCGGCGGGGCCCCCGCTGCCGATGCTGCCCAGCTTGGACAGGCTGATCTTGCGCTCGCCCTCGCCCCCGACCTCGTTGCGGAAGCAGGGGCAGCTGAGCACCAGCTCGTTGCTCTTGTCGTCGCCGGCGTCCAGGCCCACGCCGTCCTTGGCGCTCAGCTCCTCCTGGCTGCCGCAGGGCGAGCTGTAGGGGGCGCTGTGGGTGGAGGAGAGCGAGGAGGAGGCGGAGGCGGCGGCGGCGGCCGAGGCCCCCGTGGTGGTGTTCCTCAGCTTGGCCGAGGTCTGCCGGCTGTGGGCCGCCTCGTTCAGGTCGAACAGGACGCTCTGGACGTCGTAGTGGGCGAAGCCCTTCTGGCAGGCCCACGGCTTCGGGGGGGGCCCCCCGTCTTCGGACCGCCCGTCCTCCGCGTCCGAGCCCGCCCGGGAGGAGTCGCCCTCCGTCCTCGCCGTCCGCAGCTTCCGGAATATGGAGTCGCCCCCCGTCTCCGACTTGGACCGCCTCTTGAGGGGCTTCTCGCGCTCCTTCAGCCGGGCGGAGGGGCTGCCCCGGCGGCCCGCAACCGGCCCGTCCGGCAGGTCGAACCCCGCCTGCTTGTGGCTGATGGTCAGCAGGTCGCCCAGCCTGTCGGGGGCGGGGCTGCGCTGGTCGGGCTTGTCGCCCTGGTAACCTTTGAGCATGTCGAAGAAGCTCTCGCCGGAGGGGCCGTGCTTGTCGATGGAGGACGTGCTGCCGTACTCCCGGTGGACGGGGGACCACTTGGCCCCGGGCGAGCCCCAGTCCTCCGCGCCGTCGCTGCCGGCGTCCAGCTCGCTGATGGTGATGTCGCTGTTGCTGCGCTGCCGGATGCGCCGCGGGCCCCGGCGGGAGGAGCCCCGCTGGTCGTCGGGGGACAGGAAGCGGCCGTCGTGGCCGGCGGCAGCGGCGGCCTGCGTCTTGCTCTTCAGCGTGTTGTGGATGTTGCGCAGCATGTTGGAGTCCTGCGGGCTCATCAGGTGGCCCAGTCTGTTAGACAGGTTGGTCTGCCCGTTGCCGGGGGCGGAGCCGGGGGCGGGGCCCGGGGCGTCCATGTCCAAGGCCACGTGCCACACCGCCCCGCCGCTGTCCTTCCTGGGGGGCCAGTCGGCCACCCTGGCCCGCACGCCCATTTTGGGCACGCCCGGCGTGCAGCCGGACAGGTGGGCGCTCTCGCTGCGGGGGGGCGGGGCCCCGCCGTTGGGCAGGCGGCGGGTGTAGAACTCGTCGGTGGCCGGGACCGACCCCCCGACGCTGCGCTCGGTCTGCGAGCGCTTCAGGCTCGTCATGGTCCCTCGTCGCCGCGGCGATCAGCAGCGGGGCATGCCGGCCGCGTGGGCGTGGCCCGCCTCCGTGGGGACCGAGGGCGGGGCCGCCGTGCTGTGCTTCCCGCGGCACTCAGGCCTGCATGCTGTCCCTCCAGACGCTGTCTGACCTCTCACTGACCCGCACACGCCCGTTGCACTCTCATCTCACCTGGAAACCTGGAGCCTGGGGACAGGGGAGAGAAATTTAGACAGTTAGACAGTTAGACAGTGCTGCATTAGACCATCACTGAGCACCAACCTCTATCTATCACTGAAGCACAGGCAAAGCCTGCTAATCAGAGCAGGCAGAAAGGCCTGAAATAATGAAGCACTTTGAAAGCCTGCCTTTACAGAAAACCGCACAACACACAAGATCAGATATATTTCACAGACCTCGTCTGTGTCATCCCTTAACCGCAACACTTAACATTTAAGGAACACTGCTGAAGAAAACATCCTCTTACAGCTAGTCCTCAAAGTAAAAATAAAAATAAATAAAAATATTTAAAAAACAATGATAGTTACTGTCCTACAGCTTAAGAAGCTCAACTGAGCATGAACAGCCTGGGGTAGAAATCCGAGGCCCAGTGACTTATTCGCTCCGAACAGCTAACTATTCAACAACGGCAGATTTTCTGCATGGACGGATTGACTCCTATTGGACAGCACAGCATCACTCCATTTCTGGCTGAACAGCTTCAGTGCAGGTCACAAGAGAACAGGCATCATACCCTGCTCCGCACAGGGCCACACAACACCAGAACTTTTTACATTAGCCTACATAGGACCACACTGCTCCACACTGGGTAATACAGCACAAGAACTCTTTACACTAGCTTACGTAGGACCGCACTGCTCCACACTAGCCCATACACCTCTGAAGGCTCCAATAAACATTGCACATGGAATTCCAAACAGGAAATGAAATTCTTGGCACAGCCGAGTAAGGCATCCTTGGAGTAGGCCAGCTCCAAGCTGGAAACCTGTTCTAATTTGCACTGTTTGGCTCCCTCATCTGAGATGCGATTCCACACCGGGAAATTCTAGAGTTTAATAAATAACTTCTTTCAGACCTGAAAGCAAGAGACCCCTCTTTCTGCTTCACCGTACAGCACCGCGTGGGAGAGGCAGACGGTCATAAAACATTAAATTCTTTTCCATCCGAACTTCTAGATAATATAATGTGTCTTTTTTCTAGGAGGCAGACCTCAATGAGATATTCCCCATCTCTCTCTGAATTTCTGAGATTTTTGGCCGCACTTTCACAAGCTATGGCGTGCCCATAGGCTATTTGTGCTGGTTATAAACATTGAGCCTGGTGTTTTTCAGCTGTACCTCAGACAGACAGGAACTCAAGTCTGCATGACTTCACTGACCCAGCGGAGGTCCCAACACCATTCGATGGGGTAAAAAGCCACCCACGTGCTTGATTCCAGATGATGCAGCCGCTATCGCCAGGGAAACGGAAGCAAGCAGCCGAGGCGCAGAAAACCTCCGCCATGTAAGAAAACGTGCGCACAGCGGTGACTTAAAAACTTGGCCCCGAACTTCGCAAAACCCAATTACCCAAACACTCCGAACGCAATTTGATAACACGGCTGAGCTGACGCTCAAAAACGGAAATGCGCCGATTTCAAGAATCGGTTTAGGGTAACGAGCGTGAGAAAACATCATTAACAACCGTGCCCATCACACGTGTTAGGCTCCAGGTTGTAGCGCTGTCACTTCTCTAACCGTGACTGTCTCTAGGAGTCTGTCTCTCCACAGTCCCTGGCCAGACAGCAATGCCCCAGGTCGCTGGCTACCCTCATCAGTATTCTGAGACACCAGTCACCGCACGAAGCCTAACTGCCTGTGCACACATGAACACAGGCTCAGTCAAAGCTGGTGGGCAGATGAAGAGGTCCTTGATGTTTCCTTGGCGCATTCCCTGAGTTTGGCGGGGACGCACGCTCACAGACGTCGCTGCGTTTCGCTCTTCTTGTGACGGGGAAGCTGTGAAACCGGCGACGTTCCGTGCGATCGCTGCCAGCCGAGCCGAGCCAAGCGAGCGAACGCGCCGCCGACCGCCATCCAAACCCCGCGGGTCGAGCGGGCACCCAGGTTAACCTGACATCACAGGCTGTCTCCGATTAAAGGAAAACCCCGTGGAGCCGAATAAAACAGCTACGTCAAATATTAAAGCGCTCGCATCTCTGAAGCCCGCATCAAACGCAATTCAAGCCAGCGGGACCGTGGCGGTAATACCCCCGCGCCGTGATGAGGCGCGCTATCGGGACCCAAATCAAAGGAGGGCCAGGATGGGACCCTTAAAGAGGGGGGAAGCTACTGCAGAATTAGCACTAAGCATCACACCGCCAGGGGTACGTAAGGACACCGGTTTGAGCGGTAGGGTGGACAGAGTCACGGAACGCCGCAGACGACGGGACCCGACGGGAGATCACACGGCCCAATCAGCCGGCAGCTGTGGAGCTCCGAGGCCGAGGCGTGACGGCCTGTGACCTGGACGAAATCGGACGAGGCTCTGAGCACACGGCAGGTGGGCACATGCAGCGGGGGGGTCAGTCCACATCAATCCCAGAATTCCCAGGCAGTCTATATGACATGTGCGTTCAGCATGTGCGTAGTCCCAGAAATGACAAAGGCAGAAAAGCAAAGAAAAGCCTGGGTCCTCATCTGGATCCTGGCGCGCGCACGCAAGCTGCAAATCACCCGCCAGCCACCTCCACGCATCACTTACACAGCGCCATCATATCAGACCGGAGGGCTAAAGCAGAAGCGATTGATCTTCCAGAAGCTTCTGCACAGAATCTCCTTAAGTGCTTCAAATCCCATCTGATCTGCCAATCTAAACAGTGGCACGACTTCAAGCGATCACGAGAAATGAGTTCCATTCAAAAAGACCGGGAATTGGCTTCCGACTGTTTTTCCTGTCATTTCTTTTTTAAATCACAGCGAATATTCCTAAACCTCAGTGCTCGTGGCCTGCTCTGTTTCTGAGCCAGGAAAAGGAAAGGCCTCGCCTCTCTGGAAGATGGAAGAAGCACACAGCTTCACTTTCTTTGAATTCCAGGCCCACAAATACAGAGAGAAGAGCTGCTGTGTTCTCCCGCCAAAAGAAAGGCGATTATTTGTCTTTCGGTGGCCCTGGCAATAGGGCAGCCCCGGGACGAACGGGCAGGCCGGGTCAGGGGCAGAGGTGAAGCGCCGCTTAAAATGGGCGGGCTGGACTGGACTGAAGCTCCGCTCTGTTCCGTATCCCGGCAACCGGCTGGCAGGCCGCTAAAATCCCGGACTGAATCTGCGAACGAGAAAACGAAAGGGAGCTGAAACTGTATCGCCCCCCTTTTCGGCAGCGAGGAGGTCGCGTAGACCGCCCCGCGCGATAGAAAGGGCCGCATTCCGTCGCCGACCTTTCGCACGACAGCATAAGCTGAGGAGCGGGACGCTATTGTGCGGGGAACATTGTGCGGTCTCCCTGGAATGCGGTCCCTAATGGCCGCCTGAAAGCTCTTTGTAGGCAGTAATCCTTACGGACTGCGGCGGCCCCAGCGGCCTATTCCAGTCAGGCTGCCATTGTCCGCCACGGCGCGCGGGCTTTTCACAGGGGGTCAGGAATGCTTACAGCGCACCGCACGGGAAACGTCGGCATGAAGACCCGGCATTGTGCGCGCGGGCCGACCGGCGCTTATCCGCGGCGTCTGAAACCTTCCTGCTCGCCCAGCCCGACGCGCGGGGAAGCTTAAGAGCTCTCGCCCGGAGAACACATCCACAGCATTATCGCTACATGAATGTGGTTCTGCCCCAAAGTCTGCTGGGAGGAGAGGGGCTCCTAAAGGGACTGGAACAGAATCAGGATGGGTTCTGTGTGTGCCCAGACACCGGGAACAGAGCGGGTACCAGCACTGTCATACGGGGGGGAGGGGTCTGTGTGTGTGTGTGTGTGTGTGTGTGTGTGTGCAAGTGCATGCGTATTTGTAAGGGGGGTTGAGAGATGTACTTGCACATGCCTATATGCCTGACTGCATGTGTGTGTGTGTCAGAGGGTGGGGTCATGGAAGGACAAGTATGTGTGTGTGCAATTATGTCTGACTCTGTGTGTGTGTGTGTGTGTGTGTGTGTGTGTGTGTGCATGTGCGTGTGTGTCCTTCACTAGGTCTGAAGGCACCCGGAGAGGAAGCCAGGGAGCAGTGTGCAGAGATGCTCATGTTTCCTCCCGTAAGCCCAAGTGGCTCAGGTTGTGATCTGTGCTTAACTGCATGCCATGAAAGGCATTGTGCCCATCTCCATGGTAACACAGGGTTTACTTCCTGTAACTGGGCAGCTGACCTCCCAGCTGCTTCCTCTGGCCCGAGGAGAGGGTGGAACATTCCACAGCTCAGCTGGGGCCCGGCGGGTGATGTCGTGGGCGTATTCTAAGGGAAGGAAGGGGGTGTGCTTTCTAATCAAACCTGTCACAAAGACAGGGTGACGTACTGCTGGTATGAGCCTCCAAACGCAGCTTCCCAGGAGTCCAGGACGTTCGGAATGAGTCATGGACAGGCACAATTGCCAGGTACCCAAGACTAACATGATCGTGCGAATGGGGTGCGGGGGTGGAGACAGAATTACACAGAGAGGGCTAACTCCAAAAACCGTATGTAACATTTACATTTTGGAATACTCATCGTCACACATATCCAGTGTGACTTTAAACAGACCAGTATTTTACATATTTACGCCTTGTTCAAGCATTTAATAGCGGCACACCAGATGGGAATCAACCCAGTTGAGTTATAAGCCTAGTTCCCCAACCGTTGTGCCACACCGTTTCCACAGTGGCCACAATGGTACAACACAATGCTACAAATCTCAGGTGTACTTAGACAGCATAAGCAACCTCTATGTATGAGCCCTGATGTGTAACTGAAAGGTATGTGAGGGTTCTCCAATGCCAGCGGGAGTAGTGAAGGGCACCGGGGGCCACTGGCGGGAGCAGTATCCACGCTTCCTGGCATGTGGCGGGGGCACGCTCCCGTTCCCAGCCGGCGCAGCGGCAGGGGTCCCGGCGAGGGGGCGGGGGTCGCACCCCGCGGGGACACGAATCGCACGCCCGGGCCATTCAGCCCGGGCCGATTGCCGTCCCCCCGAACAGAGGCTCCGTCGTTCCTCGCTGTCCCGTGCCATGTTCCCAAGGGCCGGACAATGGGCCGGGGCCTCCGCTCTACAAGCTCTAATTACTTGTCCGCTGTTTGCCAGATGAGTGGGGCTGGCGAGCGCCGAGGCACTTGGGGAGCGCTCTCCCTCCCTCTTTCTTTCGCTCTCTCTCTCTTCCCCCTTCTCTCAATCGCGCTCCCTCTTCTCGCCCGGCTCACGGAAGTACAAAGTCCACTCTGTCCCGGCCTGCGAGGGGCTCGGCTCTGGATAGCGAGGACTCCCTTTGAGAACAGAGGCGCCATTGATAGCATCCTGGCTCTAAGCATGTGTAGTCTGCTGAAAGGAGTTAATGAACCGCTGAGGGAGAGAGAGAGAGAGAGAGAGAGAGAGACAGAGACAGACAGCGAGAGAGAGAGCAAGCGAGAGAGAGTAGTTGGAAAACAGCAACATGGAGAGCCAAGCAAAGAAACAGAAGGGCAGACAGCAGGATAGAGAGAAGGGTCAGGAAGATGAAGAGGGAAAACAGAGGGAGAAAGAGAGAGAAAATAAAATAAGTGAAAGAAAGAGAAAGAGCCCCGCATTATGCCTGTGTCCCAGCTCCAGGGTCACTGCTGTGAATCAAATGGACTGCCTTGTCTGACCTCCCTCTGCGGTACTCAATGGTGCCATACAAGTTTAACTAGGCATCCAAACCGTTGGCAAACTAACAAATCTGGAAAATGTTACATTTTCTTTCCGCAGGGAATGCTAATAAACTTCCCTAATAAAGCTCAGTCAACAAACAATTGCAGAGATTCATGAGGGTCAGTTTCAGGATGTGATTAAATATTTCAACAAAAGCCAATACATAATACCCCGCATGTAGGTCAGGATCTTGGTTCTGTAACAATCTACCCACAATTCCCTTGGCACTTGGCACATCACCGCATTATTTGAGGGTAAAAGCGATGTGGGGATGTTAAAACTTTAGGAGAGGGGTGCTTCATTATCCAAATGAAAGGGCGAACGTGCCGCTTCTCTTGGATGTACAGGTCAGCCTCCAGTGCGACTGCTAGCCCTTCTGCGTGCTAACTCACACGTAGATGGCCACCACACTCCATGGTGCTCCTGACCCCATACAAAGCCATGTCACGTACAGATCAGCTAAACGTACAATGAACAGCGTGAGATGATCACTCATGGGTTGTGGGGTGGGTCATCCTAGTAAGCCACTGTTCCGGTACGAGCCCCACAGCCCGGTACCGAATCCAGGCTGTGCCGGTGCCGACAGCACTCGATTAGCCTTAGCGTAGCTGCGTAGCCCAGGGAAGGGCAGTTTCAGCCAGCGGGAGTCATGTCATACCTTGCGCCAGCAACCCCCGCCAGTCAGTCTGGCACTTACAGGTGACCTGTCCAGCTGCATCTGAAGTGCCTTCCTCTGACTCAGGTTTGCATGAGCCCAACTTACCGACCGCGGCGTGAAAATAAGCAGCTGTGACATCACGTGCTTCAGAGGACACCAACATTCGTCTGGCATCTTCAGGATGGACGGCAGAGTTTGCAATGGGCGTAGCAGCGCAAAAACGATTGGGCATTCCCAATAAGAGGGAAAAGCAAAGAGAAAAAGGTTCTCAAGCATCAACCATATTGGTAAAGTGTAAGGCACACTAAGGAATATACAGTCAGTGGTATATTGTATTATTATCTGCCAGGTGACCGACTGGACCGCCATCCTCATTACAACTGGCTTGCTAGGCTGCTAGTTTCTTTCCCTGTTAAATACGAGACTCACTCGCTCATGAATGAAATGATCTGACTTTAGCTATAAAGACGTACAACGGACAGTCCTGATCGGAGACAAAGGACAGAACACCCCTAATCACACGCTCCCTCCCGCTATAAAGTACTGCATCTCAAGGTCAGGTGGAGTGATAAATCCGGGGGACGTACGCTTCAGTCCGCACTGCGGTCCGCGGGGAGCACACGCGAGGACGTGGCCCCGCGGCTGAGGGCTCTCTCGTCGCACCCCCTGGAGCGCTATAACTTTCTTTACTGTCAGGGGCGGTGACAAGAGCTTATGTGATTTATATAGAGCCTTTCAGGAGATGTCCTTGCTTTTTAAAAGTCTCACGACCGCTCGAAACTCCGCTCTGCTTAAACGCTGCGCCGCAGAGTCGGCCGGGGGGAGTGAGGGGAGGCTCTGGAAGAAGGGTCATGGGTAATGAGGGCTGAGAGACCCTCGGTCCCTTTGAGCGATGAGGGCGACGGAGTTTCTCACAGAAACCAGGCCCGCCCGGAGAGATTTAGATCAACTGCCACTGCCTGTCTCACCATGGAGGGAGTGGGGGGAAAAAAGAGCAGGCTTTATTGCTCCTGTTCTCTCTCTCTCTCTCTCTCTCTCTCCCTCTCTCAGATAAAGTGCTTTCGGGCTGGTGCGGCACGTGGAGCGTGACCCAGAGGACTGCTGGGCCTTAACACACTTGTGCACTGCTACGTACAGTCCCCTTATCGACCGCCGCTGAGACCCCTCAGTACGGAGGGGAATGCCCATCTACTCTGCCGTACACACTCTGAAAACCGCAGTAGTGTCCAGCCCCCAACAGGCAGGGGGAGGTATTACCGTACATTTATACAGGAGATGGGACTGATGTTAGACCATCCCGTGAGCCGCCAGGGAGTAAAAGACAGCTCATTAGGCTGCATTTCTACCCCCGAGAAACCCCCGGGCCTGTCCCTTAAGAGGAGGGGGCGGCCACCGGGGCTGCCACGGAGAGACGCGGAGGCCTTGTGTGAACAGATAGCGCCGCCACTGCCGCGCTTCAAAGCGCAGATAAGCAAGCTCAATGAAGAGGATGTAGAGGGAGATGCAGCGAAGTCAGTCTGGGGAACAGGGAAGGCAGCCCGTGAAAAACAAACCAGACAGAGGCTGACTGTTGTGTGTGAGCCTGCTCTGCGGCCGTGCGGACCAGGAGGGGAATGCCTGGCATTCCAGCCCACAGGAGAGGGTCAAAAGGCTCTCTGAGCTGGGACAGGGAGAGCATGAGGGTATGGGAGAGCTGGAGTCTGTGCACTGAGCCCCAGCGGCATTTAGGCAAAAACGTACGATTCAACGGGAAACCGTTCTAACAAAAGGCTCAAGGACGATTACTAAGCTCATTTGGGCTAAGAACAGTTCAAATACATTTTACCAAGAACTCATTGAGAAAGGCTTCATTTTTATCTATCAACGTCTTTAAAGCTCAGGAAAAAAACAAGCTTCTAGAACAAATTTAATTATTTACTGAAGATCATTGGCAAACCACAAGGAATTCCAACCTCCAAAAACAGCAAACATTGTAGAAGGCAGGCTGCATTTTGCACTATTTAGAGTGCACGTTCTCCAGGGGTGCTGCTTCCACTGCACATCAAGCGCACATCAAACAGAAGACTAATCTTCATTCCTGAAGCTGCAGCATTATTCAACGTTACAATTTCTGACACCGGAATTCTCTTTGATCTGATTATTGTTATTATTGAGTGCATGCCGATGTCTTTACTATTACAGTTCAGGCCAAGGATAAACAATAGTTTATGATAGTATGGTATATGCGCACACAGTGAGAAGAGATGTTACCAGAAAGTTCTGTATGTCCAGAACTTTCTGGTAACATGTAAAGAATGTCCTGAAAGCACACCTGTGACAGTACTGCATTTGGGTCATAAAAACATCATCACAGAGACGTTTACTCAGACACAGGTGCAAACAGACTCAGAGATATATTGACTCAGACAGACAAACAAACTCACCTGTCGACAGTGACACACACCAGCTCAGACACCCACTCACTATTCCAGCCAGACGTGATTACATGTGCTCAATGAATACTGGATACATATATTGAGTGAATGCACACTAACACCTGCAATAAGCACTACTGGCAGAGGCTTGAACACAGGTCTGAAGAATATTGTGAAATTACTGTGTCCTCAACTGCTGTACTGGACTGAGTCATTTTCTGTCTCAGTCAGAGGGGAGGACCGTTAAACCGTACCTAGCTGTGAGCCTATGACTCTATTTACCTCACTGCTTGCAAAACCATCCGTTAGAATAGGATTAATTACATAGACTGTACACAGCAGTAGTTTTCATGTTTGGTCAAACGGTGGCTAGGGGGGGTCAGCCAGAACAGTTTTTTTTCCCATCTGAACACTCAACATAACTGAGCCTGACGCAAAACAAGCCCGTTTCTGTTACGTCAGCGCCTGCAATGTTCAGACATGTTAAAGCGGCTCGCTGAGGCGTTTTCACGGAAATACAAGAGTGAGTCAGCAGACACGGCGCTGTCATGGCTGCTGCCCCAGAAATGCATACAGCGCCACAGCGCCGCAGATACCCACGAACGCTGCAACATAAACACAAACACAAACGGCTCCACGCACTTGTATTCAGAGTAAACTCCCATCGATACATCTTTAAAAGAAAATCTTTGCCTTGTTGACACATTATTATTGCTCTTGTTCTTTTCCACCAGTTCTCAGAAAAAAAAATGGCTATAAAATACAGGTGGCATTCAAAAAAATCACAAAATCTGACATATTCATAGAGGCTATGGGAACAGGCCTCAGTTTTACTCCATCAATTTTCCCTCATGGTGGTACAAAAACAAAGGATTTGTGTTCAAAGATTGCCATCTTCCTATTAAACATTCAGTACACTGTAGAGGCCGAAACTTGCAAATTTACATTTCTGAAACTTGCACTGTAAGTTACCCATGCATTTCATTTTGGATTATTTGTAACATGTAATGTCACCACCACAAAGTTTGGTTTAGCACATCAAAATGCATGTTACTATTTTGTTCCTTGGCTACATAAGGAATGTCAGAGTGTCCTGTTCCGCATTCGTTCTCAGAACAGAGATCACCCCATGATCTGGGATCAAATCTGGACTGTTACTTCAAGAGTAAGCAAAGGAGGCATGTGATTGGCTAGATTACCAGTCATGCAGGCATTCCGCCGAGAGATCCCCGCCTCTTCCTGCAACAGCAACTCATCTGGCTGATAAGGCACTATGAACACCTGCACTGTTATGATAACAGCAATTAAAAGCTTTCATAAGAAATACTCTATTCACTTGGAAAGAAAAGTATGCTTTTTTCCCTCTTTCAAGCTGGAGAAAAACCTAAGAGATCTGTTTTGATTTTAGAAGACCTCTCGGCGTTTTTAGTTTATCACTCTCTCTCCCGTGGAGTGTGAAATTGAAAAGACGCTCAGTGCTCCACGCCCTATCCTTTTCCGAGGGCAATTGGGACACTGAGTCTAACCTCTTAATATTGAGGCTAAAATTACAGATTAGGCAAGAGAGACCCCAGGAGATACCGCACCTCCCAGAATGCTGTGGGGGCATCATTAAGCTGAACACAGAACATTACTGTTTGAGATCTCACAATGGCTTAAGCTGTCCATCTAGTGTACCTCCATGTCAATATCTGAAAGACAAGTCGCACACAAAAAAAAACAAACAAACACATAAGCATTGACTAGGATGCAGGGAAACAAAATATTGAGTTTCGAACAAGACGTGACTTGTTCCTCCTGAAGAAGCGGACCGACTCCGATCAGCACTGGAGCGGATCGTACCATGAGATGGTCTTCATGTGGCCCACAGCAAGACACCTCTGGAGTGCAAACCCAGGGCATAAGCTCAGTTCAGTAATGGAAGTAATCGAAGGGCAGAGGCCATTCCCAGCAGCAGCCAGTCAAGCCCTCTCAACCCAGGCTGAAGGGTTGGGGTTAATACAAAAAAGCCCAGGAGAAATCTCATACTCCTGGATTACAGTGAAAAATACAGCAGAGCTCAGTAAGGAGTCTGAATAAAAGCGCCACTGTGACTGCTGGGAAAAGCTGGACAACACGAGAGTTTAAATAAGGGGATGTATCTGAAGTAAACTGATGCACATCTGCAGTTTTACCTCAGACAACAAGGCACCGCCCTCATCCACTGTCTGTAAGCAGCCAGCCCCAAACAGAGCATGAACCTGTTATTTTACAGCAAACTGGAAACTTAACACCTCCAGCCTAAAACACACAGGCCTCTTGGCAAGCGAATGATACCGGGATGCAAGTTTGTACTGAAGGGTGAGGCTCCATCCCTGTAGAAAGTGGGGTGGGGGCAAGCCCAGGCAAATGCAGGGACGCTGCAGGTGAAAAGGTCAGGGCGTCTACTGCACTGCCTGCTTAAAAAGGCTGTAGCAGAAATTTAAGACATCCTCGCAGCAGTTCTGACACAGCCATGCTTTTGTTATTTTGTTCTCAAAAGAAGCGCTAGCCCACCACAGCGCGGAGTGGAATTTCAGATCAGTTTAGATCCCTTCTCGCGATCGTGCTTGCCTTAACAGGTCGGAGGAAATATCATGCCTCAGTAAACAACCGCTCTCTCACAGTAATGAAACACACAAATGAGTACGCGAGAGCCGACTGCTCGCCAGAGCGACCTGCAGCACGGCTAAGGCCGACCGGTCGCCGGAGCGACCTGCAGCACGGCTGAGGCCGACCGGTCGCCGGAGCGACCTGCAGCACGGCTAAGGCCGACCGGTCGCCGGAGCGACCTGCAGCACGGCTAAGGCCGACCGGTCGCCAGAGCGACCTGCAGCACGGCTAAGGCCGACCGGTCGCCGGAGCGACCTGCAGCACGGCTAAGGCCGACCGGTCGCCGGAGCGACCTGCAGCACGGCTAAGGCCGACCGGTCGCCGGAGCGACCTGCAGCACGGCTGAGGCCGACCGGTCGCCGGAGCGACCTGCAGCACGGCTGAGGCCGACCGGTCGCCGGAGCGACCTGCAGCACGGCTGAGGCCGACCGGTCGCCGGAGCGACCTGCAGCACGGCTGAGGCCGACCGGTCGCCGGAGCGACCTGCAGCACGGCTAAGGCCGACCGGTCGCCGGAGCGACCTGCAGCACGGCTAAGGCCGACCGGTCGCCGGAGCGACCTGCAGCACGGCTAAGGCCGACCAGTCGCCGGAGCGACCTGCAGCACGGCTAAGGCCGACCGGTCGCCGGAGCGACCTGCAGCACGGCTAAGGCCGACCGGTCGCCGGAGCGACCTGCAGCACGGCTAAGGCCGACCGGTCGCCGGAGCGACCTGCAGCACGGCTGAGGCCGACCGGTCGCCGGAGCGACCTGCAGCACGGCTAAGGCCGACCGGTCGCCGGAGCGACCTGCAGCACGGCTCAGGCCGACCGGTCGCCGGAGCGACCTGCAGCACGGCTAAGGCCGACCGGTCGCCGGAGCGACCTGCAGCACGGCTGAGGCCGACCGGTCGCCGGAGCGACCTGCAGCACGGCTGAAGCCGACCGGTCGCCGGAGCGACCTGCAGCACGGCTGAGGCCGACCGGTCGCCGGAGCGACCTGCAGCACGGCTAAGGCCGACCGGTCGCCGGAGCGACCTGCAGCACGGCTAAGGCCGACCGGTCGCCGGAGCGACCTGCAGCACGGCTAAGGCCGACCGGTCGCCGGAGCGACCTGCAGCACGGCTAAGGCCGACCGGTCGCCGGAGCGACCTGCAGCACGGCTAAGGCCGACCGGTCGCCGGAGCGACCTGCAGCACGGCTAAGGCCGACCGGTCGCCGGAGCGACCTGCAGCACGGCTGAGGCCGACCGGTCGCCGGAGCGACCTGCAGCACGGCTAAGGCCGACCGGTCGCCGGAGCGACCTGCAGCACGGCTGAGGCCGACCGGTCGCCGGAGCGACCTGCAGCACGGCTAAGGCCGACCGGTCGCCGGAGCGACCTGCAGCACGGCTAAGGCCGACCGGTCGCCGGAGCGACCTGCAGCACGGCTAAGGCCGACCGGTCGCCGGAGCGACCTGCAGCACGGCTAAGGCCGACCGGTCGCCGGAGCGACCTGCAGCACGGCTAAGGCCGACCGGTCGCCGGAGCGACCTGCAGCACGGCTAAGGCCGACCGGTCGCCGGAGCGACCTGCAGCACGGCTAAGGCCGACCGGTCGCCGGAGCGACCTGCAGCACGGCTAAGGCCGACCGGTCGCCGGAGCGACCTGCAGCACGGGGCTAAGGCCGACCGGTCGCCGGAGCGACCTGCAGCACGGCTAAGGCCGACCGGTCGCCGGAGCGACCTGCAGCACGGCTAAGGCCGACCGGTCGCCGGAGCGACCTGCAGCACGGCTAAGGCCGACCGGTCGCCGGAGCGACCTGCAGCACGGCTAAGGCCGACTGGTCGGCACAGCTCGGCACCACGTGTGAGGCACAGTTCAGTGACCACAGCTAACGCTGACACAGCACCTCGCCGAGCTTTACCGGGGGAGTAAAGGTTTTCACTGGGGCCTTTACCCAGCGAGACTCCTCTCTTGCCCCTCCTGCTTTTCTCACCTGTATACACGGTGTATTTCGCTGGAGGAATTTGGCTCCAGGCCTGACAAGAGGGGAGACGCGACTCGCCGAAAATACGGGATCGCCCGGCCTCGGAGATAACCCGCCTCAGCCCCTGGAGGCTTAGCTTGGGGCTGCCCGGCGGTCTGGGGATGAAAAGCTGTATTATTCTTGCGGAACGCCAGGCTTACGCCACTGGAAAGGAAGCGGGGCCTGGCTGCGGTTTCTGTGGTCTCGCTCGCGCTCCCCCGAGGCATCTGCATGACCAACGGGGCCTCGCGGGGAAAAGAGGAAGGAAATCCGATGCCGCGCCGCCGCCGCCACGGATACCGCACCACATGTGCCTTTACCGTGTCACATGTGTACGCCAGATTGGCCAGCTCTCACGGCACAGCAGCCTCAGACTTACGCAGATCTGGGAAGTAAAGGTGAGGACAGACGGATAGTGGAGAAAGACATTTACGACGGCACGCTCGCTCGCATGATAACATAAGCCAGTATTACGATGGAGAAAAAACAGGGAGCACATAATCTGGTTAAGTTCTGCGGGGAAAATAAGTGAGGGAGGTAAGTCAAACTGATGGATTCAGCCATTAAAACATGATCATATCGGAACTAAGCAAAGCCAGTTGCTGGCTCTTAAAGGCATGGTGGTAAATAAGTGGCAGGGGAAGAGGGCTTTGATTCCTTCAGAAGAGAGCGACTGGAGAACGGACTGGGCGAGGGCCGCGGGGTGACGGCAAACGCGGTGCGGTTAACGGTCTTTCCTCGCTGCGATCGTCCATACCGCCAACCCTCGATTCCTCCTCCGGGGGCCTTGCTAACACCAGCCAGAAGGACCGTGTGCTCGGACACTGATGAACCCAGAGCAATCAGAGCCAGTCAGCACGGGTGGAAGGTTCTGTGGGAGGACGACGATTCTGAGAATTGTTGGGTGGTCCGAGGGTGGCAGACCTCGAGCCGATGACGCAAACTCCCGAGGGCTGAGCCGTGTTTCCGTTCGGTCGTACAGGTGGGCTTCACTGCCTGTGACCGGGTGTGTTGGTGCGCTGGTGCACTAGTGTGTGATGGAGGCTTAAGGTGAAGGCTGGAGGGGTACTGGATCAGGCAGCTGTCCCTCAACGACCCCTCGTGCCCCAGACAGCCGCCCTGCTCTCAGCCCCTCGCGCAACCTCACTCCGCGAACAGGACCGACCTAAGCTCCAAGCAGAAATCAGGACCCCACGAAATGGCAAAAAGTTCTTCCCAAATACGAAACTCAAAAAAACTTCCTAGCGGAGATCCAATTTCACACGATCAGACCCAAAAACTTTCAGACAGGAAGCTTTGCCTGTAAAAGCACGTCGGCACCCAGTCATACCGCCCAAAGGAGGACGTGAAGAGTTCAGTGCGGGGCTCCAAACTAAGTGCCGAAACCAAGTGAGGACTGACACCGGCAGCCTCTCCAGCAATCTGGGCGGCTTGGGGCTGCACTCTCCTCCTCTCCGTGACCGAGTGCTTTCCGCTCCCGCAAAGCCGACAAAGTGCCACAGAGAGTGCCCGGGTCCCATCATCGCTCACAGCGTGCAACTCCAGGGTCCTGGCCTAAGTGCAACAGCAACTGGGTCACTTCAGCTGGGTCTAATAAAATCCATACCGCTGCCGATGGAGGTAATGAAGGAAGCATCATTTCAAATTACTGGGTCAGTGCACCGGCTTCGCTTGCTGTGCGACGGCTTATTTATACCCCCTTCCTTCAAAAAACGATGGAGCGTGGTGGATGGGAAATATTCACGTTTTCGCAGGCTGGCGTTCGAAAACGGTCTCATTGAGAAACCGTGCTCGCAGAGCTTCTCGCATCAGAAAGCTTTTTACCTTGTGTAGGGGGGGGGGGGACAATGGAGAAAGAAGCAGGGAAAAAAATTAACTGCAGTGACTTCAGAAGAGCCGTGGAAGTGTTAAGTAGGACACGTCTCCCTCAAGTTCAGCAAGAAAAACCCTGACAGCTAGTTCCAGCACATACCCCTCTCTCCAGTGGCTCCTTCAGTCATAAATAAATAAATAAAAAGAAAGAAAAATTCATCCATCTCTAAGAGATCCCAATATTTTCCATCAGACAGACCCTCGTATCTGTAAGAAAAATATCAACAAAAAAGAAAATGGAAGAAACTGGGGAATTTTATCTTCTTAAGCACAAAACAAAACTCTGAAAAGCCTGTCTTCTGACTTTTTCCATCAGTGCTCTGCCAAAATGAAGACATTTTCCACAGGCACTGGGAAATTCTGAAAACAGAACCGACAACAAAGCCTCTTATTTCCAAACCTTAACAATCAGACAGTAGTCCATTTGTCCAATACTAAATTTCAGAACACCAACTGGCTGACCTCCAAAGGTAATTATAAAAGTGGCAGAAGCACTTAGTACAATAACAGAACAAATATTTTAAACATCCCCTTAAAGGAAAGACTTTCTGCCACCAGAAATGAGTTTTATTTAATAAGCCTATTTTTGGCAAGGATGTGAAACTAGGCCTTTGTCTGTCCAAGAACTAATTTGCAGAAGTGCTGCCTTCTCACCAGCTTCTTTCATTAGAAAGGGTGGGGTGGAGAATTTACTGATGTTTTATTTTCTTGAGACTGCCACCCCAGAGACACTCTTTCTGTGCCACACACCAGATTAATTTTATTTCTCTGTACCATATCAATTTTCCGTGCATGTTGAAATTGTCCTCGGGACATAATCTCTGGAAAGATGTGGCTGCAGTTTAAAGTCATTAGGGTTAAAGTCATAACTCATTAGGGTTTTAAAGGAATAAACAGGAATTAACAGTGACAAGTGTTATTTGCTACAATCTATATATTTGTGAAAGGGAAAAGTTATTAGCATAATTCAGTACACACACTTTCAGGCTCACCACCTCCACACTCCGTTGATTCGGATTTGTCATATGAAAAGAGGCTTCAGGGAATTTATGTTCAGGTCTAAATTTGCACTCATTTGGGCCTGAACTGTAAAGGCTTTTTTGTCTTCATCGCTAACAATAATGGCTATTAGCACCAAGGTTAGGAAAAATATATAGCCTATATATATTATTTTTAGAATTCAACCTTATCATTATCACAGGAACCAATGAGATCTGTTGCACACCGCTGGCCAATGTGACGATGACAAAACTTAAACAAGCTCAACAGGTGTCAATGTTGTGGCTAAACCAACCATCCGATGTGCTTCAGTTGTGCCTGGTGCGAGTTACGGGAATGCAGGGGGTCCTAATTATAAGGCCCCTACAGCCCTTTTGTGAGCTGTCACCCGCATCCACACAAACAACCGGGGAGACAGGTCTCTTCAAGTCGCTAAGATGCTAAAACGGGACTTGTCATCGCGTTGCGCCCGGTCAACAAGCACATCCTCGTTTCCACCCGCGGTCCTGGCAACGGCGATGGGGTAGGGAGCGCGAGGGGAGGGAAGGGGAGACCGAAATAGCCGCGATAGCCCCGCTGTGTAATTAACGCAGTGACGGGGGGGGGCTCAGAAGGCTCCGCGCACCATGCAATTCCAGGCTTTTCCGCGTACGTAAACCTGGTGGCGAGCCAAAGATGAGGCTTTTCCGCACGCTGCTATCAAATCTCTTTAAGATGACAGTAATTCGCAAACCAAACAAAAGGGAGCTCGTTTTAGACAACTTGCGTACAGAGCCGCTTGACAAGTGCACTGAATTCCTGCCAAGGCCGTGAGAGAGAGAGAGAGAGAGAGAGTGTGTGTGTGTTTGTGTGTGTGTGTGTGTGTGTGTGCACGACAAACATACTGTATCAAATACTGAGGAGAGGTCCAGTCCAATCATCATTTTTATTTTTTAAACCCCTGCTTTCTTACGGCCTAAAAGGGGCTTGAAGTGTGAGGCAGTTCTGCCTGTGCGTGATGGGGATTGCACATTTGATGTCCTGAGCCATGTTCCTGTTTTTTTAGCTTGTTTACTGGGCAAAGTGGCGAGTTCTGTAAAGCATTGTGTTATTCTGTTTTAAACAGAGACAGGCTGTTCCTGAGCCACAAGGTCAAGCTGGGCACAATCGCCGACTGGCTCTGCTGGGGCTGCTGTACCGATCTACCCTGGGACTCTGCCAGACCTCCCAACCCAGTCCACAGACCCAAGCACAGCAAGGGCAAGACTGCAGTGTGTGTGTGTGTGTGTGTGAGAGAGAGAGAGTGTGCATACGGATGAGGGAGAAAGTGTGTGTGATGCGCGAATCTCTGCCAGTGTCTAACCCTTTTTTGTGTCAAACTTTAGCGTGCCTGCATGTCAAACCCCTTTCACATCACAAGCTTAGCTTGGAGTTCACAGCACTGCACTGAGACAGAGCTGACCTTTACGGTCTTCAGGTTTTTAAATTGTGTTAAAAGTGTCTCTGTCAGCTCTTTGTTTATTATGCTAACATCATCCTTTTAATACTGCCAGTCTGGAATATAGTCTGGAATATTCCACTATGGAACAAGACACAGATTAACCAATTCCTATAACTACAAAAAAAGAACAAAATCACACTCTTATTTTCATCCAAAAGGGCCTAGACACAATAGATTTATGGTTATTAAGATTTTTTTAAATGATGACTTTTCGTTAGTCTCATATGTGCTGGAGAATGCTAACCTGATGTGACGACTATGGTTCTGAGCACACATTAATTTGCTTACTAAAACAGTTATAATTAAAACTATCAGAGCATAAAATACAGATTGCTTAGGGATTGCTTAAAATTTGTTATGAAGCTAAAATCAGAGATTGCTAAATAGCAGCTAAATTGGGATAATGGTGCTGCATTTCATAACCACACCAATGGGACGTGGGCTACTATAGGTAGTTTGTGATCATTTTATGGCTCGGCAATCAGAAAAGCAACTGGCGATCTGCCGTAAAGCACTAATCTGCACATCAGACCCCCCCTTGATACAGACACATGTAGGCTAATTCTGACAGAAACATTGCCAATTCCGAGGCACTTTGAATTACATCTCCAAAAAGACCAATAGTGTGCTACAAACTCTGAGACTTTTTTAAGCTGACAGCTGCAGCTCACATTTATGAACAAAACCTTTAATTTACATTATCAAAGTATTTGCTGGATTAAGAAAATATACTTTAAAGGAAGTGCAAAAAGGAAGGTGTGTGGAAGAATGAGAGTTTGTTGGAAGAAGAATGAGAGTTGGAAGAAAAAAGGCAGTGTGTTGGAAAAATGACCTGAATTCAGGCAGTGCAGACTTGGTTACAGTTTAACTGCACCTGTTTTTTTCTGTGAAACACAGGACGAGGGAGGGGAGGGTGCCGGAGAGGGGGTGGGGGGTGGGAGGAGAGCAGCGATGAGTCAGGCAGAACCCAAATTTCTGAGTGAAAAAAAGACAAGCAAACAAAGCCCCCAGTCCTCCAAGTAAAACAACAAGCCCTGCCCGGTGAGTCTTGGCCCGTTCACCTCTCATCTTCCCTGTCCCAGAATGCACTGCGCCAGGGACGACAGGGCCGAGAGCCAGGACAAACACACCCCTCCCTTTTCCCTCTCACCGTTTCGGTTTCCTTCGAGCTGCAGAAGTGAGGGGGGCCGGAACGAACGGAAAAGCAGAGCCGCAGGGGGGCGGGGCGGGGCGGGGCTGTGCGAGCATGCAGAGCCGCAGCGGGGCGGGGCTGTGTGAGCGAGCAGCGCGGTCAGCTTCCCCTCCCTCCCGGCGAGCAGGCCGACGGACAGCCTGCTCCAACAGGGTTTCGGCTCCGTCCAGGAAACGGCCCCGGCTGCCCACGGGGCTCACGCCGCGGCTCCAGAACCCGGACCAATAGCGACTGACGGGCGTGTCCTCCTCTTGAAAATGTGAAATTTGAAAGCAGGAAATGATGCGGTACCGGGAAATGGCCAGCTTCTTAATCATCATAAGCAGATACAGTGGCGGAGGGCTTCCTTGTGGAACAATTGGTTAGACCAGTTTTTTTGCTGGGTTGCGGGGATACTAAAATAATAATGAGCAGTAACAGCCACAGACCGTCCTGTTGACCCATCCTCATCTGCACCAAACTGCCATGGCATAACCGCACAGTGGGTAGCAGAACCAGCAAACCGCAGGGAAGGTAACAACCAGCCCTGAGTGCAGTATTAAGAACTGGCTTTGTTAGAAGTGGCACAGGGGAGCTGTACACAAAACAACAGGCCGATATGAAATAAGCATCAACTCATGCGGGGCGACATAGCTCAGGAGGTAAGACCGATTGTCTGGTAGTCGGAGGGTTGCCGGTTCAAACCCCGCCCTGGGCATGTCGAAGTGTCCTTGAGCAAGACACCTAACCCCTAACCCCTAACTGCTCTGGCGATTGAGAGGCATCAATTGTAAAGCGCTTTGGATAAAAGCGCTATATAAATGCAGTCCATTTACCATTTACCATTCATGCACAAGGTAGATATTAGGTTGAGCATGCAGACAGAAGCAGATGGAAGGTTCTTGGCTCACTTTCAGACACCCTACCCTCCCACAGCCTCAAAATAAGAGATGGAAAGGTCAAATGGAGACACGTAAATATGAAAAGCTTCCCCCACCTTCTCAGCAAAATTTTTTTTTTTTTTTTTTTTACAGCAGAGTGTTTTCTTTTTTTGTGGGGGGGGGGGGGTACATTACATCACAGCATTTGATTTCATCCTGGAGTTCAATTAGCCAGTCACAGGTGGGTCGGTTTATTAATCTGGACCCGAATCACAATCCATTCCTCAGAGTGCGTGCGCCTCGGAACAAGCAGGCGGCCCGCTAAGAGGCAAACATCCGCAGGCCGACTCAAACCGGCTCAGCCTCCCATTAAGTCCCTCATTAACTCTGTCTCCGTCCCCCCACCCCTGAGACACTGAGATTACATGCTTCGCAGGCACAGCTGCCGGCAGCCTCGGAAAGCTACTCATCAACCCGTCCCCGCTCCTCTTCACAGACCAACCTGCTCCCAAACAACCCAGACATGAACTGTGCCCTTTCAGAACACATGAAAGCAATTATAACCAGCCTGGCCCTGCCGAGACACAGACAGAGGCAAGGTGCATCGGGGGGGCAGAGAGCCAGAGGGGCTGCAGGATTGAATCTCAAGTGTATCGCACCTTGTGAAAATGAGTATTGTTCTTACATAGTTTCAGGTATTATTCCACTACATGACTTCACAACACATGCAAACTATGAGCTGTGAATTATGCCTTGGTTGAGAGCATCTGCTATGCTATAAATTGCATTATGACTGATGGTGAATTCCATGCATGGAGTGCTTTAAGGGTTAAGACTGGACTGAGTGCGGCAGAAGAATTCCAAGCATGTTTCCACTTGGTCTGGTCTGTGGGGATCCCGTAATGAACCTTGGCCGAGCACGTCCACCCCATCAGGGCTCAACGGGTCCAGCCGCGACAGGGGGTACAAAGACGCGCTCCATCGAATCCCCCCCAACCCAATCCACCCCGCCCCACCCCACCTCGCCCCACCCAACAGAGGACCCCGGACCAGCAGCAGTCGCACCAGGGCAGGGAGGACCGCGAGGTTATGCCGTGCAATCTTAAAATATTTAATCCGCTCGTAAAAATAGCCTGCAGCAGCGTATTAGAACGCGTTATGGGTGGGCTGCATATTCTTTAAGACTTTAAAAGGCGGCTGGATTACTGGAAACCTTGTTGCCCAGAGCGCAGAGTGACTGCTGCATAAGCTGCTGTAAGTCTCTCAGATACTGCGCCACAGTCAGAGACCAGCGGCCTGCATTGCGAGGGGTCAGTGGGAAAACTGCGCTGTACTGAAGCGCTATGCACTGTACTGGACATAAAAGAATCCATGGCCTGACCTTCCTCCTTAGCCCCCTGATTCTGCCATACTCCTGCATAGCTGGAATATGAGAATACTGTCAGTGTCTGACAGCTGTTTAAACATTCAGGCTACAGCAGGCCAGCCAACTGTCTGGACGCTGGCTTAGCCCTGGCTCTTCCTTCCAGCCTAGCATGGGCCAGCATGAAGGCCACACACTCCCCCCACAGGAAGCGCATCACACCACTTCCTCTTGGGATGTCCAGAAAAGGAAGCTCCAGGTAGCCTGCATGTTTAGGAAAGGCAGTTCATATTATCATTGGAGGGAGAAAAGTGAAAACATTCCTATAATCCATTCTGGCTCGGCAGTTACTAAATATACACCAAAAGCAATAGTGCGGTGGAGGTCAGGACTGTAGACTGGCCACTGCAGTTCAGCTGGCTCAAGCCCGTATTAAGCTAGGCAATTTCTGGTGACTTATGAGATCGGATCCAGTATCATCCCCAGATTTCCAGTGTGAATAGAAGGGTCCTATTGAATCTGCACTGTGGAACACATACGAAAACAGAATAAGACATTTCAGATCATTACTACAAAAATCAGATTAAATACATTACACACTGAAAGTATGTAATTTAGTTATCTGAGCCATGTAGGGTATAGGCTAAGTGTGCTTAATCCACTACAATAACTGTCCCATTAGCCAACACTGGTTAGTTGTCTAGCTACCTTGCTATGTAAATTGAATTAGCAAGCCACTTGCACAGTCACTCAAAATTGAAGTGCCGTCCCCTCTTCCCAACAGCACGTACGGTCCCTCGAACATCATTTCCATTTTAGCCTCAGTCTGTTCGCTCATTGTGCGAAGAGCCATCACTCTAACCATTGTCCTAAATATTCTTACCACATTTACTGAAGGAACAGCCAATGCTGTGAAGGCATCATGTAAACTTCTCATGGAAGGTCAAAATGAAAACATTTTACACTGCTTCAGTGTGGTGACTAAAGTACACAGAGTCCAGGGGCAAATGTGCTCTGCTTAGAAAACTATGCACTAGACTGACACATTCTCAAAACAACCACAGACACTTCTGTATTACTGTATTACCATAATAGTTTAATTGGTGGAATACGTGCTGGTACAGATATTTCTGTAATAGGCCTATATCCCTGACGACACTGGACATGGTAATCCAAGCAGAACATCTACGCAACGATGTGCTATTGGTCAGCATTCAGTAGCAGACAACAGCATCTGTCAGCACTTGCGTCCTGTTCCAAATGACGCGCGTGAGGCGTAATGGTGTTTGGAGGGAAACGCAATTGGCACGTCTAAACACTCAAACTGATGAATTCCAGGAGCGCTAGACAGGGCATAAATACGCCACTGCAGCAGACGCCCGTAGCGGGGAGGCTGACGGAGTGAGAAATGGACTCGATTTGGTCGCCGTGACGAACCGTAATGTGGCAGCAAGGCCATATGACTGCGCACTCCCCCCCCCCCCCCCCCCCCCCACAGATTCTCACAGCAAAAATGTCAATAGCAGAACAGTACGACTAATGAGGCTTGAAGCGGCCAGCCCTGAGGATCGGCGCACATCTGGAGACACGCGGCGGGGTAAACGCTCGTGCTAAACCAGTTCACTTCCAGAGCAAATCCGGTATTTCTCATTTCCACTGGGAGGCCCAGTGGTCCGAGGATGCCCGTCACTTTGGGCTGCAGACCCATTTTTCCCCAAACTGCCACTTTCACATCTCACTGGGCTGCTTCCAAAAGCTTGCAGTGAATTTTTCATGGCTTCATTTTCAATATTCTACATGAATAAATCAATAAAAAAAACACAAAATACATTATGCAGTGATGGCATCGACAGGATTTTGGGGACAGTACTGGCATTTGTGAAAAATAAATAGCACTAATATCATGCCTATGGGGCGTACACTCACAGGCCACAATATACGTGTTGTTTTGTTAACTTCACTATCCAGTTAGACAAGTTAGTTCTTGCCATTTCCATCACGTGGAGGATCTATAATGTTAGTCCTTGGCTAAATAAATAGAATGCAGCTAGCTAATTGGTACATGATAAACGGTAGCTAGTAGTTACTGAACACAAAACAAAACCAGCCAACTACCTTACTATTGAGGCTGCTGGGTGGCTCATTCGATTAAGGCACGATGCTGTGATGCAGGCGTGAACTGCATGGCTTCAGTTCAAATTCAAATTGCGGGTGAAACAAGTAGCTAACCATTTTGACAGCTGTAGTATGTGCACCAACAACGATCACGTGTTAACAGTGGCACTTAAACAAGCCAAGGGCATACTGGCTAATGATTATATAGCCTACATTTTGACACAAATACCCATCAACCCAGCTTTTAAAAACATGGCCACCCTAGTGGCTCACTAAACCTCTTAATGTAGGACAGAATAGCACATTTACAGTGAAGGAAGTATTCATAAATCTTTGTCTGCTGATCAAGCATTCCTGGAACCCTGCCATGTACCCGCAATCAAAACGAACAGATTGTCTACAGTTTATCAGAAAAATAAGAAATAAGCCGATTATGTTCGCTCCCCGAGGCTGAGGATAAGAAGCCCATTATTCTCCATGATCGCAGTGATTACATCGCATTTTGCCTAATGCTCTGTTTACCATAACCTCAGACTTAAGCCTGCGTTTTGCACCGGCGGTGGTGCTGCTCTTTCACAGCTCACTTCCACAAATCCTCAGCCGTCCAGGAAAGAAGCGGTAATGTGGCCCATTCTGACAGTCTGACAGGACCTGTCATGGAAGATTTGTTGAGGACCAATAAAAGAAGAGGAACTCCAGTGTTGCTTTGATGACCTGACACAAAAAGAGCTGGGGGTAACCTGGGTAAATTCCCCACCGAGGCATCTGGACTCCCCCCCAACACACACACGCACACGCACAAGCACACACACCCTAGCGTGAAAAGATAAGGACGTTCACGTGTGGTTCTCCGTATGCAGAGCATACAAAGGACTGTTTTGCACTCCTACAAAAATGCATCCATTCATGCAAACATTTTCCCCTAAGAGACTTTCTGCAGCACAAGAGGAAATGGCCTACACTGCAGTCATAATTGTGCCATTCGGATGTACAGGTGGTAACCAATGCAACACACCAGAGACAGGCGAACCCTTACAATAAATAGGAGGAGATTCATTAATTAACGCACAACTTCAAACTCGTCAAATAGCTGCTCTGCTTCCAAGAGACGCTAATTGCCTCTCTGCTGAACAAACATGTGCACGCTGGAAAATGAATCCTTTTTAATTATTCTCAAACAACGCTGATAATTATGCGGGGAGTCTCAACCATTGAAATTTCATTAATTACGTTTTTCTTTGGGGGGGGGGGGGGGGGCAGTGAAGGGTTGCTGGGAGGCTCATCTGGTTAAGGAACCCTTCCCATGCATGTCTGTCCATTAAGCTGCACATGGCGTACCCTTGCCTGACTCGTAATCCGCAGTGTGATAAGAAGTAGCCTAGTGTTTGACATCACATGCTTCGGAAGAGAACGTGCTTATCTGTGCTCTCTCCCGAATCAATAGCCAGGGCTCCAGTTATGAGCACTAATATATGATTGGGCACTCCAAACTGGTAGAAAAAAGCAAAACAATAAAGAAAAAAAATAAAGGACTGCTTGCTTATGATTTCTCTTAAAAATGATTAATCAAATTTACTAAGTAGGCTATTTGCTTTGTATCTTTTGTCACCCACATTCTTGCCGGTATCACTATCAATATCTGATCTTCCAATCAGAACGGCAAATGGATCACTTATTACAAACTGTCAAAACCACACCAGTCAGATTAGCTCCAAGGCACTGTGGGTAAAGAAAATAAAAGGGTGGCCTTTCTTGTAATTCAAGAAATTCTGCTCATTGTTTTATCAGCTGGACAACAGTAACATTTCTCTTACACCCACCTAACGCGCCCAACTTACACACACAGGCTTAATGGGAATTATGCCACCCTACAGCAACCTGCTGATCCCAGCTCTGGTGGAATTAGCCACTGAGACAGGGAGGGGGGGGGGGAAACAAGGATATGCACTATTGCCATTCATAGACGTGACTGGGGCTCGAAATATTATGCAACATGCATCTGTGTGCCTGCAATCTCAAAAAGTCAACAACGACTTTGTTTCTGCGCCAGCTTTGAAAAAGTGGGTATCAATAAACTAATCCTAAAAACCGGGTAATGAGGTCATTAAAGGAATTTAACTGGCATATTTACTGAGTGGCTTTGACGCGAGTGTCCCACTGTAACGCTGGAGATGGCAGGCATAGGAGAGGCGGAGGGGGAGAGACACGAGCCACGAGAGGCGAGGGTGGATGGCCTCGTCCCTCTTAGCTACGTCAATGCCGGTGAGACCTCTGGTTATACAGAAAGGTCGTCCCCACCACCTTGTAGCAGCGCCCTGAATGGGCTTGTTTTTTTCTCTGCCGTGCTCCCACTCACTTCCGTGACACTTCGTCCCACTCCTGCCTGCACCCGCAATGTTCCGGCCCGCCTTCCGCCTGCCTGCAGCTAAAGATAAGCTAGTTAGCTAAGCTAAAAATATCAAAGCATTTTTACTATTCTATCCATATACACGAGAAACAGTACTGCGATCTCAGCCTAATCTAACAATTAACTAGGTTTGCCACATTATGGAAAAGCCATTAAAAAATAAACTTTGAACTTACGTTGAGGCATACAAGGCATACATTTTCTTTCATATATATTTTTGAGACTACAGCGCACAAAGTAGGCCTATATCATCCTAATATCCTGATTACTTGATGTGAAAGGAGGCACGACAAGAATCATATAGGCTACTACCTTCATGTTATTCGCATCGATTAGTTTCAGAAAAAAGCAATCCCACAACTCCCACCTAATTCTCAATTTTCAAGCTGGGATTCACTGGACCCAGGGGGTCTCAAGTCCATTGTAGAGGTTCTAGCTCTTAGCGGCCAGTGGGCAAGCCTGCACAAATTCTTTTCAACACCCCTTCTGTTTGGACAAACACTTGAAATCTGAATGCGTTACCATGGCATCTCTGCGCACCCTCCCCCCTGGACTATAGACTGCACCGGGCTGTGGGGAGCTCTGCCAGCTCATTTGACAACAGAAGTGTTGATTAAAAAGGTGCAAGTTGAGGGAGAAGGGGACAATAAGCAGGCTTTTTATGGCCGCAGCAGTGATGTGGAGGAAGGAGGCAATAAGCCTCCTTGGTTAGCTCACCGTGGGTTGCGCAGCTCACTTTGATAAATGAGGGTCACCTCCTCTTTTTTCCCCTAAGCTTGAACGTTATTGGAAAACCAGCCCCCAGTCCTCAGCGTTGCAAAGGTGCAGGTGCTGCCTACAGGAAATGCAGCAAAACAGCGCTGCCATTTCAGGTCACTAAGACAAAGACAAATGCAAATGAGGAAGAAAGCTTTGCAAATTGCGTAGTTAAAGCCTCAAAGAATTGTGAGATACAACTTCCTACCTGAAAAAAACACCCTGGGGCCCTGTTACTCAAATCACGGTCCTCGAGGTCCAAGAACAGCTGGTTTTACACCCTCCCTTTACCTGGGAGTCAGGCGTGAATACAGTCTGACTAATCAGAAGCATTTGATTATCCATGCCTTGGAGGGTCAAAGCGGGGCGATAGCCATGCTCCTAGCAAGCAACACAACACGACAGCTCTGGATACCTTATTTGGATACATTTCACTTTATATGGCGCCAACCATCCCAAAGAGAGAAAAGGACATGAGCACAGCCTGTGCCCTTAAAACGTATCAAATTTAACCCGAGCTCCACTTCCACTTCACAGCTCAGGAAGAATGGATAATAAGAAAACAATTGTCTGGCAACCCTGCATTGTTAAGCTGGAATTACCTGAACTTCCCCAGAAACTTTCTATTATTCAAAAACAAAGACCAAAATAAATAGTAATTAGGTTGTATCAGAGCTGTATTACAGGTACACGCAAACATACACAGTACTACAAATTCAATAGAATTCTGAACAGTTGAAAAATGAAACCATACTTTTAAAGTGAAGTATCAAATTCTAGAGAGAATAAAACTGGAAACTTCCTTAGTTTAATAAGCACATAAATATTCACCCATATAATCAGAGTCCTCATGCTTTAATTTTCTAATAATGAAATCCTGTTTCATCACTGCTTTCCAGATAAGCATAAACCTGTCAGGAGATATAAAGGCTTGTGGCACTTACAAGGATTTCTCTGCCTTGTTTCTGGCTCCTTGGACCTGAAAGAAAAAAGAAGCAGACCACTGAAAATAATCAACCAAAATCAGACAAAACAAACTGTGTAAACAGGCTGTCGCATTTTGGTGCCCAGCCAAAACAAATAAATAATAAATTCCGATACTTCCGCGAAGCATCTTGTGACGCCAGATTTCTTCCGCAACACTTGGCCTTTACGTGCATCCCTGACATATGGAGGCACACCGTGACAAAAACCCTTCCTGGCTTGAGCCACCGAAGAAGATTAATGCGGCGAAAACGTACGAAAAACAACGCGTGTGGAAACGGGACGGAGAGAGGAGCGAGTGAAAACTTGCAGCACGCGTCAGGTCCGGGCGCTTCCTTGACACCGCGTGGCGCCGCGAGCACTCCAACGAGCATCCGCCACCCCCGCGCAAACCCGCACCTTCCTGCCGCCCGTCGCAGGTTTCCAGGAGTATCCCTTACGGCAACGGGAAAGCTGTACCCTCTCCGTTATCTTACCCGCAACAAAAACCCCAGGATGTGATGGCAGGGCAAGAATGCTTAAGCTTGTGAAACTCCAGGTTAAGGGTGCAGCACTTGCAGTGTGAGGATTCAGTAGTGTTGCAAACAGGCAACCTTAGGTAGCACCTCGACATATTAACATAAGTTACACAATTTGCTTAATGCATTCTTAATCAGACAGACTGCGGGTTTTGATTTCTAAATGATGGACTTTTCTCTCTTACAGGTTTGTGGGCACAGAACCTTTTCACATTTAGGTCTCAGTTTACTACACTGCCTGTCTGCTAAGGAGGTGTCCTTTTATGAGCCCTCATCCATTTCACAAGTCACGTATCTATAGCTTTTAACGGCTTGGGAATGCCATGAACAAGGCTACAAAATCATAGTCCCTGGTTATGCATGCAATACTTGTCCTAATCAGCAATATATACAAGCCTATCATGAGAAGCCAAAGCAGTACCTTAGGCCTAAAATCCAATCTTGAGCATTGGCTATCTTTGCAATGTTTTCCAATGGAAGTGAGAATCCTAGAAACAATAACGTAAATCTTATCTGAACAGCCAACATCATCTTACATCGAACATCCTTATTATCATTATTTTTCTATCCACTCCATCCCAGTTATATCATTTACAGGGTAAATAAAACATCATGATTAAAAATAGGGATGGTATGAGTAATGGATTTATTGATTACTCATTGGATATGTGCCTACTAGATCTTTTTTTTTATTTTATGGAAACATTCAACGTATGGAAATTTAAGCATTCCAGCAAACATCCCATACCCTATACCCTGAACCGAATAGCACTTTATAGGCCTACTGCTACAGTACAATCTCTGCATTCCCAGGTCGATTTCTTTCAAGGTTGTAATATCAGAGGCGCCAAGGACAGAGAGGACAGGTCTGAAGTGAGAGTCTATACTGGTATTTAAACATATGGCGAAATGACACATGATATTTATCATGTTTTTTTACATCGCTTTTCCCCTCCACTGGGTGATTCCTGCACAGCACTGGGGTGACCATTCTAAATTAAGAATAGCATACAATTAGCATACTACACAAAGAGAAAAGGTTATGGACCTAATTTACTAAAGCCTTCAGCATGTGCAAAACTTTTCAGCATGCACAGAACCAACATGATCAATGATTGGTCATGGTATTTGTTTTGCACCGATCATTGGTTGCGTTATTAGTTCTGCGCATGATAAAAGGTTTTGCACATGCTAAAGGTCTCAATAAATCAGGCACTATGTGTTCTGTGCATTTTCTCTGAGGCTGGGTTTCCTTCCCTGAAACTTCTGGTCCTTTCCATCTGTTATTTGCAATGCATGCTTACTGTTACAATTACAGTCTACCGCAGGGATTATATCGCGATCAAACTTGATGTCCCAGACAACAGGATGACGAGGACTCAATGAAAGCTAAATTGGACAGCTTGTGGCTGCAGCAAATTTTCCCCCAAATAAAGGAACACTACCAACTATAGCGAAGCCCAACATGTGGTTTAAATTCGGGATTCCAGACCACGCTGTGAAATTAAAATGGTAGTCAAAACATTAGTCTGTATGAGTCACATGAATAATTTAACAATCATGTAGCCTACTTTCAGGACACAGACCGGGAAAGCAGATGTCTACAGACAAGCCAGTGAATTCTAAGCACCCTCTACTGTTGACAGTAGCCTACCATAATAGGGATTGTTGGCCACTGACTGATTTTCTGTGCATTGAATTTCATCTGTAATCCGAAGGGTCTAAAAATTCACTCCCAATATTACCTTAAATAGTGTACATAATGCTCTTTACCACCATCCAGGTCTCAGTCCTGCAACATACAGCTCTGGATAAGAGCTGCCAAATGCCTGTAATTTAACATATTGATCACAAAGAGTAGGGACAAAGACACCTGGTCCCACACACAGTCCGATGCATTTCAGGTCTCCCGACAACCTCCTAGACTCTCCAAGCCACACTGTATCCCATCAACCCCCATCAGACCATGTACCTCTACTCTACACACTAGGTACACTGTTCTCTAACACTGATACTGTAGGCTACATGTTAAAGATGAAGAGTCCACCTGGACTGTCAGACACCTAAGCCCAAGGAGCTCATCCATTTTACAGCAGGTCTGAAATCACTCAATGCAGTATAATTAAAGCCATCAAAGCCACTTTGTTGTTTTAAAAGGCTCTTGTGAAATGTGTTTTTCATGATATCCATTTATGATATCCAACCAAGTTTTAAAATTTTGAATCTGAAGAGAAGAAAATTGTGCTCTGTGCTTTGTATCACCTTTACATAGAGTACACTCAGCTGGGAGATATTTTTATTTTACTAATTTCATCCACCAATCAATCAATGAAATTTAATTAACCACAGAAACATACATAATCGGACATAACCTTTGTAATAAATGGACAATATATATTTTTTAAATTATAAACAGAAATTATTATTATTTTCAGAAGAGGCTACAAATGAATATTTTCTGTAACTGTTACCATCTTAGCTAGCTGTATTCAGCTGACGCAAAACTCAATAGCATGGTGCTCCAGATGGAATTTCTTCTGGCAGGGTTGTCAAGGGCCTTGACAGCTAGCTGAGTGAAGGCCACATGCATCCTCGCTGACTGCTTTAACAGTAGAGCATTCATTGACTGTAGGTCTGCGTTATCTATCCTCTTTGTACTGGCACACATTTTTTTTTTTCATTCCTAATTGAAAAATACAATTGCCTAATTCTGCTCTACGGTTAGGGGAAAAACTGATTTTGTCCAAGTTTTCTGCATCACAGAAACCATAGGCCACAACAGGCAGAAAAGGCAACCGAGTTTATTATTGTTTCCACTGCTACCCATTATGCAACTACACTGAATCACAGAAAAATACCGTGATACCAATGACCAACACTGACTGCCAGATATTCTGTGCAATGATTATTTTAGAAGATTTTGTTTTCTTCGTTTTTAAAACAAAGCAATGACATACTACTTTCCAGAAAAGGTTTATGTTCAGATGGAACACATTTAACATTTACTGTTTGACAGGTTGTTTAAGACATTAGTCTATCTGAAGGCCAAGTTAAGGAGTCGCAGCGTCTGATAAATGACACAGACGTCATATGTAACTAGGTGGCTGTCCTCCACGTGCCTCTTTGGTGTCTATGTCCTCGTTCCATTTATTCACTGAAGAACGTCAAATTCAAGGGCACAGAGAGGTCTGGGGTGGCAGCCGTGATCTTAATCCAGATGAGGAGGAAATTGATATTCCCCAACAGCAACAGCACAATCTTCCCCACCCTAGGAACAGGAAATGCACTGAGGTGACCTTCAACGCACTCCAGCCTCAGATGAGAAAGCAGGTACACTGATGGGGACAGAGTGTGAGGCAACAGCTCCAGAATGAAAAACACAAGAGGCCATTTATAAAGAAGCCATTTTGCTAAATTCAGAAGCCAAGAAGTTAATGCTCAACAGGACCAAACACATTGTGGATTTTTTTTACCCCTAATAATACTCCCTATTAAAGTTTAGATGTTAAAAAGTACCAATGGTGGCACCAATTAAAGAACTAGAGGCCTGAATAGATGTGAATGAATAGAGAAGCTGGCACCATTTACCACTTCTGCTTCAGAGGGCCAGAACAGTAGAGCACAATTAACCCCTTTATTTATTTATTTAGTTTTAAAGGAAAGTAGACTATCCACCTCCCTTATGTTTTTTCCCCACTTTATACATACAGGGGTTAAGCAGGAGAGGGTACAAGACAGAAATGAAATCACAGCGCAGAAAGTGCTATGGCCAAAAACAACCCCCGCGTCCCCGTCCCCGTCCCGCCAACTGGGGACTATAGATTGAGAATCAGCTGTCGTACACACTGCGCCTCAATTTTGCACAGTTAACACATTTTTTAAAACACCGACATAAAAATTGCAGCTCAAATTCATAGGGGTCTTGCGAAACTACACTCCAGCATAATAAATAAGACAAGACAGGGCTAACATTCCTTACCACGCTCCATTTGGAAAAACAGAAAGCTATCGAATTACAGGAAAAAATACAAATAGGCTATGTCACAGAGAATAGCCTGACAAAGCGAGGTTCTGTGTCTAGTTCAACAGTTCCAGTAGCTGATGCCTCATCATGGCTTACTGCAGAGTTAGTGTTGACTCAGCAAGGTGCATGTGCTTTATGAGTACACCCTAAAGCGGATTAATTATGGAGTTTTTTTTCTGCGGTGAACCAAGTCGCGCCGGGAGCAGAGCCAGCAGTTTGCAGGCACAGATGTTTCCTACCAGCCTGTTATTCAATCCTCTGTTCCCCTCTGGTTTCCCAGTCATTAGCATTAAAGGCTAAAGCCACACAGACACCTGCTCCACCTGTCCACCCCATGACATCAGATGGTGAGGCTTCAATTTAATTTGTCACACCGAGTGACTGTGGCCATAGTTCAGGCTCATCGGACTCAACACCCAACAAAATTATACCTCGCCATATGCTTAATCAACAGATAGCCTACAGCCAGTCCCATCAAACTGCTATTAGTCAGTCATGAGTTGAAATGAATGGACATTAAAATAGCCTTTAATATGGTAATGAGCCGCACACCCCCCAAATCAAAACAGTGGAACAAGCACAAATTTCATTTAATAAAATGAGTACCATTTTTACCTGCGAGTTTAGCCTTGCTTTTCTACTGCGTACGATTTAGTCGACAGATTGCCATCGGTGAGCTCAAACCCCAAACAAAAAGTCTGACAACCTATACCAACCTATACTTTAGATACCAAAAAAATACTTTGATAACAGTGTCTCATTATTATGCCAGTGTTGTCAAGGAGATGGGCAGTTGCTCCATTGAACATCACATGCCTGGGAACTGGGAACTATTATATCTGACACAGGCAGTAAAACTGCGGCCCAGGCAGCCAGGAATAAATCATTCAATACACAGGAAACCAGCCAGGAAGAAGCAGCCTGGAAAAGAACCCCCCAGTCATTTGTTAGCTTGATTCATTCCCTCCACCTGGGGAAGGCTGGGAATTTTCCCTGCACAGACAAAGGCATAAATAACCGCATAAAGGAATCTAAAAGGGCCGAGCTCGGTTTTGTTTGCTTGATTCATTTTAATTGGACGTCTGCAAATCAACAGAGCCCATCGGACTAAATTTAGAGCCGTGGCTTTACCGCCCGGCTGCACCGTGGCATGGCGTCCCGTCTCGTTTTGTGGGATGGGTCTTAGCGCATGGAGGAACTCAGGCGGAGGAGAAGGAAGTGGGATTTCCCATAAGGCCCCGGGGACCACGCCGAGGACCCAGGGAGTGTACGCCTCCCTAACAGCAGCAGCCACAGATCTCACCTGGGGTCACAAGCTTGACAGAAATCTCCCAGAAGCCCCATCATCCTCCACACCACAGTCTGCTTCAAAGGTAGAGGGATGGAAAATTTGCACATGAAGAAAGAAAATTACAGAACTACATAAGCGTCTTGATCAAGCATGCCATTTACGCACTCGCTCCTGAAGGTAGAGATCAAGGAGCGGTCGTGTCCTATGGGACATGCAGCTGTCGCTCACAGCAGTCTTCCCCTCCCTCTGAACCCTCCCAGCCTGACCCCTCCTGGCCTCCGGAAACCCCGGCAACAGAGATTAAAGGTAATGACTGCACCTGATCAATCCTGCCGGTAAACGTTTAATGCGGCTCGGGATGCTGGGAGTGGGCAGCCTTATAAAAGCTGCCCCCTCACCTCAGTCAGGGGCCCCACGGCTGCCCCTCCTTCCAATTTTTCGGTTTTCTCATTCTCTTCCTCATTTTTTTTCCTCAACAAGAACTGCATGAGTAAACAGCAAGTGCAGCGAGCGCTGAGCTCTCCACCGTCGTCCCCCGCAGACCAGGCCTCGCCTCTCAGAAAGAGCGTCTACAGCATGCAAGATGGAGCCAGTTTGGCCTCATGCAGGATGGAGCCCATTTGGCCATCATCCAGGATGGCCCCCTGCAACATCCCCAGCCTCGCCTCGCCTCTCCACCGTCTGCAAAGTAAACAGTTTTAGCCAGGACATCCAAGAGCCAAGTGGGAAGAAGGAAGTGCTTGTCCTCACGGAATTTCATATGCAAAGATTGGTAGCGCAGCCTTCCAGTATCCAAAATTCCAAACTGTGAAAAAGGGGGCGCAGAGGTCGCAGAAAACATCGGAGCAAAGCAATCTCGTTTCTCGTTTCCATTACCTCGCTCTTAGCAGGTGAAGGAGTCCACGATATTGAGATTTATTGGAGAGGACATGGAATCTTTGAGCAGGATGCACACGTGCAGGAGAGAATTTTTTGCTGGCACAGATGCAGCAAACAAAAACAATCAGAGTAAGCACAATCCTTTCAAGAATGAGATTATTATACTCATCATCTTTAAACACAAGCCTCTCTTCACATGGTGACTAAAGGAGGGTCATTTTTCCACCAATCCAAACTCAAGTGGGACACGTTCCCCAGCAATGGTTCAAAATGGCTGTGGGGGCTTTTGAAGCCTCGGAGCCACAATGCACATGCATGTTATTTCAGGTTTGGCAATCATGCACAAGACCCCATGGTAACTATAGAAATAACACATTTCTTCCATTCCACAGTAAATATTTATGTCTTGAAGGTTAGCATTTTAGCACTCCTGGCAAATACTGCACACTGAAAATAGGCTGTCATGCAGCAAAAGTATAGACAACAGTAGTATAGACTGGAGTTGCACATCTCGCAGCACAAAGGCTAGAGATGCCTTGAAAGCCAGAGAGAAAGGTTGGTGTCTAACTCCGGTGATGGAAACCCTGCTATGGCTCTTGCCCTTCTCTGTGCTTGGGCAAGTGAGAGGAATTAGCCACAAGCCATGTGACACTGATGGATGCGAGGCCTTGCCCTGTGCAGGGCAAACAAAGCAGGCCTTAAATTCAAATCCTGAGACCCGGCTTTTCCCCGGGGGCCTTCGACCCCACAACTGCCCTCTGATGAAGAGGTCAGAGAGATGCCAGGCCTCGTGCATGGGATCACAGATACCTGGGCATTTCCTCCCAGAATCGCACTGCCCTGCTTAGAACTGACTTCACAACAAACAGACCCACATGCAAGAGACACACCGGTCTTCATATTTCACTGGGCTCGCTCATCACATGAGGGTGGGGAACGCCATGTTCTAGTACTTCACAATTCCATTTTTTTGGCAATAGAACACGGCTTGGAAAGCCAATCAGTGAAGCCACACCCACCCAACAGTTGGGAGTGGTTTTTTTAGAGGTATAATTAATTTATTCAAAAACAAAGTGAATAAACACAGACTCAAGACAGGTACTTCAATAGGTGGAGATAACACTATGCATGCCTGGTGTTTAATTACCTATTAAATATACAATCACTTTTCTTCAGTTTTCAGATAACACTATATTGCTCAAAAGCTACATATAGGCTACAGAAGCTGCTCCTCCAAACTTCACATAATCACTTACACAGAGCAGATTAATCCTCATTTAGTGCATATCTTCCTAAACACTTCCAGATGGGACTTATCAAAGATTCGGATCTAGCTAAAGATAATTTTGCTCAATAAAGACGCATTTGTGGCATTCGCAAAAAGATTTACAGAAGCCTGTTTAATCGTTAATACTCCAGTGCCTTGGGTCCTGGATCAAAATAGTCCTGCCTCACTACCGGTACAAATGCCTTCCACAACAGGTTGCTGTTCTCCCTTCCAGAGGAAATGACATACAATGTGAGGACATTGATCAGAGACCAAAACAGCAATTATGGAACATGCTGGACACTGCAGTGACTCACCACTTGGTTGTCAATTTAGAAACCAATTTTCTTAGCGCTCCCGTTCCTCCTGTTCTTCAACGCTAGCTGATTCATTCTCTTGTGTTGTGTGCTTGCATTCCCTGGGATGGGTGTGAGGATAACTGAAATCCTTTTAAGCCAACCACCTTTAAGCACTACCATTACAGAGCAAGACAATGCAGAGTAGCTCCAGTGCATTCCTGCTCCTATGAAAACACTCTTCTGACTCAAATACAGAGGACGGCATGCGGTTTTCATCTCAGTATTTTGGGTCCACAGCAGGTGCAACAGAACTACTCCAAAAAGGCCAGGAAAAGAGATGCGACCTGTCTGAGGCGGTTTATGTAACACTTGTGGAATTCGCTCTAACAATGAGCTATCAGAGGAATGCTCGAGTCGTTACACCACAAGAGCAGGGACTGGTTGAACAGACTCTGCTGCGCATGACCAACATTTGCAGTAACTCAATTACCTGGCTTTCAAAATAAAAAATCTAAGACGTACGGACACATGGAAACGGTGCGTATTTCCTATGCTTCACTCTCATAAACACTGAACTCACTGTTCCACATCTGCCTGTCATTTCCACACACTCCTCCCGGTCTGGGTTTGTGCAGGAGCCAGGCGGCTACCTGCACACATCCATCTGACTGAAGATGGGAGACACAGCACTGCTACTGGGGCTTTAAAATTTTGACAATCCCTCTCGGTGGTCCAGTCAAATCCCACCCGGGTTGAGTGCCAGAAAATAAACAGCCAGGCCCAGCCCTGTCCCAGCAGTGAGCTTGCCCAGACAGCACCTGCCAGATCCCCGTGGTGTCAGGCGAAGCAGCAACAACTCGTCTGGGACCAGGATTTCAAAATGGCAGTTTTTTTTATGAATGTTGTTTTTCCATGATTATCTGCTTTCCCCTGTCCCTGCCAAGTAAGCTTTATTTACAGAGGCTGTTTGGCCAGGGAGAAAGAGAGAGAAGAGTTATCACAGCCTGTCTGGTGTCTCCGTGGGCCTCCAGTGAATCTCTCCTTCTTTATCCTTTCCAGCTCAAGGTTGTCAGAGGACAGCTGCCAGTTGATGACATTGCGCTGGCCCCAATGGCTTCAGAACACACTGCAGACTTTCCAGAGGCATTGGTCAACAGAGAACACAAGAAGCCAATACTTAATACCAGACCAGAGATCTATGACCATAATGGCTAAAAAGTATCATTTTCCCACAGATGGCATTTGGGAGCAAGACAAGATGTAGGCCTATTACAGATCTTTATTAGTAAAACAATGGCAAGTTGTTATACAGCCAGACGACACATTAAGAGGTAGCTATTTAATGTAAACATGGCCTTGAGAGCAAACCTGAGGGTCGGTCAGAAGTGCAACTGCATCTTATTTAAGACAAATAAGAAAGCAAACGGCAATCCAACATCTTTGGCAACTGCAGATTGTACCTCAGGTCAGAGAAAGACTCATGCCACGACCCTGCAGGCCAGGCGAGCTCTGGGGGCACCTCCCCCACACCCACGGTCACATTCCAGTGGACCACCACACACGCAGGGCAGCCCCAGCACCCCACCTCTGTTCCGGAGCCTTCCCTTTCTCCACAGGTCAGCTGACACAGGAGGTCAGCGGTCAGCCCACTCGCCTCCGCTGACCCCCCCCCCCCCCCCCCCATTCACATCCAGCTCACGTCAAACGGCTGCATTTCATATAATCATACACAAAAGGACATTCACTAGACCTTTCAATATCGTTCTCTAGTCATGTCCAATCAAAACGGATTAATATCATTTTCTAGTCATGTCAAGTTAAAACTGTCAGATGTCAGAATCCGTACAGGCTTTCGACAGTGCAATTTCGTGTTATAAATATTTCGCCCGAAAACAGCAGGTCTGTGCACGCATGCTTCCTGTTTTCCGTGTGGTGCACACTATGCAGAAAAAACCTCACTTTCCAGCTTTCCAGTCCAATTTGTTAAGCATTACAAGTGGAGAAAGTATACAAAGACGTGGAGAAGATGGATTCATAAGAAATTGCATGGTCAGTAGCATGTATAAGTAAAGCACACATTTCAAAGATGTTTTCAAAAAAACATTTTCGCCAAACAGACTACCAACCAGGAGGACTGGATGGCATTCCTGTGGTAATCAACAAGTTTCCCAAACAAAAGTAGGGACTACGGCAGGATACCATAGCTATGACAAAGGATCACAATAGCATCATCTTCAATTGCTTCAAGCAGCCCTTGAAGGAACTATTCCATCTGACTATATAGGCTGATGCTTACAATACCCTAAGAACAGCCAACTTAACATGTGAGTGTTAAATTGGACACCATACAGTGACAAATGAATGTGTTTTGGGTCTAGAGAACAGAACCCTCCCACCAAGCAGCACACACGTGGTAAAACAGACAGTGCATTTATGGGTTTATGGGTTTATGGGTAAACCATATGCAAGCTGACTTCTGGGGACAGCAGTCTCCTGGACCACAACACTCATGGAGTACAGACTCACTAATCCAGAGGAAACACTGAGTCACAAGGATGAGACTGTTCACAAGCCTCTACCAGAGTCGCACAAGTCCAACTGGATAAGTCTATAAAGTGTTACAGACAATATGGACCTGATTAAAACAACTACAAGCCAAAGCTACTACCTTATGGAAAAAACAGATTTGTCCAAATATTCAGTTTGAAACAGGAGCACTTTTTTTCCACCATGATGCTTGCTCCTTCAAAGTGAATTTTTACTTCTTTTTTTCCTCTTTATATTACATTACTAATAAGTTTGAGTGTCATAAGAAATATTAAACGTAGCTTATGGGAATTATGAGAACTGAATTTTGTAATGAGGCGAGCAAAAATGTTTCTGCAATTTTTCATTCATTCCATTGATTTCATTATATTTTAATCCGATTACATTTGATTAAGTGAATGTTTAATTGTGTCATATACAACAAAAATATTATTTCATGGTTGCTAAACAACATGAGATACCATTTTATTTGAAATACAATGCCATTGTTGTTATGTTATTAATAGGATACAGACCAACTGTTCATACATTTTCAACAACGGGCATCTGATTTACATTTGTTTTCTCAAAATTTGTAATTCATTGACATGAATACTGCTGATTGAATTGGGAAATCTATGCAATAAATAAGGCTCCGATTTAACATGCAAGTGCTCATAATCAGTAATAATTAAGTGTCTAATTGCAATAATTCAGGTAATAAAATGTGATTATTTATAATAGCCTAGCTGATGAACAGACGGCTTTATGAGGATCCTGTATTGGCATCCTCTAGCGGGAGAACTGAATTACAGGCTATAGACCTGGTCATGGCAAAGACCTGAATTGCCCTTACACGCAGGCAGGCTATTTTTCATAGCAAACATGTGTTAGCCTTGCAGTGCTGTTATTAAATGCTGTACAGACAGATGGATGGTCTTTAGCACCAGTACATGACAAAGCGAGGGAGGTCAATCATGGCTATCTCTGGTTACCAAACACAGCAGCCAGACAGAGAGGCATCTATAATACCCCTCAGGAAGGGCCGCTTGTGAAGCAGGAAGAGGTGCTCACGATGCAGGAAGAGCTGCTCGCGACGTAGCCAGCAAACAGGGTCCAGACATCCTATTGAACAAATGTGTAGCTTGCCTTTCGAGGGTCCAGGCCAAGAAGAGGAACTCACAACAGCGACCGGCACGGAGTTACCTGTGAGGCAGCTGGTACGAGTCCAATCGGGCAGCCCACGTAAGCCTGCTGCCACAGACTCTGCTGCATGTACTGAACAGGCAGAGGCGGGGCTTCAGCGGCCCCAGCCTCTGAGGACAGCCGGGCTTTCATGGTGGCCTGTTGACTTGTCAACAGAACCTGGAACGCTGTACAGAGCACTTCACCCAGCGCTGGACTGCTTCATATTTAAACAGTCCCCGGTGGAATATCTTTTGCCAGGCTATTATGAGCTGCCTAATGCGCTTTGTTCAGCACCGAGTCATGCAGCGCGCTCTGAAAATCTGGGGCAGCCGCCAGCCTGTGCTGAAGATTGCCTGGCCAGAGAGACGCCCAGGTGTCTTTCTGACAGTTCCTGATTCAGAAATATGCGGACCCTGGGGTTGTTATAGCAATCGTGCACATGGGAGTGTACTGTGTATTTGCAAACAAAGACTCAAAGAGAGACATCCTTTTAATTGTACAGTGACTGCAGACTGCAGATGTGATTTTGTTAACCAGGCCACACGCACAAGTTCTGCACATTCGCAAACCGTACTATAGGTTAATATGATGTGCTACAAAGAGGAATGTGACCAAGAAGAGGCATTCATGTTTGAGAATGAACTTGTTAGTAAATTATAATTACAGAATCATTCATAAATTGTTATGTTGAGGAGTGTTGCAGAAATTATAGTTAGCTAACATAAATACAGCTATTTGTAGAGGCAGGTGAACAGTTAGCTAGCTAGCTACCATTTCTGAAATAAACTAATATTAAATGAAAACGACTAAGACACCAGTGAATATAGGCTACGGTAGGCACATTTTTATGGTATTTAACAACATGGCAGAGGACCTAGAGGCTGCCAAGACAGAGCTCATGGAGTGAACATAACTTCTGCCACTGACAGGACTATGGCCTGAGGCAGGAAGATACCCCCGAGGGGTGGCCTCTAGCTCTGCTACAAGAATCCACAACATGAAAACAATTTAATTCAGGTCATTGTAATGACTTATGGGAACATTAGCAAAATGAGATCCTCACGGGTGCTAAAGCCGGTACCTCAAACGGGACCCTATCACCATTTTCCAACACCCTTTGTAGACAGAGGATACAGAACAACTGACCCATTCTACAACAGAAACAATTACTACCAGTGTGTTCACTGTTCTTAACAGGGTGTGTGATGCAGGCTCTGTACGCGCACCTGAATGTGTGAACATAGCCTACTACATAAAGTGCTATCATCCTAGAGGCAGCAAAAACGCATTTTGAAATTGCACACTCTACAGCCCATTGGCTTTTTCATAAACTGTTCTTTAATGTGTGGGTGTCTACCCAGCCGCGTGCACCTTGTGCTCACTCTGTTAAAAGTATTACCATTACCCTTTCTGTTTTCTGAAGGCAACTCAGGCTTGGAGAGCAACGGCACTTTTGATTTATGACTTACAGTGGTGGTTCAGGGGGGGCACTTGTACAATAATGAATACAAGAGCCAGTTAAAATTAAGCTGCTGAACAGCTCCCTAGCACTTCTTAAGATGTGTGCGATTTTACATGACTAATTTCCAAAAACACCTGGACAAAACTGAGGTGCGCTCACAGCAGAACAGCGTTCCAGTGATCCAGGAGGAGGATCCAGGAGTAAAACACGCTGGTAGTAGCTGCTCTCTGACACACTCTGTCCAGGAGGGGGATATGCCACAGGCCGGATATGACAGCCCTCCTGCCCCCCTCCTGATACTGCAGGATGGCGCGTGGGCCTGCCAGGTTTCATTCTGCTCAGCAGCCGTGCGGTTTTGCCCACAGCCACATCCGCATCAGTCGCATGCAAGCTGTTCCGGAGGCTTAGCCCTGAGGGGCATTCAGCAAAGGCCCCAAACAGCCCTAGTGCAGCATTCCCTCCCGCATGCATCCTCCTAGTGCATCCCTTCCTGCATGTACACCCCTAGTGCATCCCTTCCTGCATGTATCCCACTAGTGCATCCCCATCTGCATGCATGCCCTCCCCCAGGTATCCCCTCCCGTATGCATTCCCCTAGTGTATCCCTTCCTGCATGAATCTCCCTTGTGTATGCCTTTCTGCATGCATCCCACTAGTGCATCCCCATCTGCATACATCCCCTCTTGCATGCATCCCCTCCCACAGGCAATGCCTACTCCAAGCATCCCCTTGCACAGGCATCCACTAGTGCATCCCTTCCTGAATGTATCCCCTAGTTCATCCCCTCCTGCAAGCATCCCCATAGAATATCCCCTCCCACATGCATGCCCCCAGTGCATCCCCATGGGATGAAGTGCGTCTGACCTCGACAGGACATTTTTCCTTTAACAGGATCTGTTAACTGTTCACGGATTAGTCAGCAACACTAAGCTAAGCTTTGTGCATTCTAAAAATCCACCCATTGTGGGAGAATGCATCAAACATCCAAACAGAAAAATAAGTAAAGAACATAAATAACATGTATGATTTATGATGAAAAAACTGATGAAAATTGGTTTAACTGAACCTTCTGAAAGACAATAAACACAGTGCTGAAATGATGCATCCATACATATTAAAATATTTTATGTTAAGTTCATTTTTAAAAATACTTAAGATTCAGTTGTCAAAATGAAAGATTCAAGAGGATGCAAGGGGCTCATATTTTCCTTTGATCAAAATTAAAGGCTAACTTTAAAGTAACCCTTAACAGCATCTGCAAGCATACATGCTCGAGTGCTATTAGGTAGGTATGCTGAACACCATTTAGGACTTTTTCAGGCACTTATACAGCTTTAGTTTAATCGCGTTAGGCTAAATCCATTCATACATCACATTACTAGGGCTATATTTTTGTTTATTTTGTTCACAAAAAAGGCAATTCCCTGCAGTCAGCTCTGTGTGTCTTTGACTGGCTGATGGACAAAAAAGTATTGCACTAGTGTTCAGGAGTGCAGTGCGTCATTCGTTTATCTATTTTAGCTTCCATGTGGTTACTAACAACATACAACCTAAAATAAATAAACGAAGCACACTTGTGGTGCAAACATTCGTTAGAAGCAACTGACTACTTCCATGAAATCCCAAAAGACAAAACAAATCTGGCAATTTTCTCAAACAATGCACGTCAAAGAACGATTTCAGACCTGTCAGAGACACTGTCAAAGGAGCAAGCAGAAATCAGGCTACGAAAATGTCTTTCTGCTTCTTATTTAATCAACAGTGGCTTAAAAGAGTCCCACATTCCCTGCAGAATTGTTCTCAGTAGGCCAGGAAACTTTCCAAGCAGCTACTTCATTAAAATACAAGACTTAATTAAAAACAGTGCTCCAGAAATTGCCCCAAGAAAAAAATGTTTCACAAGGAAATGCAATTACAAAGTCTACACATGATGCCACCAGGCACTCATGATACAGACATGATAAAGCACCAGCTGAATCCTTACATAGGGGATGGCTAGTGAGGCTATGATGCCTTCTCATACCCACCAGCACCATCGAAGCAGAGCAGCGGACTATGCTCAAAGCAGTATCTACTCTGAAAGCGCTCAGTCACACAAACTGTATAATGGCTCCATGAGGCACCCGGAGCGATTCACCTTGTTTGACGTACCGAGAGCAGCATGAGAGCGACTGCTGATGCAAGCAGGTTTCCGCCCTGCACGGATCACGGCTGGGTCACGGTGTGGGGGGGGGGGGGGGGGGGGCTAGGCTGGCGGCAGTCATGTTCCGCCCCGAGTGCCGCACAGCTGCTCGACCGCAAACGGAAACTACTCACGGGCGGCCTGCCGACGAGCAGGTACGGACTGGCGGCCGCCCCGGGGGGGTGATGTGACGGACCCAGTGCAGCGCCCCCCCCCCCCCCCCCCCAGCCCCCCCCCCCCCCAACCCAAACCCACAGGAGGCGCAGATGACAGAGAGCAGCATCGCCCCCGGAGAACTTTGTCCTGTGGCACAAGTTCCGAGAACAGACCGTGACCGAGGCAAAATGAACCTGGTGCCATTTCCTCTGGCAACACTGAAAGCGAACTCGCATTCAAACGTGTGTTCTGTCAATGTAATCTTTACATAGCTTTGCACTTTAACTGACAAAAAAATCTTTTAAAAATCCTTACGCAACTTAATTTTCTGGATTTTGCTACCCATTATTCTGCTTCAAAACAGCAAAAATCTGCAGTAATTCTACTAATGTCCAAAATGTAGGCCTAAGCACTGAAATGAAATGAAATTAAGGGTAGCCTATAGTTCTACACTGGAACAGATATAGTCAGTTGTTCCAAGTTTCATAAGTGGCTTATTGTCCCTGACCAAAGGGCCCACAAATGAGTTGCATTTTAGGCAGCCCAATTTGAAATGGATTAGCGAAACATGCTCCCTGAAAGACAGTGGATGCTGCACAGACTCAAACAATGTGCTGTTTTCACAAGCCGCCAGTAGCTTCAGAAGCTGATCTAACTTGGGTTGACAGCCATGCAGAGTAAGGGAGGAGCAGAGCTGTTTTAGGGCCGTGACTAAGGTGCACAGAGGAAGTACTGAGCGGTCAGGGCTTTCAAGCACCGACCATTTTGCTGAGGAGATCCATGCGACAGTAAATCATGTTTCGTTTTTTCTTTACTCAAAAGGAAGTGAGGCGCTTCCCTTTAATCACTACCTACATCTGCTCATTTAGCCGAATAATTACAAAGAATTTGAATTTTTTGCAAAATCCCCCATCTGGCTGGAAATGGCTTTCATCAGTTGGCCTTTCAGGGATCAGAGAGAGCAAGATCTAGGCTACTGTGCTGCTGAGCATAAAACAGTTATTTTGAGGCAGAAGCATGTTCCTAGCAGTTCTGAAGGAAGCACGCAGAGGGGCTGTTGAACAGGCATGGAGGCGTGACTACTTAATTCAAACATAGGCTACATGTTTTCAGCCTCGCCTGTTTAAATAATCATTAAACCCCAAGAGTAAATGTTTATGTAGCGTTTCTGTAAAATGGGAGGGACCAAAGCATGGCGGTGGTGGCGGGGGGGGGCGGGTGGTGTTAGGGGGCAGTGGGGGGAGGGGAGGGGGGGTGGATGGTGGGCCGGCAAGTTTCATTGTTCCTCTGTTTGCACAGCTTTGCTCTCTGCCGCCGAGCTCAAAGAGATGACCTCATCTCTATTGTGCGCACAGATCCCTCTCGCTCGTTCCATCAGCTGGCACCGGCCCACCAACCGCGCCCAAACAAAGCCCTGCCATTCCAAAGGTCGATGAGGAAATGATGTCAGCACGATGGCAATGCAACGTACTGCCAGCTCCTTCATTCCCAAACTCAATGGAATTGTGAAACTGTGATGCAGGGTTAGAATTGACGCTTTTCATTCAAAAAGTTGAATCGCATCAACTCAGCATTCTTTCACTACTTCCATCTGTACTTGCACCTAAAGCAACCATAACAACGGCACGATGCATGGACCTCACTAGGTAAAGGATTTTGCCCAGGTTCTCCTCTGATTTAATCTCACAAAAAATAAAATACCACTCTGGTACTGCTGCCAAGTTCAGAGGTCTAAGTACTGTACTTCCAAAAAAGCTCTAAAGGCCTGAGAGCACGGGCTTGTACTGACGAAGCACTTAAGCAGTAAACAAGCAGGCTGCCTGTTATTGTTTGCTCTGTTGAGGGTGTATGAATTCAGCCAGCCACTAAAGGCTGAAAAGACAACCCCCCACCACCCACCGCCCCTCCACACACTGCTCTTCCAGGGAAGACCACGCATTTCCTAACTGCCAACAAAGGCAGGACGTTCTTAGCTGGACAGGTTTGAGGAATGAATCCTGGGAAATATCAGTCATTACTTTCTCCTGATACTGAAGGAGACAGCCTTCCGCAGTCTTGAAGTGGCCTTGAGCCAAATGCAATTTGCTGGCATCAGCAAACCATAAATGAAATAGCATATTAGCAACTCTGAGAAAAATATTGGCAGCTTACTTGCAGATACATTATTTGGGCCAAAACATCTCTCATCAAAAATCACTGGAGGAGGAAAAGCTAATTCCTACACACCACTACTCCAGATGGAGATAAGGTTAAAGACTGCAATTAGCATCTGTACCCCAGTGACAGCCTAAGAACAGGCCCTGAGGTGCCAGGCTTAATCAAAGTGCCACGATGCACAAGACCTACCAACAAAATGATCCCATAACATGCACCAGTACCCACTTTATCGGCTTGATCCAATAAAGTCAAATGTTGGTTTAAAAAATAATTTTAAAAAAATAAATAAATCTAAAAAAACTATGTCATTTTGCTCTACTTGGAAAAATGAATTGATAACATCCATCCACACAAATGGCAAATTCCACCTGTTAGAATATGACACAAGTACATAAGTATGCAGAAAATCCATTTTGGGGCCTTTCATGCATGACTCGAGATGCTTCGGGATGATTAAATGAACCAAATTTCAAAGCTGATGTTTCAGAAAAAAGCTTCTTCAGATGTCTTGGGATAGGAATGGGAATGATTCCAAAACAAGTGTTGAAAGAAAAATAAATACCATTAAAAAAACAACTAATATGATTTGTGTGTGTACACAAAAAATTGAATTACTCTGCGCAGTGACCTACCGCAATAGGTGATGTAGGCTAATACTTCCCACTTTTGGAATTACTCATCATGGCCAAAGAGCCGGGCAGGGCAAAGCCGGACAGGGAAATTAGCCACTTACACTCATTTATTTATTTTACATAAGAATACAGCTTTGTCCAGGTCATGAAATGAAAAGGGTTTCACAGGAATGGTAATTTCACAGGAATTACCATGTATTGAATTGCCTTGATGCAAAGGAGATGCAAAACTCTTGCAAGGCGTATTTCTTTGATTCTCCCTCTCGGGTTAACATGTTCCTATTTCATGTCAGTCACGTTTTAAGTAGGCCTATCAGATCTGTGCAGCTGGGTACTGTGTTTTGTCACTATTTTCAGCCCAGATATTCTGCAGGTAAACATTAACTAAATGGATCCTAAAGGGGTAAGCCTCACACCAAAACACACATAAGCATCTGGAAGCGTGCAGCAAAACTACACTCGTTAGGAAACATAACAAGAATGCAAATTTAGAGTGACCGTTTTAGGAACTAGTAGCTAGCAAGAACAGCCAGTTAAGCCATTTTCCTACCGGGCTTTGAACGAGGTTTGAGACATGACTAATTTTCTTCAAATGTGACTGATGAGAAGCATGTGCTGTTGAATTATTCCATTTCTAATATGGTACTTCACCCCTCTGGAGGCTGGTCCTGGCTGATAGACCACACAGGGTGGCTATCGCAGCCCTCCACGAATTCCTTCAAAAGCCAGATTTGAAAGGCAAGCCTAGATACAAGCAAACTTCAACACCGGTCATTCCCCTTCTGATGCCAAAGAAGGAATAGGAAACTTCACTGTGATGGAAGGAAAGGACGGAGTGAATTAGCACATGGAAAACTTCACAGCCACAGTTCTGCCGCCCGGCACTCTAGCATGCTAGTGAAAACTCCGAGGCTTCCATTCTCAATCTTTCACCACATTCCAGACACACCAACAAAAATGCTCTTCACATCAGCGGTCTGAAATGACTTCAAGACGCAAACTTTAAGGCCGCTGAGAGAAACGCGAGCTAAACCTCAAAAATCTGCCCACAGGAAAGAGAAACCACAACAAGGGAATGTAATTTTGTTGCAACAGAACGCTCAAATTGGACAGTTATACAGTCTCTGAAAAAAGGAGGCCAACAGTGCAGCCATTAATGCCTTTATGGGCAAAAACAAAGTGAGGAATTAGAGGCCCCACCTCATTACGGAGGCCTAGAATTGCAGCCTGTGGATCCAGGCCGATGCACTTTACAAAACCTGCCTTGTCTTCCACTTGTTGCACAGGCTTCCCAGTCTCCACAAGCAAGCACACAAATGACAGTCAAAACACAGCCTTCCCTTAGTTCTGCCCGCAGGGAAATTATCCTTAATGTAATTCAGACAAACCAATAGCATAAAAGGCCTTCCATTACTGCCATTTGGCAACCCATCAACTTAAAAGCATCTTTCCACATTAAACAGGCAGTTGGGGTATAACTGATTGAATGGCATAATGTGGCGTACTATAAAGACCAACAAATCTGCCTAAGAATGCTTTAGAAAATAACTATGCAGTGTTTGCATTTTTTTACTTGCAGACAAAACAAAACACGCAGGTACACATCTATAAACAAGATATTTAAAATTTCCAAGATGCTCTGAAGGCATACATGTTTAGCCAAACCAAGACAAGGGAAGACTACACTATATTTTACGGCAGTTGCCAAGAGCTCTGCCTTGTGATTGGACGATTAAAGTTGCTTTCTGCTGACCATCTTAAAGCAAATCAACAGACCCACACAGCACAGCAATACATCTGCGTTGGCACCAACGCACCTCTTTGATCCTCTTCACCTTCGTCTGTCACCACATCTTGCTCATTTAATTTTCGGCGGCGAGCTCCAGTGCACTGGATAAGAAACATCTCCTCATCGGCCCTTTAATGAGGCAGCTCTGCACAATTTTCACAGTCATGCACACGCGAGCAAAGGAGAGATGAAACGGATCGCTCGCAATTTTCTGCTCCTTGGTCACACGCCTCTCTGCCAATCGGGTTGCACGCCCGTAGGCCTCCCTGCCTGTCTGTTCAGGTAAATGGAGACTCTGGAAAAGGAGTCATTTTGAGTGTTCTGCTCCACACTGCGTGTAGAACCCCAGTCACAAGTGGCGCGACCCCAAGCACTGCATAACTGAGAACATCAATGAAGTCATCTGAACATACCACTAATTGGCTGTTGCAAAAGCGGTGGGAGAAAATCCTAATACGTTCACAGTGACCTCAAGTTCAATTCAAATGAGCTACAGAAAGAAATCTCAAATAAGGAATGGAAGAATAGACTCACAATGAGCCTGAGCTCAGCAGGGTGCCACTGCGGTCTACAGAGGAACAAGTGTCTTTACATCTGGACATGAAGTCCTTAGATTTAGACTTAATCTTTATTTAGCCACCTGACCATGGCAGCCTGCTTTCAGCGACCTCCAATCTGCTCCATAGAGCCAGCACTTCAATTGCTTTTCCTTTGAATTATTCAGAAATCTGAGATACGCTAAGCCCTTTGCCGAGGCTAAGGGTTTTGCACAATATGATTTCTGGATTGGTAAAAAAAA